>NW_017306435.1:1322507-1398208 GCF_000935625.1 Nanorana parkeri | reverse complement strand
CAGTGCAGTTCTACTGCAAACGCAGAAAATTGAGCCAGCAGCATTTTTGGCGTTTCCAGTGGAATGGAACGCAGGCAAAGTTTTGCCACGCGTCCGATCGCACTATGGGTGGGGGGCCTGGAAGCTGTGCCCATGAATTCAATGCACTGCCATGCCCCCTCCCGCCCCAGAACACAGGGGGAAGTTTTGTGAGGGATTGCGGTGTGTTCCACTAGCTACCGCTCTGGAACACACCGCATTCGGTGTGAACAAGCCCTAAAGATACAATTTAAGACCATTTATGCATTATTTAAAAAAACATTAGAATAAGATTTGTCAATCACCTGGCTGTGCAGTATAACATCACAAGAGTCAAAACACAGAATTAAAAATACGCAGCAAGAAAAGAAGTTTGCATACATGTATTTCAGCTATGGGTTGAGCGGTTCTGCTTTACATTGCACAAAATTCAATGTTCACTGATAAGTTTCACAGTAGTAATAGATGGGGAATAAGAATGCTAAAGAAAAAACAGAATGTTTTATTTAATGTGTACATAATTTATTATATACACTTATCTTTACATGGAAATTATATGTATGCTTGATTATTTGCATAATCCTAGGGAAACCCTATGAATGATACATTGCTTGTGGGCCAGATCCATGGCAAGAGAATAAATTGCATGCCATAATAAAATCAAATTGTGTTCGCCATGTGGCTATAAATATCTTTTAAAGCACACAGTGGGCTTCTGTTTAGTTCAGGGTTATCTGTTGCATCAGTCACAATACCTGCACCAGTTTTACAGTAAATAATCATTATCCCATATGACAGACCATGTATCTTGTGCTGCATACCACACAAACAGTGTTTGTTCTCTCTGTTCCCACTGAGTTCGTTACTCTTACTAACCCTCACTTTGGTGAAGCATAATTGGAATAGTACACTGTAAGGAAAAAGAATTATGATGAACAATTATAATCAACTGCAGCCAACTTTTGAGTAGAAGAAGACAGACAGGCAGAGTAGAAGAAGACAGAACCTCTGGTGGGTTTTTATAGCTGTCTACAACTACATTGGAAGCTTTCTCTTGGCCACATAAAGTTGAAATCTCTCTAATAGGTAATCAGAGCACACTTACAGTACTTTTTTCTCAGATGGAAAAGGGTTAGAATGCCTGTTACGATGGGCAGATACCATTCGCACAGCACTAGGGCCCATAGATGGCGCTGACAAATATAGGAAATTCGCATCCGCCCGGGGCTTTATACATGAAGCCCTAAGTGTTCTTTTGTGAGAATTTAGTTCTGCTTTAATAAGTTCGCATACGTATATATTCAAGCTGTGCATATACCACGTGTAACTTCAAAGCACCATTATTGCAAATTTATTTTGTAAAATTCTTTATACAATTATATATAGTTAAGTAACATAAATAGAAATCACAATGTTTCTCAGTATTTAAAAAGTCAACAAGGGGAATTTATCAAAACTGGAGCAGACAAAATCTGGAGCAGCTGTGCATGGCAACCAATCAGCTTCTCTCTTCAGTCTGTTCAGTTAAGCTTTGAAAATAAAACAGAGAAGCTGACTGGTTACCATGCACAGCTGCTACAGATTTTGTCTGCTCCAGTTTTGATAAATTCCCCTCAATAGTTTTCAGAGGCAACACCACTTTTCTCTCATCAGAGTGACCCAGCTTAAAGTGGCTCTAAACCACCAGATCAATGAAAAATGTTAGGCTCCCAGGAGCTTTTTGTATGCACAGCAAATGTATGTGAACACGAGTTACCATGCAAAGCAACCTCCTCCAGCATTGGGATGTCCAAGGCCAGGATGAAGCACGGAATCATGCGCACGGAAGTTACTCTGTCCCAGCGCAAAATCATTCGGAGACTGTACACTAAGCTGCACATGTACCAAAAAAATGCAGGCAGGTAGGGAAAAGCATTTGTCTACTTTTTACTAAAATAACCTTAGTTCTGCTTTAAAGTGACTCTGTTGCTAAAATACAAACTTGAAACTATGGGCTCCTTGCAAAGAAAAGATTTAATACTTACCGTACCTGTCTTGCCGCCCGCACTACAAATCTTCACTCTCATGAAGAGCAGAGCTTGCTGAAGGATCTTCAACATCTGACACTTCGGTCTCGTTCACACCTAGGCGTATTGCATATGCGCGTCTGTCGCGTGACCGCCGCGCGTTTTTTACCGCGATTCGCGGTAATACGCCTAGGTGTGAACGAGACCTTATGCTGGATGCCTGGCACCCCTCTGTGCTCAGTGGTCGCTCCCACTGACCCCCCTACATTACTACAGGACACAGCAGTGACACTGGGTTTGCAGATTGAACCACAGTGCTCAGCATTGGATCAGGCACCCGACATAGCCCAGAACTGTCAGATGCTGAAGATTCTTAGGCAAGCCTAACTCTCCAAATAAGTGAGGATTAGTGGTGCGTTTGGGAGAAAAAATAAATATTAATTATTTCCTTTATAGAAGGCCCATAGTTTTAAGGGTTTTGTTTTTTACTGGCGACAGAATCCCTTGAAAAATAACGGCAGTTAAGGGAGACTGTACTATGTAAGAACAGTGGGGAAGGACCATCATTTTAATGGTACAATCTGTTTCTTTTTTTCAAAATCTGCTTCTGGAATGCCTTATAGCAGTTTGCATGTCTCCTAAGGCTGATTCACACAGCATGTTGTTTGATGTAGTTCTTCCCTGGCTCTTAGCTAGAAAGAAGGAGCTAACAACATTGAGCAGACGCTTCTGAAGACAGCTCGATCTGACATAGGACTTGCAGATAGTAATACAGCATCATGTTTTATATTTATGCTTCTGTATTACATATACATAGAATGAAAAGCCAAAAGGGGTCATTTAAAAGGGTTTTTTAGACTAGAATTAATTATTCATTTTCCCTATATTTTTTGACAAGGTCAATATTATAAGACAAAGCAGCTAAACATAAAAATATATTTTTCTCTTGTACAGGGTGTCAGAATATAAATTTCTACTACATCAAGAATGTTTATAGTCCAACTGATGTCCTGGTGCATGAGTAACTGTGTAAATCCAGCATTGCCACCCACGCTTCCCAGTGAAAATCTACTGTAAGGGCTAGTCCACACCATAACTGCAATAGAACTGTGTGCGTCCGAACAGCTGCAGTGTGATGCCTTTTGCCAAGTTTTTATCACGATTTTGACACGTTTAAAAAAAAAAAAAACTAAAATGGGATTTCAGGTGCAATCCAGTGCGTTCCAGTGTGTTTTTGATGTGTTCCATTGCGAACAGGTGCAGCTAAAATGGGGAAAGCAGTATTTTTTCTGACTGCATCAGGAACAGACTACACTGGTATGAACAGAGCACCAGCAATCCCATAGAAAAGCATTGTGACGCCATTTTGATGCAGCTGCCAAACTGAATAGGCATTACAATTGCATCTGGTGTGAACTAGCCATTAAGCTACTAGGAGAGGTCTACAGTACGCACTGTTGGCTGTGAGCAAAACTTTAGGTTTATGTACAGAGGGGTGAAGGTATAGAACGGGAGAGGGTGAGAACCCCTCCCAGATTTCTTTTTTACAACTGTCTGCATTTCCTCTGGAGAAATACACCCTTGCCAATTGTCACCGGGACAGAAAGTGATGGATCACCATGGTAAAATGTTACCACTGGAATAGGTGAGGGTTATTCTTCCAATGAGGACACTTCTTCCAGTGACAATTGCATAAAGGGGATTTCCTATCACTTTGGGGAGATTTTCTCTGACTTCCTCTTGTGTCTCCAGGAAAGGGAGCAAGAGCAAATGTGCCCAATGGAACCCCAGACTTACTAAACATTTCCTACTCCATCCCAAATTTAAAAAAAAAACAAAGAACAAATAGGAAATAGATAATTTAATGGAGTAAAAAAGATACTTCAAAAGCATGTGAAATAATAAATCCAACCTGAAAAGTAAATTTCATTGGTTTCTCTTACAGTACCAGATTTTTTACATACTCCATGGTACTAAAGCCCATTAAGGGCTTTGGCCTCCTGATGACAATACCAAATTAGTATGAAAACTGGAGTTGGGCTTAAATTGAAAACATTTGGATTAGTAGAAACTGTGGTTTGTAATGAAGTCACCTCTGTCTATAACCACACTGTTAGGAAACAGATTTCTTATTACATCAGACAGAGGAATGGTTATTGAGTCTTTTTCCTTCCTCTGAAGTGCTACAGGAAGAGGAATATGCTAGGTGTCTACACGGTTTAATATAGTGCAGTATGCCTCAGGAACATGTATGTTCTCATGGTGATACAAGGTCATAGTTTTCCTAGAATTGTTTTACATTTAAGCTAACTTCAGTTTTCTAACTTGGTATTGACATCAGGAGGCCAGAGCCCTCCATGGGCTTTAGTACCACGTGGTATGTAAGCAATTTGATAATGTAAGAGAACCAATCAAATTAACTTTGCAGGTTGCATTTATTATTCCACACACGGTAGGTTTGGCTTTTGAGTCAGCCATTTCAAGAGACATGCAAGGATTTCTTACTTTTGTATCAAATATACAGTACTGAATATTTTTTTCAGAGGAATCATATACAAAAAAAACATGTTTTCTTTTAGGAGTGCTTTACATTTGGGTGTGTGTTTGTCCATTTTGTGGTTAATATGACTTAAACAACAGTGTCATTTGGTTTATTGGGATGACAGATACACTAAAGAAGGCATATGATTAAATATATGTGCTGTAAAATAACCATAAATGAAATCTGTTTTATTAACAAATGCCGATTTAAGTTCTATTTTCAAGAATATTCTGGTTTACACAATCATGGGCTTTCTGTAATTTTTCCATAATTCAGAAGCCTAAAATAGACTAAGAGTGCAACTTAACCAAATTCTTTCCCACAGTGTCAGAGTTGCTCACTGTAAACGTAGTAAAGGTGACCTGACTGAAATAATATGTAGGCGGCCATTGCTAACCACTATGTCTGCAGATGCTTCTGCCTGGTGTCTGCCTTCGCTACTTTCTGAGTCACTGACCAAACCAAGTATATAGCTACTAAATTCTAAACTCCTGATCTGCAACATGGAATTTCCTAAGCTTTATGGCTCCATCTGGTGGTGGTTGTGCCGTGTGAATGTTGGGCAGAAGATTTTGAAATCCACTGCTACGTGCTGTCATTCTGCAACAGGAGGTGGTGTTACTGGCAGGATCTCCGGGAACTTTGCAACAGAGACACCAAAAAGTGTTTGCTTAAGAAAACTGTATATAGTGAGATACCAAATATACTAAAAAATTGATTTAGGGTTTACATAAACTATAATGAAAGTCATAATGTAGATATAGATTCCCCTCCCCTGACATTTCCATTGAGATCAGTAGCACAATTATCAGTCCTTCCACAAATGCTAAGGTGTAATCCTGAGCCCTGACCTCTCCTTCAGGCCCACATCCAATCACTGACCAAATCTATATTCAAGATGAGGCACCAGTGTTTTTTATGTATTAAAAAATAGGGTAGAACTATTGATTTATCTCTTGAATATTTGCCCTTTTTAATGCATGAGAGAATTCTGCTGGCTTTGTTAGCCACATATTGACATTACGTGCTATTGCTAAGTATGTGGTCTACAGGGACCCCCAAATCTTTTTCCATCACAGATTCTCCCACAGAAGTAATTAGTATTTTGCATGTGTATTTTAAGCTCCCAAATACACAACTTTACATTTTTCAATATTGAATCTTATCTGCTATATAGCTGCTCATCTCCCTATTTTATCTAGGTCTTTATTATGTGCCAAATTTATTATCCTGCAGCAAAAAAATGAAATTGAACTCTTAATTCCAACCTCAATATCTTTTTATAAACAAGTTAAAATGCAATGGCCCCAAATCAGAACCACTCACAACCCTAGTCAATTTAGAGAATGAGTCTTTTATTATTACTCTCTAGACATGTTTCTGTAACCAGTTTCCTATTTATGTACCAACAGACCTTTTTTGAAGTAAACATTTCTGAGGTACAGCGTGGCATACATTCACAAAATCCAGATATGCTGTGTCCACCGGGATTCCTCTATCTAGAATTCTATTCAATTCCTCATAGAACGTTATCAAGTTGGTCTGACAAGAACAGTCTATAATAACTCCATGCTAAATGTTACTTATGATACCATTTTTACAAACAGAATCTTGGATATAGTTTCTTGCCAGTCCCCAAATACTTTACATATGAACTGATCTGTAGTTTCATGCATACCTCTCGACCCCTTTTTGAATACTGGTACACATTTGTGTATAATCCAAACTGTTCCGTGCTTTGGTAGAAATGTCTCACTCTTCAAAGGATCCAAGAGACCAAATTCCAGATAATTTCACCAGAGGGGCTGCTGTTCAATTGGGTAGGTGAGGGTTAACGCAATTCAATGGTTAAACCATCTTCGTCACAGCCAAAACCATGTCTAACCCAAAGGTTAGACATGGTTTTGGTTGTGACGAAGATGGTTTAACCATTGAACGCGTTAACCCCTTACCTACCCATTGCCTTTAATTTGCTTTTAGATCAATGTTTAATAAAAAGCGGTATTACACGACGAGAGGGTGCTGTTCTTGTTTTCTTTTTTACTGGTACGCATTTGCTTTATGCTAATCAGTTGGCATCATTCCAGTCCGTAAGAGGTCTTTAAAAGAGAGCTATGGGGTAATATTTTTTTCCTATTGTTCTCTCTAGGGTCACGGGCGGACATATACTAACATCCTGCCGTAACCCAAAACTCATTATATAGCGGGCTAATGGTGAAAGCACCGCAGCCTGGACAGATCCCGACAATGCTGTCGAGATCCACCCAGTTGGCTGATTGACAGCTGGATCTGCCTATCTAGAGGCAAAGCCAGCTGTGCCCTCTCTGTCCATTCCTCCAGTCAGCACTAGAGGATTGGAGCGGGGAGGCGGGGAATCTGACAATCTCTAATCTTGAATGCTTCCAGACTTTGCAGTGCTGGTATACAGAAAGGTCCTTATGAGCTTGGGCAAATGCAGTGTGCTTTCAGGTGTATTCCAGTTATATATGACATCATATAGAGATGCTTTGAAGACCATTCAGGGTTCTCCGAATATAGTGGAGAAGGTTTACGGTCTCTGCCAGGTTTTATTAGGTACATTTTCCCACACTCAAAGGGAAATCCAAAAATGTCCAGTAGCCATTGGAGCTGGAAGTGAAGGATAATATTTCCATGGGGATATTTGTTTTGTGCCAGAACACACATCAGAATTAGTGGGAACACTCCTACTGTACAAGGAAAACTAAGACTCCAAAAGGTGGGCTGGAACAATGTTTGGAAACGTAGAGGTGAGAGCTTGCTATGGGAGACTACTAAGATAGAAAAAAGCCAGAGGCTGACTCAACTGACCAAACTCCTGAAAAAAGACCACTATTTGGATCAACAGACCCTTTAAATGCCTCTTCCAAGACATTATCTACCTATCTATTAGCAACCTAAAGAACTCCGGGCCAATAAAATCTTAAACCTGGCAATGGGGCTATCCCCACACTGCAAGGGTTAAATGATTGTTTTGTGTAGGGGGCTAAAAAAACAGAGTTCTACTGACCCAAACCACGATCCCTGCTGGCTCCTAGACCCATCTCCTCAGTCTGTCTCTTCCTCCGATCCAACAATAGAATGTCCCTCGGCATCCTTACCTCCTATACACTATATAGGATGAGATGACTCACAGGACCTTAGACCAAAGGAGCGGAGGGGATCGTTCTAACAGCCAGCCGGGATTGCGGTTCGGGTGAGTACATCTTTGTTATTTTAAATCCCTAGGCAAAATGAGAACTTAACACTTGCAGTGCGAGGGTAGCCCCACTGCAAGGGTTAAGATTTTATGTGCCCGGCGTTCTTCTTTAACATGACTTGTAAAAGGCTACATTGTAAAGATAACTAAGGCCAGACTCACATCTATGGGTGTCCCCTTTTGTACTTATTTCAGTTTCTTGTAGTGCATATACACGCGTTTAAAAAAAATGGATATGCCTCATTTTTCGCAATGCAGTGCATAGATGTCAAAGGTCTCATTGGTTAACATGTGTTTCTATGACACATGAGCTGTTTTGCATTCCAACGTGCATGCTAAAATGTGAAGATGTGAACGGGGCCTAAATAATGTTTTCAAATACTAACCCTTAGTAGTTTTATGTTGTTACAACAGGAAATACTCTATAACTTCCAAAGATATTATCAGAACGAACACCAAGCTTTGCATACTCTTTATTTAACGATTCTACTGTATTAGGACCATCTATATACTGATAATGAACACGTTAAACTGTTCAGAGCAATGAGAAACAACAAGGGAGCATATCACAACAGCTGTCTGCTCTCTCACGCATCCTGACTAAGTCCCTGTGTGGGATCAGAGCTGGGCCCGTGTCCAAGATCAAGCGACCCCTGTTCCATTGTGACAGTAGAATCTCCAAGACAAACCCTTTCCCGACATTCATGACTAGCACCACAGTATTAACAATTTTTTTTTTACGTATGTTCTCAAAGAAGATTCAGTCCATAGCAAGCAGCAGCCTATTGCACAATCCAAGCAACTTGCTCGCTAATGTGCCGAATACAATGCCACTGCTGTGCATAGGTCTGTTAAACACCCAGACGTGACATTCATACATCATCCCATTTACTCATCCTCAGAAGAATACCAACATGTGCCTATGACAGGAATTCACTAGTGAAAGTAAAAGTCACAATCCTTGTATGGATGTTTGTACCCTAACCTGTAAAGACAATCTGTTATGTTTTTTTTTAATTAAAACAGGAAATATTTGAAATACTTTCATTAACATATTGACACCAAATATTTTATTATCTACAATCAGATTCCCCTGTAGAGTATACCCTCACCTCTAATTTAAACCATATAGCTGACCTAAATGTCTACAGTGAGCGGCAATAACTCTCCACTGGTTTGTTCAATGGTGGATGTGAATTGGTTAACGGAAGACCGAGCTTAGTCTTAGCCAGAACTCTAGATATGGAAATGGAAATTTAATGAGGGAGGGACATGGAAAGAGAGGAAGGAAGAGAAAGGGAAAGAGTAAGAATACAGGGGGAGCGTTATTATGCAGAAAGAGTAAGAATAGAAGGGGAGCATTATTATGAAGAAAGAGTAAGAATACAGGGGGAGCGTTATTATGAAGAAAGAGTAAGAATACAGGGGGAGTGTTATTATGAAGACAAGAGTAAGAATACAGGGGGAGCGTTATTATGAAGACAAGAGTAAGAATACAGGGGGAGCGTTATTATGAAGAAAGAGTAAGAATAGAAGGGGAGCGTTATTATGAAGACAAGAGTAAGAATAAAGGGGAGCGTTATTATGAAGAAAGAGTAAGAATACAAGGGGAGCGTTATTATGAAGACAAGAGTAAGAATAGAAGGGGAGCGTGATTATGAAGACAAGAGTAAGAATACAGGGGGAGCGTTATTATGAAGAAAGAGTAAGAATACAGGGGGAGCGTTATTATGAAGACAAGAGTAAGAATACAAGGGGAGCGTTATTATGAAGACAAGAGTAAGAATAGAAGGGGAGCGTGATTATGAAGACAAGAGTAAGAATAGAAGGGGAGCGTGATTATGAAGACAAGAGTAAGAATACAGGGGGAGCGTTATTATGAAGACAAGAGTAAGAATACAGGGGGAGCGTTATTATGAAGACAAGAGTAAGAATACAGGGGGAGCGTTATTATGAAGACAAGAGTAAGAATAGAAGGGGAGCGTTATTATGAAGAAAGAGTAAGAATAGAAGGGGAGCGTTATTATGAAGACAAGAGTAAGAATAGAAGGGAGCGTTATTATGAAGAAAGAGTAACAAACGGTGATGAAGACATGGATGGAGAAACTTAAAAAAAAAAACTCCAAAAGTGATAGAAACTCAGGCTGCATTCACACACAAGCATGACCACAGCCAGGTGATATATAGGCTTTTTTACATCGGTACATGCATTTTTTCCATTGTTTATATGCACTGCTTGTAGTACAGACGCAGAATCAAGCCTTTTGGGCTCATTCACCCCATAGCATTGCATTAATCCAACGGTTCTGTGTGAATAACACACGCTACTATGCATTACAGTGCAGGAGGTGCCTTGGCTTGCTATTGATTTGAATGGCCCCCTTTAAGCGCACCTACAGCCGCAATGCGCCTGACCATACCACAACATGCAGTACCGCAATACTGTGCGTTGGGGTGCCATTCAAACCTCCTGCACTTTAAAGCACAGGAAGTACATTGCTCAGTAGCATGCGACAATCGCACAGAACTGTGTGTTTAACACAATGCTATGGTGTGAATGGAACCTTAGACATTTAAATGGGAGTGTCTGAAAAACGCCCATATATACTTTTTTGGGGGGAGTCAAAATGCTTGAGCCCCGATTCATACCAGTGTTTTCTTGAAGTTCAAAGCACCAAAGCGCTCAACAGCCAAAATCCCATGCTTTTAAATTGTGCCTGTTCACATATCGTTGCCTGAAGCTCAAAAGGGTACATGAGCTACTTTTGAAGCAGAATGAGATGTGTTTTAGGGCTGCAACCAATGAATCGATTATAATAATAGTTGTCAACTGTTCTCATTATCGATTAGTTGGTTGGATCCCCTAGCTCTCTCCTCCTCCATGCTGGGAGGAGGGCACAGCAAGCAGTGGGTGATTGCAATAGCCAGCCTGCTATTGGCTATTGCAATTTGAAATGGCCAATAGCAGGCTAGCTATTGCACCAGCCCACTACCTGCTGTATTTACATTCAGCTGCTATCTGCGGAATCTTGCCACTGGCAGCTGTAATTCCTCGGATGAACCTATCCAAGCGCCTATCCAATCATTAGTGGCAGCCCTGTTGTGTTTGGCTCCATAGACCTGAAAATAACATGATTCAAGGCTTAGGCCTCATTCACACACGAATCGGCCTGCACGTACAGCTCCGTGTGGGGCCGTACCAAGTAGCTGCTGGGAAGGACAGGTGCTGCGTGTGATTAGAACGCAGCCCCCGTCCTTCTTTATGCCCCCCTACACTAACCTCATTTGCAGGTCCGTAGGGGTGCGGGTGATCGTATTCATACGCCGCCGGAATGGAACATGTATGCGTCCCGGCCAGAAAACCCACACCCCTACGGACCTGCAAATGAGGTTAGTGTAGGGGGGCATAAAGAAGGACGGGGGCTGCGTTCTAATCACACGCAGCACCTGTCCTTCCCGGCAGCTACTTGGTACGGCCCCCCACGGAGCTGTACGTGCAGGCCGATTCGTGTGTGAATGGGGCCTAAATGTTACAATCTCCTTCTCCTACTACCTAGCTTTCCATTGGCTAAAACAAAAAAATGCTCAAGCTTGAATATACCTAAAAAAGCTCAAAAATGTACAAATAACAAAAATTGCCTGTGAGCACTCACACTCAGGTGTAAATGCAGCAAAATTCTTACTGGAAAGAAACTTCTGTACTTTTTGGAGCAACGGGCGGTTTGCTACAGGCGCATGAGTGCTTAGGTGTGAACAGGCACCGTAGAAGACAATGGAATGTTTATTGTTAAGCATTTTCATATCTTCAAGCTACAGGTGTGAATGGGGCCTCTCAGAACCTGTACAATTTGCTGGCAATCTGCTGATGCTTTACGTGGAGAACTAGCTGAAGATGGATACAATATGCTTCCTCTACCCCTCTGTACAGAAATAATACAGCAATGTAATGGGTTTCTCCTCCATGGGTGCTGACTCTTCAAATGTAGGCTGCAGTATATCCGACAGTCACACCCTCCGTCTGTCATTGTACTTCCACAATTCACGTTCACTCCCTCAGTTTAATCCATCATGAACTGTGACAATCTCTGGCTGTCACCCAAAAGAGTCAGCATTGTCATTCACCATCCTTTCAGCGCTGTCTGTGCGTGATCCCACAGCATCCACATTCACAAAGATTTCATTCCTCGCTGTCACACATTACCCACCCTGCTTTTACTATTCACTCTATCAGGCTCATCCTCCAAATACATTCCGATTGTGTCACTGACAGTACAGCAAATCATTGGGAAATGGCTGGGCACAACCTCCGAACATGATCAATGCATACCATTTCATAGAAGACAAATCCCATTAGGTGCAAATATGGTGCAACGTGTGTTCACTAAACTCCTCACCTTAGTGCATGAGGATATAGAATAATTCCCATATGGAATCTATCATTCAGTAAGGTTAGTACATGAGGAACTGAAGTAATTTCTATATGGAATCTACCATTTAGTAGTCTCATCTTAGTACATGAGGAACTGGAGTCATTTCTATATGGAATCTATCATTTAGTAGTCTCATCTTAGTACATGAGGAACTGGAGTCATTTCTATATGGAATCTATCATTTATTAGTCTCATCTTAGTACATGAGGAACTGAAGTCATTTCTATATGGAATCTATCATTTAGTAGTCTCATCTTAGTACATGAGGAACTGGAGTCATTTCTATATGGAATCTATAGTTTAGTAGCCTCATCTTAGTACATGAGGAACTGGAGTCATTCCTATATGGAATCTATCATTTATTAGTCTCATCTTAGTACATGAGGAACTGAAGTCATTTCTATATGGAATCTACCATTTAGTAGTCTCATGTTAGTACATGAGGAACTGGAGTCATTTCTAGATAGAATCTAGTTATTATCTACAAGTCTCAACTTAGTGTAAGAGAAACTGGAGTAATTCCCAAATGGAATCTATAAATTAGTAATGTTTGTACACGAAGAATTTAAGTATTTCCTATATGGAATCTATCATTTAGTAATCTTATCTTAGTACATGAGAAACTGAAGTAATTCCCATATGGAATCAATCATTCTGTAAACTTAGTACATGATGAACTGCAGTAATTGCTATATGGAATCTATCATTTAGTAGTCTTACCTTAGTACATGAGGGACTGGAGTAATTCCTATATGGAATCTATCATTTAGTAGTCTTATCTTAGTACATGAGCAACTGGAGTAATTCCTATATGGAATCAATGTTTCATTTAGTTGTCTTGTCTTAGTAGATGAGAACTGGAGAAGTCCCTGTGTGTAATCTATTTACACTATTATCTAGTAGTCTCACCTTAATACATGAAGAACTGGTGTAATTCCTATTTGTAACATAGTTATCATCTGGTAGTCTCACCTTAGTACATGAGGAACTGGATTACTCCCTATATATAACCTAATTATCATCTAGTAGTCTGTGGGCTTGAATAGAAGAAATCTAAAAACATTCCTCCATCCACGCTAAACAGCAGAGAGGAGGATGCCGACCGCCAGAGTAACGGGGTTCAGGTACGTAAAGTGCTTTACACCATACCCAGACAAGAACTGACTGAAGGCAGCCTCACTGCATGGGTACATTTTTGTTTTTATGGGGGGGGTTAATCTGGGAATAGACTTAGACCATTGTAATTAGGTATGCACCGATACAGTTTTTTTGGTATCGAACACCGATATTTTTTTTCTGGTACTTGGCGATGCCGAGTACTGATACTGGTGCCATCTGCCCTGATTATCAGGAAGTCGGGCGGCAGATCATGACCCGTCGACCGGCTTCCTGAATGCATTGGAAGCCGGTGTGCTATCGAAAGAACACTGACTTCATTTGCCGAGACTGCCTGGCTATCTGACCAATCAGTAAGCTGGGCGGTGGGTCATGAGGTGCTGTCCGGCTTCCTGATTGGGTAGGAAGCCAGGCTGCCTAGCAACAAGTGAAGCCAGCTTCCTAGCCAATCATGAAGCCTGCAGCACGTCATGACCCGCCTCCATGATTGGCTAGGATGCCGGCTTCACTTTTTCCTCGGCAGCCTGGCTTCCTACCCAATCAGGAAGCCAGGAGACAGGTCATTAAATGACCCCCGGCTTCCTGATTGGTTAGGAAGCCGACTCCATGCTCCCTCGGCACTCTCCCTCTAACCAGACGTTCCAGTATCGGAGGTAAGTATTGGAGCAATTGGGCGAGTACGAGTACTCGCCCAAATATTCGGTATCGGCACTGATACAAGTATCAGTATTGGTGCATCCCTAATTGTAATAATATGAAAGATTGCAGAGTTGGTGAACATGACTGGAAATTTCTGGACTATTTCCCTATTTTCTAGGAACAAGCAGCCCCCTGTAAGAACTCCATTGTTGGATGGACTGCAAGCACGACACTTTTAGAGACATTACAGAGTGGAGTCGGCTACATATCAAAGCTGATGAAGACAAAGGCCGTCAATGACCACACAGAAATACATGATTCTTAGAAAGCATTGGTTGGCTGGTTTAATGGCTACATATGTCTTGCATCAGCAGTGCACAGATTCACCTGGAATTCAGGAGCCCGTCTGTCCAATCCAGGAGCCATCTGGATTTCTTTTAGCAGCCAGCTCCATTGGCAACAACTAGAGAAGCTCAAAAGTTATGCACCGGCTGTAATTTTACAGTGCATTGGCTACCTGGCTTCTGGGATTTGTCCAGCACTGTCTTACATTATTTTGATAGTATCTCCTCATTGGTGGTGGGTGTATTTTTTTATCGATTTTTGTCAAAGGAGATGGGCCAAAAATTGTTGACAAACAGTGACTGCAGCCAATCAGATGCAATCACTGTTTGGGTATTAGCTAACTGGCACACACAATGGTGGCTCCATAGGACCCTGCAAGGTAAAGGAGTCACCCTTAAACAGGAGATCAGGGACAGTGCTCAGGGGACCAGGTGATTCTGCAGGAAACTAAACTAGCTTATAAACCTTTAGCCTTTGATATCACGTTAACACTTACACTGCATGGGGTAGCCCCACTGCAAAGGGGTTAAGATTTTAGTCGCCCGTTTTTGGAGTTTTTTTTAAAGCAGATCTTTAATCTCTTTTACAAGTTGAGAGAATACTAATATTTTCCCCCAGGAGTTTACTAAATGAAATACTGCTTTGTATTGTTTTATAAATACTTTCTTTTGGTTTTCTTCCCCACATTTCCTGGCTAGGCCTGAATGACATAGCTGTACTGCCCACAGACTGCTAGGATATGAACGTCATGTATCCCAGGAGTCTGGGTGGGTGCGCCCACAATACCAATCCCACACCTGTGCACACAGCGCTCTAGCCAGGGAATCATATTGTTTACAGGCTGACAAAGTATCCGCAATGATGTGTAAATAATATGAAGCCACGGCTAAAGCGTTTCGTGCGCATGTGTAGGATTGGCAGCACATGGGCACCGATATTTTGGCAATGTGTAAACAATATGATTCCCTGGCTAGAGCGCTGGGTGCATGTGTGGGATTGGCAGCACATGGGCACCCAGCACCCTACAAGAGGCATCATATTATTTACATGTCGCCGATATTATGGCAATGTGTAAACAATATGATTCCTTGGCTAGAGCGCTGGGTGCATGTGTGGGATGGATTGGCAGCACATGGGCACCCAGCACCCTACAAGAGGCATCATATTATTTACATGTCGCCGATATTATGGCAATGTGTAAACAATATGATTCCTTGGCTAGAGCGCTGGGTGTGCAGATGTTTTGGAAAACAAGGCAGATGCCCGCAGTGAAGATGGCAGCTCAGGACCGAGGTGGCACACTCAACGTTGGCTGGAACACAAGGTAACATGAGATGGCGTGGAAAGGTGAGAAGGGTTTTTTACCTTTAACATTTGTATTTGTGCCCTTTTACATTATTCGTTTTGGGGTGTCGTTCAGGATTGGGGTGAAGTTGCTCTTCAGGTACCCAGAAATCCTGCAGTGAGCCTATTCTATCCACATAGTAATGCAGACACCTGTGTCACCCATAGCAGCTTCTATTGTCACCATCAGAGAACCCACCATTGTGCCCACTGCCACTCCCCCCTCACCCAGCCCCCTCTGCCAGCCTCCTGTCACACTTGTCATGTTACACGTCCCCGGCGTATGGAAATCAGTGTAGTGAGAATGAGGTGACGGAGCACCTACCTGACGTCACGTTCTTATGTCACAGCAGCACACAGATGTCTCACCACTCCCATCCAGACGGTTCTACGTCACCGCCCCCTTCCACTGTCTGCCGCCGCATCCTCATCCTGCCAACCAATCAGCGCCCCGCCCTCCTTCAGCACTGAGTCAAACAGAGAGAGGTCTGGAACACCAAGACAGCCAATCCCTGGCCACGTGTTATACCCAATAGGCAAGCTTCACCGTGTGTATACACATCACCGGCCACTCTAACAAACCACAACTACCGGCATGCTCCGGGTCGCGGAACATTACATAGTGTGATTACTGTGAAGAATATAGTTCTGTGGATTCTTTTTGGAACGTGCGGTGTCTCGCCGTCAGGTGTAAAGCACTTGATAATTGTCCCCACATTGTCGTACGAATTTCCTTGCTTATAAAAAAATGAAGTGGCTTTGTAAAGAGCTGAGTAGAAAAGCGGCGGAGTGATACAGTGGAAACATCGGCACCTCTTCCGCGGGAGACGTACGACGTGCGCTGTACGTGACTGCAGGTTGCTAAGGAGCCGGTGCGGAGGGAGACGTGGAGTTGCTGGTAATTTGTTGTGTTCGCGTCTATATTGTTCCGTTACCGGTGTGCGGTAGTTTTTCTGTTTTTTGAATAGCCGGAAGCTGATAATTGCGTACAGGTTCATGTGATAGGCTGTAGGTGCTGGGCATTGTCTATAAACTAGGTGCTCGTTCACACTAGGTGAGTTGGTGCAGGCTCAATGTGCGAAGACACATTAAAACCAATTGCTGCCTATGTGCCAGGTTCACAGCGGGCGTCGGTGTGTATTGAGGAATATTGCAGGCATCCTGTAGTACCAAATTACGTATTAATGCCGAACAAGGCAACGCAGCACCTATCAAAAGACCCCTGACTTGGCCTGTACAGAAACAATGCATTTTAAAAAACACATCGAGTTAGGCCTGCAAGTAATAATAATTTTCTTAATCGATTAGTTGGGCGATTTTTTTTTGATAGGAAATGGCATCCTTAATTTAAAATAAAATGCACAAATCCAGTGTTACCAACATAGAAGGGAATTTATCAAAAGTGGAGCAGACAAAATCTGGAGCAGTAGCCTATGGCAACCAATCAGTCTCTCTGTTTCATTTTCAAATCTTGACTGAACACACTGAAGAGAGACGCTGATTAGATGCCCTGGACAGCTGCTCCTGATTCTCTCCGCTCCAGTTTTGATCAATTCCCCCCATAGTTTACTTCACAATAAAACTGCATGCACATTTTATTGCACTGCACTGGAAGGCAGTGCGGTCCAGTGCGAGTGATCACACTGTGGGTGGGAGGCGCGTTTGGGGTGCCATTGAAGAGAATAGCACTGCAGTGCACCTCCCGAAGCAGAATTTGGCAGGCCGAAACAAGAAATAACTTTTTTTTCTCCACCCATTAGCCAGGGAATGGCAGCTGCCAGTGGCCAGATTCCGCAGAAGGCAGCTGAATGTAAATACAGCAGGTACTGGGCTGGTACAATAACCTCCCTGCTATTGGCCATTTCACATTGCAATAGCAGGCTGGCTATTGCACCCGCTCACTGCTTGCTGTGCCCTCCTCCCAGTGTGGAGGAGAGAGCTAGGGGACTCAACCAGCTAATCAATAATGAGAATAGTTGACAACTATTCTCAATATTGATTAGTTGGTTGCGGCCCTACATAGCATCCAATAAAGTAGAGCGCAGCGTGTTGAAAATGCATGTCAATGTGCATAATAATGGATAATACAACACACCATATTAACCTTGTGCTGTTCTGCATGAATTCATGCTTTCTTTTATATATTCCGCTATATTTGTAGCCGTTTGTGGAACCATTACCATAACTGAACATCAGTGGAGTCTTCTCTGCATTTTAGGACTCATTCATATGGGCCGTTAGGGCCGATATGTGTCATGTCAGTGTATTCCTGCAACTGTGGACAGCTGAGCCTGTTTACGTCCAGAGTCACTCATCTTTCTCTAACCACATGTAACCTCTGGATGTGCGGACACATGCAAACAGCTTTGGATTCTGTGCTTGTGCAGAAGGGATGTTGTGGTAGGCAATCATTGCTACATGACAGCACCGAGATTTGATGCGGTAGTGGTCTACCCCCCACATTACAAGGTGTATGAGCTTATTTGTGTCTAGGTGCTAAAATAACAAAGATATACTCACCCAAAGCTCCAAGCTGGCCAGCTGTCACAGCAAATCTTCCTCGTTGTATATAGATGTGTTGTTTTACGGGACCTTAGACTGCTTGAGAGGAAGGGGAGAGATGCTGGAATGACTAGTCTAAGAAGAAGCCGGTGTTCTGTTGGTAGTCCAAACTTATCGAGTTGTGGCACCGCATGACTTCCGGTTTCCTTAGAACTACGAGTTTTGGGCAAGAAATTTGTTGTGCACGAGCGCCATCCGCGGCATTGCCCTATACACATACACCAAAGCAATAAAGTATTAAAATTAAGTGGGATGACAGTAATCAAGCACGTTATTTATCTCCGGTGCCCCACTCAATATGGCCGCCGCTTGAGTGGGGCACCGGAGATAAATAACGTGCTTGATTACTGTCATCCCACTTCATTTTATTACTTTATTGCTGTTGTGCATGTGAATAGAGCAATGCCGCGGATGGCGCTCGTGCAGAAGAAGTTTTGTGTGCAAACCTCGTAGTTCTAAGGAAACCGGAAGTAATGCGGTCCCAGAACTCGATAAGTTCGAACTTTCGATTGATCACCGGCTTGGAGCTTTGGGTGAGTATAACTGTTATTTTTGAGTCTAGACCACATGTGTCAAACACAAGGCCCATGGGACGAATCCAGACTCCCAGGCCATTTCATGTGGCCCTCGCACCACCTCTCCTGCGGCTGTGGCAACCTCCTTGTCTCCGCCCCTACCTTGTCCCAGCAGTCGGCAGCAGAGAGGAGGACAAAACACTCAATATACTGACTAGGAATGCACAAATACCGGAGTAGCCAGAAGCCGGCGATGTAAACAGATGCCAGGTTTCACAGAAAGGCTGCTGGGACCTTGCGCCTGTTTACAGTGCCGGCAGGAAATTTCCTTCTCTCTGTAGATCCAAGCTGCCCTCACCTGCCGAGAGCGACCGGGATTCCTAGTGAGACCGCCCTGCCACCTGAGAGCCCGCACAACCCACCATATTACTTGCACAGCCACCTGAGAGCCTGCACAGCCACCTGAGAATCAGCACCTTTTTTCTCCCTCAGTCCCCCCCACACTTATTTGTCAGCGACTAAAAGCTTTCTTTGTTGCTGTGCAGCTGTTAGTGACTTTTATTTGGGGAATAAACCTTCGATTGAGCAGCAAGGACCCTGAACCTGTTTATTTGTTTTACTTTGAGCCTAAGTGTTGCTGTGCTGCAGATTGCAAAAGGCTGATAGCAAGACCAATTCAGCTTTCATAAAGTATTCTATAGATTGAATAAGAAATATTTCCTCTATAATTTTAATAGTAATATGTCCTCAATACATATGCAGCTCTGCTTCCCTTTTAGTGTTGCACAATGGTTGTACCTTGATGATAATCTTAGCTCACTGCATGTCTTCCAGACGGGATCCATGTGATTAAAAACAATTAACTCTCTCCTTCAAAATACAGCCCGCTGCTTTGCCATTTAGGGCCTTCTCTTTTCAAGCGGTACTGCTGACTGAAGGACTTTTGTCTTTGTCTGAAAAATGTGAAGACCCATGCTCTAAAGCCTGTAATGGAGTGAAGCATCCACAATGTTTGCTAGAGACCATGTGATGTTTGTCTATGTTGTAGGTCACATGCAGGATCGGCATTTTTTTGTTTTTATTCAAGGGCAAGCAGTTGGTACTGCAGTTTGGGCTTTAGTCGGGAATCTGTGATAGGACCTTAATTTGCACAGCACAGGAGCTAACCATTGAGCCACAGAAACCTATTTGTAGAAATTGTACATTAGTGTTCAAAGCTCTCTTGCCCTGCTAGAGCTCAGCATGGGCCCGCTGGGTAGACCTCCGTTCAGGTTTGGAGCACAGCAGGCAGCACATGGTCCCTTACAAAATCCTAGGAGCTGAATGAATGCTCCCATTACAGGCCACGGCCACTGCTCTTCCACGTCCCCTAGAACCACATAGATGTATCTCACGCCTGGTTTTACTGTTGGCGGTTCTCATGCAGTAGATCCCATGCCCGGGTGCAGAGTGCCGAGCTTGAAGGTGATTTCTGTAATTGCCAATTGGGGGAAGGGGGAACTGAGTCAGTCTAACAAAATTTAAAGCAGGGGAATGATATACAGTTGTGTTGGTGGATGTGTGGGCAGCAGTGTCATCGTTGTCTCAGGAGACACTCTACTGCCAGTGAGAGCGTGGAGCAGGCTTTGATCCACAAGGTAAAGAACAGTTGACAGCTAGGGGCTGCCTTATAAAGAGGTCGATCAAGAGCTGGATGAGGTTTTTTACCCCCACTGACATCTCTATTTGGCCCCCTCCCCGATAGATATCCTAGTTGTTTTACCACATCACTCCATGGCTGCCTTAGCTTACCTCCACTGATGGGCATCCCTCTCCAGTCACTACACCACCATCCTAGCAGCCTCACCCCGCACTGGCATACATCTTTCTCTGGCTGCCTCTTCCCATCCCTTCCCATTTGTCTCAACATAC
Source organism: Nanorana parkeri (assembly GCF_000935625.1). Lineage (NCBI taxonomy): Eukaryota > Metazoa > Chordata > Amphibia > Anura > Dicroglossidae > Nanorana > Nanorana parkeri. The sequence continues at coordinate 1,377,563 of NW_017306435.1, read as the reverse complement.
CTGTCTCATTGCCTAATAAGTAGGGATGCACAGATACTTTTCGAGTACCAGTGCCGATACTTGGCATTTTCATGAGAACTACCAGGGTTGCAGCGGTTGCAGCTGGGACCTGGCTCTGGCGCCCCACCACTGTCCTGAAATCATTAGTCTGTATTGTTTAAGAAAAACTGTCACATGACAATAAACAAAAATGTATCAGTACTCGTACTTGTAAGTACTCGGCAAGTACTAGTACTCGCAAAACTGGTATCTGTGCATCCCTTTATTTATAAAAACAAAATTGTACATTAAAACAGAGATGTACAAATCCCAGGAGCTCCGTGTGCTCCTTACAAATGACAGCTGCCTCCTAACTTTTGCATTTTTCTCTAGTGTAGTCTTGGAGCTCAAAAGTATCGGTACATGTATTTGTACTTGTACCGAGTACTGTACTTGGTATCTGTGCAACCCTACTAATAAGTCATCCCTTTCCTTCCGCTTCATCTCCCCACACTCATTGACATACATCACTCTCTAATTGCTTCACTCACCCCCCTACTGACTGCCCATCCCTGCCCAGTCATCTCACCACTTTGCTGATTGACATTCCTTCCCCTCCATGGTACTCCTAGAATGAGATCCTAATAGGTTGGACTTGATGGACTAATGTCTTTATTCAACCTCAAATACTATGTAACTATGTAACTATGTAAAGCCATTATTTTTGAGCAACAGAAGGGATCAGGTCTACCGTGTTTAAATCCAGACCCCCACATGAAGAAAAAAGTGTCAAATTATAGTAAAAAAAAGTCAAATCCAATAAATGATAAAAAGGCTAAATAAATAAAGAGTTTCCTGATTAATGCCTGTGTCTGAACAAATACATTTGTATCAATACTATCTTTACACAATATCAAACTTACGAAAAAATTATAGTGCGGGGCCACACTTGAGGCTCTCTGTTTTTTCTAGGTTGACCATCGCTGGTTTAAAACATCAGAACCACCCAGAAATGTTCATGTTTTTAATAGCAATTGAAACTTGTATTCACCAAGGTAGCAATAAATTGATCAAAACTGTCATAACATTCTCTTTTATTTCATAGAACTATTCAATTTATCACAGTAAATATATCAAAAAATTCTTTATGTGCCATAATTACAGCGTTGCAGCCTCTTTGCAGACCTTTGGTGTTCTAGCTGTCAGTTTTTGAAGATATTCAGGGGAATTTCAATCAATGCCTTTTGTAGCTCTTCCCAGAGTTGTGTCTGGCTTGTATAGTATTTTTCTTTGACCTTATAGCAAAGTTTCTCCTAGAACTCAGCAGGGGTAAGATCTGTAATTGTGCTGACCAGTGCATCAGATAGATATGTGGCTTTCTGTCTTACATAGTGTAAAAATATGCTTTGGAAGTATGGCATCAAAATTAACCACAGGGCATTGCATGATGCTGTTAAAGTTTTTGGTTCATTATTTCCTGCAGTCTGTGACGATGTGCCACGTTACCTGCACCAAAGCAACTCTGCCATTACATATTCTCTTTTATGCTTGTCAGGATCATGGGTGTGGAACTTGTAAAAAAAACTTCTTGTCCAAGGACTAAAACGGGGGCCCAATCTACTTGTCCCTCATAACGATCTACTTGTCGTGACACAAATTTTGTTTTTAACAAAAACCGTACTTAACTGTAAGAAGCGCTTCTCATTGGTCAGCGCGGTTGCCTGACTTTCCCAATTACTTGGGAAAGTGAACTTACCCGCATGTGTGAGTTAGGGAGCACTGCTGCCCCGATAACACAATATGGCACACAGTGGAATGGAGGCAGCACTCGGGACACACACACAAACACTCTCTCTCTGCTACAAGTGATCTGGGCAGCTGTACAGCCACCCAGATCACTTGTAAAAAACGAGCAGCGGCAGCAGGTCTAAATGCAGTAAAAAAAACAAACAAATAAAAACACCTGCCCGGCGCCCGAAACTGCATGTCCGGTCTTTGGGAGATGGGAATCCAGCAGAATGCATCAGGCACTCTTAATTTACTTGGCTCTACATCTTATAGTATTAAACTCTCAATCTTTTTTTCATTAATGAATCCAGATCAAGCTTATGATCTGGGGTTGCTTCAGTTGGTCAGGTCTAGGTTTAGCGACGTTATATCCCCAAAAAACGAGGTCAGCTGTCTACCTGAATATGTTCGGGTGTTTTCAGCCCCACAGACAGTGGGAGTCCCTGAAAACACACAACATGAAGAACTGCTTTTCATTGGGTGAAACAAAAAAGTCTGAAGCTTAAAGTACACAACAACACACTTGTGCTTTGAAAAGTGCGTTTATATGAGCAGGGAAAAAAAAGCTTAAAAATTGCTCAGCTCAATTGTGAATGCAGCTAAAAGACTGGTCTCAGGGCCAGCTGGCCGGCTCCCTGCGGGAGGGGGAGTGGCGGTGCATTGAAGTCAATGGCACCGCAGCCATGCCCCCCGCCCGCACCTGGAACGCAAGCCCATTAGTGCCTGCGTTCCGGTCCAGTGCTATCTGCAAAAATAGTGCTTGCACTATTTTTGCAGGTCGCACTAGACCAGGACGCAGGCACTAACGTGGGGGCATGGCTGCGGTGCCATTGACTTAATGCACCGCCATGCACCTGAACACAGGAGGCCTGCTGGCTTGCGTTCCAGAGGCCAAACGCTCTGGAATTCAGCCTTTGTGGTGTGAACCAGCCCTCAATGTGTCTCAAACATCTTAGAAACTCCTGCCAAGATTCTGCTCCCTATAAAAAAAACAATGATTTCAATACATTTGTTGTAAACATTGAAAATTACATTTCCCCAGAATGCCTATACATATAATACACTTTCTGATCTGGGCACAGGTTCACTTCAATCTTTGTAAAATCAATGAAATGTGCACCGAAGCAAAACAAAAAAAAAGTGTTAAAGTGCAATAAATCACACACACATGCTGTGATTTAAGTACATAAAAATCTGTACATAAAGTATCTGTTTAGAAATGCTTAAATGTAACAGGTCCTTGGCTATTCTCTGCTCCCTAAACTTCTCAGGGGAATGAATAGAGCAATCTTGTGGTAGATATTGACTTTCACATTACAGCTGTAACATTAGAGTTTTATTGTCAAGAGGTATTATTCTTTCAGGAACAATGGAAATCCAGGCCTAAGTCTCTATGCAGCGAAAGTGTTTGGAATGCATTGTGATGGCGTAGGAAATGTATTTCTAACCTTGTGGCTAAAATGAAGGCTAAAACCCTGGGTCTTGCAAACTGAAAGCTGGGGGCACACAGTGGAGCACTTTTGTTTGGAGGTGGAAAGGGCTTTCGCTCGTGGTTGATTTTCATTTGATTTCTATTGTGCACAAGCAAAATAGCTTAATCTGACCCCCCTTGCCTCAGTACTGGGCATGACTGACTTGGACCAAGTATGTAGATAAGCACAAGTAACTCTTCTTTACCTTTCCTGATCTACAAATGTATTCAGGGTCAGTAACTCAGAAAGCAAGTATGTCCGCATACCTTCTGAAAAGGCACCTGGCATTTTCAGAAGGTGGTGCAAAATTGCAACCCAGTATTTCCATCAACTTTAACCAATTTAGTTGCGCTGGAAAAAATATGTGAAAACACCAGCTGCAACAATGTGTATAACCGTGATCAATGTGAGCAATTATGTTGCGCTTGGTAGTGAGCAATGTTCTTACTGTGTCATCTTGCTATTTATATTCAAGTGAAAAATAAAAAATTGATGGATAAATGTGATAATAAAAATGTGATAATAAAACAGTATTCTATGTTTAATCACAGAATACTGTTTTATTATCACATTTTTATTATCACATTTTTATCAACGAAATATTGAACAGAACAAAGACACAGTTTACTAATTATAATAATTTATTTATTATACATATTTTACACTAATTTATGAATTTTTATTCACTCAATTATTCATTTATCCATCAATTTTTTATTTTTCACTTGAATATAAATAGCAAGATGACACAGTAAGAACATTGCTCACTACCAAGCGCAACATAATTGCTCACATTGATCAGTATTTTCAGAAGCGATCTGGTGACAGGTAAGTCGCCAGGATCGCTTCTGTTGTAAAGCTGACAGTCGGCTCTACAAATTTAAACAGACTCCCGGCGGCAAAAGTCGCCGGGAGTCTGTTTAAACAGCCCCGATGCTGGTGACGTACACTGTACGTCGTCAGTCACGAAGGGGTTAAAGATTGTTACATTTAAAGTGACACTAAACTCAGGCGCTAAATTTCAAAAATGCATTCACGTACCTGTTAGCTATTAACAAAAATATACCTTACTCAGCTGTAGATCCTCAAATCATCTCTGAATTAGTGCTGACACCGTCCTTCCTTCTGGAGGGTGACCACTTTTGTTCCCCATGGTCCCTGTGTGTGTTGTAAAGTAGTCACCGCTCCAAGCTCACTTCAGTGATAGAGTACAAACTCACATTTAGATCAGAGAGCCGCACCAGCACTGGAGGGACTCCTGAAGGTGATCGAATCAAGAGGCATCGTTTAAGATAAGTCCTTACACCAGCATGGGGGGGGGAGGGGGGGGGGAGAGAAAAAATTACTTTGTCACTTTAACATTTGAATCTAGAATCCAGAGTTGTAATCCTTCAACAACCCCTCACAGTCCCTCCAAACCTTACAAAGATGGAGAAATCCTAACCCAAATAAAAACAATTTAAACTAAAAGAAGCATTTTTAATTTGTTTTAGTATGGCTTATGCTATGTGAACGGAAACATGTAACAAAAATAAAATAGGGGTTATCCCAATTTAGCTGCAAAAGTGGAAATGTTTTCCCCATAAAAGTTGAATATGATTTGGGAGTGTTAGAACCATTTTCTGATTTATTTATTTTTGTTAGAGTTCCTGTTTGTAAGCGTCTCCTCTGTAAGTTTTCTGACTTGGAAAATCTCAACATGACCTGGCTTTTCCCTCAGTAAGGGAGAGGTCAGGAAGGGTTTTTTCTTTTGTTTTTAATGCAGTCCATTGGCTTAAGGTACAAATGTGGGATGTACAATATGCCTCCCTACACTTTGTTCGTGGAGTCTGTTTGACTCTGTATGGCTATCCTAAGGCAGGGGTGGACAAATTAATATGGAATTCAGGAGCCATTCTGCACAATCCAGGAGCCAGGATTTTTTAGGGGCCAGCTACATTGACAAAAACTGGAGATCCTCAAAGCATAGGCGCCAGCTGTAATTTTCAAGGAACATTGGCTACTGGGTTTTGTCCAGCCTTGTCTTTAAGGCAGGGCTGGAGAAATCCCAGGGGCCATATAGCCACTACACCTTTAAAAATTACAGCAGGCACCTTTTTAGTTTTGAGATTTTCTCTAGTTGTTATTGGACTTGGCTCCTAAAAAAAAAAAAAAATCTTGCTGGCTCCTGCATTGGACAAACTGCCTCCTAAATTCCATATTCATTTGTCCACCCCTGTCCTAAGGACATCCTATAAATACATCCTTGGTGAAGTTTCATTCTAAAACAGTGGCATCTCTATGCTTCAGCCTAATTCTTAACAGGTATTTTCAGTGGGTGTGCGGTGCCGTCTTAGCTGTGTCATTGATTCAGTCACTGCTTAAATTCATTTTGTTTAGGCATATGGGCAGAATCTGTTTTCTGTTAGGTTTGCTTATTATCACTTTTCTATAGTGCTTGTTCATTGAAGGGTCCGTTTTCATGAGGATATTTTCTTCAGCCTGTAGATGGTGCTATATTTTATCATTTCCTATAGCACAAGAAATATGTTCACTTTAAATAGGAAAATGTCAGCAGCGGGCTTTCTAGCTCACACAATTAAATCCTAGATGATCTTATATTTTATTTTTTACATTTTCTAATGTTCCCTTTTTTTGCGCTACTCCAGTCTAATGCCAATTTAAAAGATATGATGGCAGATGTTTATATCACTTTTATCCTGTGGTTGCGGCAAGGTCATGATTGGCTGACAGCCATATTTTATATGATGCGTTCCCCCCCATCCTGTTAGACTTTGTTGGAATACTTTTCACAAGGTAAAATGAACTTCTTGAGATATATTATATATTTGTGTGTGCATGTGTAGTTTTATATATATGTGTATGTATATATAATTTTTATATATCTATAGATATATGGATACCTAAAGTTACAAGGACAATTGGAAAGAACAACATTTTTGCTTGCACATGATTGGATGATTAAAGCAGAGGTTCAATTCATTCACTAAGCTAAGTGAAGATTCCCTTGAAAAGTAAACTTTTTTTTTTTTTTTTCTTTAGTAAATCATTCGTCTTGCAAAATATTCATTATTATAGGGACAAACTGTCATGAATATTTACTACTGACCCACCAGTAGGATGCTATCTATAGGTTGATCCTGATCAGGGGTCAGGATGCAGCCTGTAGAATTTTCACCCCTTATTATTCATCCCAGTCTACTGCCTTCCTGAGTCAGGGGAATTCTACTGGTATCAGTGGCGAAAACAGCTGCAGAGCCCACAGGAAGGCTTAAAACGTGCACTTTTCTAAGGAAGTCAAAATGTTATTTCATCATCCTGTAGCAGTTCCTGTACTGAATTTATTTATATTTTTTACTCGTTTTGTAATACCAGCCAAAGATATGGTTGTCTTATTCACACTTGGAAAAAGTAAAAAAAAAAAAAGCACACCAGAAGGATAATTTACAGTACATGACAAAAAAATGTAAGTGACAAAAAATACTGTATCGTATTTTTCCCCAAACATGTTAGATTGCAGTAGGTGCATGAAGTGGGTAGAAATATCTGACCTTCAGAAATTTGTTTTATCACCTACCCAAAGAAGTCCTAAATGTCCCACACATAATAACTATTATTAGTAGGGTTGGGCCGATCCTAGTAGTCGAGTTCTCGCCCAAATTCTCCGATACTTACCTCCGATATCGGAACTTCCAGTCAGAGGGAGATCTCACTCTGATCGGCAGTGCCGAGGGAGCATGGAGCCGGCTTCCTTTCTAATCAGGAAACCGGGCGGTGGGTTATGACCCGCCTCCCAGCTTCCTGATTTTTTTAGGAAGCCAGGCTGCCTAGCAACAAGTGAAGCTGGCTTGATTGGCTAGGAAGTCAGCTTCACTTGTTGCTAGGCAGCCTGGCTTCCTGACCAATCAGGAAGCCGGACGCCACCTCATGATTTACCGCCCTGCTTCCTAATTGTTGTTTCGCTAGAACACTGGCTTCTCGGGCAATCAGGAAGCCGGGCGATGGGACACATGGCATCAGTATTCGTATCGGTGAGTATCAAAAAAGAAAAAATATCGGTACTCGATACCAAAAAAACGGTATCGGTGCATATGATATTAGTAATACTAAATGGGCTACTTTCCCCCACAGCTCTGGCTGGTCCCTACATAGGAATTTACAGAACTGAACTAGTATACCGTTTATATTTACAATGTCACTTACCTTTTGCCTTTCTTTCCTGTAAAGCTACCTATAGACACTAGATAGCAGTTGGATTTGAAGCCATGATCCAACGGTTGTAATATCTTTCACATACAACACCTTTTAGCAAACCTGTACTTTTGAATGAGCACAACATCCATTGGAAGAGGGACCAAGAGCAATCAGCAGACATCTTCCACACAGACATCCATCCCAGTAGTAGACGGATAGGAAAATCCAACACAGCCACTCAGTTCTTTCCATGAAAAGGCACAACCAGACAATATCAAATGGTGCCGATAGATCTACCATCATTGGGTGTAATTGATTTCTGTTTTTTGCACCCAAAAAGCTTTGAATTGGATAATTTGTTCAGTGTCTAGGGACTGTCTATAGGTAGAATGTTTCTTTTTTGTTTTGTTTTGGCTAATACACTCTTAAACATCTGTTATGGTCATTTTTGATTGAATGCATAACAGGCTTTTTATAAATAAGAGGTCCGAAAATGACTTCCTGCACGTTGTAAAAATGTCCTTTTGGTCATCAGCATGAGGCCTCTAAAAGTATGCATATAATGGGCAACCTGCTTGGCTGCTGAAACTGTCCTTTCATGTTTTTAACAATTTTAAAGTAGACCTGAGATCTGTCTGCAAATCCATGTGATGAAAAGTCATTGAAGCCAGCAGGAATAGACCGGTGCGTTTGCATTAGGTATATACTGCTCTGCAGTCATTTTAGAGTGTGGTTTAAATATAGCTGATTTCTTTGTGTCTGCATGTTTACATATACCGTTAGGAATGATTAACTGCTATAGCAAATGAAGAGAAAATAGCCTGATTTCTTATATAGTGGATGTTTTATACCTAATGCTTATCTAGTATAGATCAGTGAAAAGCAGCCTTTTCTTATCGGGGTCAAATTTGGTATGGCTTACTTGAGCACAGGCAGATTGGTCTCCGGCCTGACCGGTGCCTGCATAATTCTGACCCCAGGTTCACAAAGGCAGCAATGTGGGACAGCTATAGCCTCTCCTCCTGTCTCTCGGGTAATATAATGATTTCTTCCCCCTGACCCACAATGTAATGGGGCATTCTGCCCACTAACCATCAGTATAAGGGATCAGTACAAAGGCCACCAATATAGGGGTCATGCTTCCTACTGACCACCAGTGTAAAGGTGCACTACACTAATGTAAGTGTAAGAGCACTTCACCTACCACCAATGGCCACCAATATAGGGGTCATGCTTCCTACTGACCACCAGTGTAAAGGTGCACTACACTAATGTAAGTGTAAGAGCACTTCACCTACCACCAATGGCCACCAATATAGGGGTCATGCTTCCTACTGACCACCAGTGTAAAGGTGCACTACACTAATGTAAGTGTAAGAGCACTTCACCTACCACCAATGGCCACCAATATAGGGGTCATGCTTCCTACTGACCACCAGTGTAAAGGTGCACTACACTAATGTAAGTGTAAGAGCACTTCACCTACCACCAATGGCCACCAATATAGGGGTCATGCTTCCTACTGACCACCAGTGTAAAGGTGCACTACACTAATGTAAGTGTAAGAGCACTTCACCTACCACCAATGGCCACCAATATAAGAGCCATGTTTCTCACTGACCACCAATATAACAGACCACTTTTTCACTGACAATCAATGTAAAAGGACACTGTGATTTTCAATGCCTACATTTCTTTCCTAGCCATTGTTTAAAATGGATCTACTCTGGGTGTCAAATATGTTGGGTATATAACATTCTTTATTCTTCATTTATTGTAATACCATTGATATACTCATCAAGCAAGTGTACCATGAGCTGTACATATAATTGTTTTAGTAGGTTTTCCTGAGGCCTAAAAATTGATTCATGATTAAAAGGTTGAAAAGGCTGTCATAAAGTATATGGTGTGGAAATTCAACCATGGCATTGTTTTCTTTTATTTTTTCTAGATGGAGAGTGTTGCTTCTGCTGTTCCACCTTGTGGTGATATTGAGGATGGCAAGGAGAATATAGATCCACCATTCCCAGGGTGAGTTTTCCACACGTGATTTTGAAATCTATCTAAAATATACATTTTCAGTTTAAGTGTGAAGCCAGCTGCTGACTTCATTTTTGGGGACCCTGGGCAGTAAATGCCTCCTTTTTTAAAGTGACATTAAACCCTCAGATTTTTTAACATAAACCAATACTGTAACGTGTGCCTTACTGTAATCCATGGTAGTTTCCCTTCTCTTTGCTGCTCTTCCTTTTAAATCCTTATCTCTTCTCATGCTTGGGGAGAACTTCCCTTTGCAGCTGAGTGCCTCTTTCTGTAGTGCTGGCTCAGGTTGTGAACCTTCACACAGACACCGTGTATCCATTTCAGAGACAAGGCAGTCTGCTGCAAAACAGAAGTTCTGCCCAGCATGAGAACAGATACAGATTTAAAAGGAAGAGCAGCAAAGAGAAGGGAAACAACCATGGATTACAGTAAGGCACACATTACAGTATTGTTTTATGTTAAAAAAATCTGAGGGTTTAATATCACTTTAAATCATGGTAATTATCTCCGTCAGCTGTGGTCATGCTTTCGCTGTGTAAAGCTGCCCATACACCTGACGATTATCGTACGATAATCGCGGGTGATCCCGCGATCGTACGATAATCGTAAGGTGTATGGGCAGCGTGCGACCGCATTTACTGTACGGTCGCACGATTTTCGTATTATGAGCACGCTAGAAAATCCGCCGAAAAGGTAGCGTGATCGCAAGACGAAAGCCGCACAGGCCGAGGTGCGCAAGCGCACACTGCCCGCTCACCATTGCAATCATCTGTGAGCCCTCCCCTCAGCAGGGAGGACTTGCGATGATCGCAAGTAAGATCGCAGGTCGTACATACCTTTTAATCACCTTACAACCATCGCACAACGAAAGTCGTGCGATGGTTGTAAGGTGTGTGGCCACCTCCTCCCTTTACTTCTGTGACTGCCTCAATTTTTGTTTTATATGTTTTTTTGATTTTTATTTTTTAATTGTTGGATTTCTTCAGGGCAGGCAATGGTGAAAAATTGTAAGGCTTGTATATCCATTATTGTTTAATCCAGTGCAATACAAACCAATAAAGGACCTTAGGCACATGAGGTATGCCCTACAAACATGTCCGCTTTCTTCCTATGTTGTGCCCAGGTTCTCTTTACCTTCAGTGGGTGTTCTGCCCCTGTACTCAATTGGACAGCCAGCTCCCACTCTGCGCTTTCTTTTCACCTGAATAAAACCGTCAGTTAAAACAAGTTAAAGAAAAAAAAGTTTTATTTTTCAATAAAAATGATTCCTAGTTAGCCTTAATCAGCCCTAATTATCCTCCTTCTCCTTCTCCCCATCTCCAATTTCGGCCTCTACACACCATCACGTTAGAAAATGATTGTGTTTTGTTAAAAGCACAAAAACTTTTTAACCCACTGTGGTAAAATTTAATGCAAAGCACATTTTCCACTAACTTCCTGTTGTGTCTTGGTGACGAGAAATAAATGAGAATCTCCTGAACTGGGCACATATGGCAAAAAACTCTTACAGCAGTTACAGTATGTGGCCAAGTTTTGACACATTGCTATAAAATTAAGTTAGAAGCTAATGCTATACGTCCTTTTTTTTTTTTTTTTCCTTTTTTTCTGTTAGGACTCAAGTCACTGAACCTTCTAAAGCCCATGGAACTTCCCATGCTCCGATCGCTCAGCAAGAGGGCCATGATCATCAGTTGCAGCATCAGCTCGTAGAGCAGCAGCACTTGTTAGAAGGGGCAGAGCGGAGACAAGAGGAAGAGGTGAGCGAGATGATGAGGTTCAGCTGGAAGGGAGGGTAAAAGATAAAGGTGACATAAGGAAATATTTTAAAAGGCCGTTTATTTTGACCACCTCTACTCCCCTTTGGTTATCCTAAATATGACTGGTATTTTTCATAGCCTAATCAGTTTCCTGATGTGGGTTTACTTTCTTTTCCATCTTTGCGTGCATTGGCATCTCCTGTCACATTCTCTAGAACATAAAATAAAAAAATCAAACTGGAAGAGTAACCCCCCCCCCCCCTTCCTAAGGGTCAAATCAAGTGTGCAGATCCAGACACTCAGTGCAAAGATATCACCAGTAGTCCCTGAGAGCTGTAAGAAACTCTACAGCAAATACCAAAAGCTGGGGAAAAAAAACAGTTTTAGGGGACTGAACTATGTTTTCTCTGGTTACAGCTCTAGCTCAGGCTTTACTTCAGTGGCTTTATTCTGATGAATTAAATTTCAGTAGATGGCTCTGTCGGGTTTTTCTTTTTGCACGTGTCCCCACTTTTTGTCCTGATGAAAATTGTCAAAAAGTAATAAAGCCACAATATTATGGTTGGCATTGGTACAGGATGTGAAGGGAATCTCCCAGTGGGGACACCTCCCATGACAACTGTATTTTCCCTCACATTAGAGAGATTTCCATTTATCCACTGTTGTCTCTCGGTGGGGTAGGAAGTGAATGGAAATCCCAACAAGGGACACAGAACGCACAGAAGAGTTTTAACTAGGGATGCACCGATACCATTTTTTCAAGGCCAAGTACGAGTACCGATACTTTTCCTCAAGTACTAACTGATACCAATTACCGATTATTTTATTTATTTTTTTACCAGTTCATTTTACCAATTACCCTTTGTTTAGTGTCATGTGAAAGTTTTTTTTTTTTACTTTGTCAATACAGACTAATGATTTTTGGACAGTGGTGGTGCGCCAGGGCTCAATCGCAGCTGCAAATGCTGCGACACTGGTAGATCTGCCACTAACTCTAAGCTGTGGAGGGACTACAAATTTTAGAAATACATTATACAGCGATGCAGAATAATTCCATAAGCTATATAGGACTACAAATCCCAGCAATGCAGAATACCATCAGCTATAGAGGTTTACAAATCCTGCCAATACATTATACAGCAATGCAGAATAATTCCATAAGCTATAGAGGACTACAAATCCCAGCAATGCAGAATACCATCAGCTATAGAGGTTTATAAATCCCAGCAATACATTATACAGCAATGCAGAATAATTCCATAAGCTATAGAGGACTACAAATCCCAGCAAAGCAGAATATCATCAGCTATAGAGGTTTACAAATCCCAGCAATACATTATACAGCAATGCAGAATAAAATAAAGCTACATACTCTGTATTGCTCTGGGGTGGCAGCCTAATCATGTGCAGGGTCTCTGTAGGATCCTGCAGGTGCGGGTGGAGAAGTGCTGTAAGCAGCACTGCTGGTTTTCCCGGTAAGGAGGAGATGTGCAGCCGGCGCTGTAAACAGGAACGCAGTTCACAGTAAGGCTGCTGAGGTCCCCAGCAAGTGCTAGACCTCAGGCAGTCGCTTCAGTTTAAAAAATTTTAAGCGCCGGTATCCATGTTTAGTATCGGGGCATTTTCATGAGTACTCGTGAAAATGCCCAGTACCGGCATAGTTATCGGTGCATTCCTAGTTTTAACCATTCTCTACTAAAAAGATCGTTTTGGCTTTACCTATGAAGCATGAGTCCCCGTTCACAGCTAAGCATAGAAGGAACACGTGATTCGTTTGCGTGTGCTTGTTGCCGTATGCCGCCCATTGATTTCAATCGGTGCTGCATGGTTGACAAATTGGGGAAAGTAGCTCATGTTGCAGATTCTGCTACATGTGACCCACGTTTAATTTTTCCCTGCGCATGAACATGTTTGGGGTGTCATTAACAAGTAATGGAACCGCAAGTGCGTTGCATGTTTTTGACATGTTCCAAGAATGCGCATCAAAGTACACACCTGACACATTGCAAGATGTGTTTGGTGCACATTCACAGAATGCTTTGGGGTGAACAAGGACTAAAGTCTAGTCTAGTATTTTAGATTTATTCATTTCTAATTTATTGTAAAGTGTATAATAAGAACATCACATTAAATCACTGTCAACCTGGTTCCTGATATGGACAATGTGCCACCACCATGTTACACAGGACTGTAACGTGTGCCTAATCCTTTTGCTGCTTTTAATGCATAATGGATTGATGACTATATGTAAAAGACATTAAAGAGGACAACTAAAATATACTCGTTCTGTCTAAAAGCAACCTAGACCTCGGCGGGGAGGATGGACCAAAGGACGGAAGCGGAAGAGAAGCCCCCGTGATAACAATGCACCCAAAGCACCCCTTACAGGTTATGTACGCTTCATGAATGAAAGGCGGGAGCAGTTAAGAGCTGAGCGCCCAGATGTTCCATTTCCAGAAATTACCAGAATTGTTGGCAGTGAGTGGAGCAAGTTGCCTGCTCATGAGAAACAGGTGATTACTGACATGTTCACAAAGCATTATGCTCATGGACACGTTGTTTAGAAGTATGTAAACCCTAAAGGTGGCCATACATTGTACCATTTACGGTCAAAATTTTTCGTTTCTGGCACAAAGCCTCGTTCGATTTATACCTAGACTTCACCATCGAGCAAAGTCAAATGTCGATTTCGGAAATTGATCGTTAGCCATACTAACCAACCAATTGTTGGTGAACGACGGAAAGGATTTTCCTTTTGCGCGTGTGCTGTGTTCTTGCTGAGTTTTTTGATGAATGAAAACCCCGCTGATTTATCAATTTTCATTCGGTCCGAGAAAAATGTTCCAACCTGACCGATCGAAAATCAGTGATGTACCATCAACTTTTCGATTTTCATTCGAAAGACCGTACGTGTACGATTTCCGAACGAAAACCATACAATGTATGGCCAACTTTACAGTGAACTTCGTTTATTTGCTCCCTTTAATTCTGTCAAATATATGTTTGAAAGAGTTTTGCTATATCTGCTTGATAAGTGCAAGAAAACACCTGATCTTTGATTTATCATTGTACGTAGTATATGCACATTAAAGATGATGCAATAATCTAGTGCAGTGTCATTCAACTGGCAGCCTCATGGCTACCCTGAAGGGCCAGATCTGGCCCTCCACCTCTCTGATGCAGACAGCTCTATAAAGGCAGAACATATTGTTTTATATAGCACACGTGGCATACTGTTTGTACCATTCCTCATGCATATGTCATCAAAAGTATTTGTTTTGCCTGTGACTCCAACATTCTCCTATTCTCCACCATTTAGATAGAGGCAGAGGTGAGTGTGTTGCATCCGTGTACTGTGTGTGTGTAAATGTTCTGGTATTGAGCTGGTAAGGTCTGTGTGGTCATATGAGCGTATACAGTGCGCGTTTGACATGTTTTGTGGTAAGGAGTTGCCATAGGTGCCAACAAACAGTTGATTTTGGCATGTTTTAACAGTGCCAGTGTCATCAAGCTATGCGATTTACTGAAGCCTGTCTGTATTAGACCAGCACATTCAACCCTTTCACTACCAGGCCCTCCGCAGCGTTTTTAACCTCAGCTGGCCACACCATTTTTGCAATATATTTTCTGTAAGCCTTATGTCGGTGGCAGCAAAAGGGTTAAAGGGAAGGCTAAAAAAAAATTTTATGAGCATTATAATATTGCAGTATTTTCCCTTTAAAGTAAGTTTTTACATGATTTTCATATTTCTTCATTAAATATATACATTTTAAGATTAGCCACAAGAGGGAGCCCAGTGCAGTTACTCTTTGTTAACTTTTTATATCAGCCACATAGGAGAGTCATTGACTTGCATAGTGTAAATGAGCAGTAAAGCACAATTGTTGTGCAGCACTACAAAGAAGGAAGTGGCCCTTGTGTATGTAATGAGCACACAAACCGATCAGACAAAACATGACCACCCACTTAATATTGAGTAGGTCCCCCTTTTGATGCCAAAACAGCCCTGTCTCATTGAGGCATGGACTTCACTGGACCTCTGAATGTATGTTGTATCTGCCACCAAGCCGCCAGTAGCAGATCTTCTAAGTCCTGTAAGTTGCGGGGTGGGGCTCCAGGGATCAGACTTGTTTTCCCAGCACATCCCACAGATACTCGATTGGATTGAGAACAGGAGAATTTGGAGGCCAAGTCACCTCAAACTCGATGTGTTCCCCAAACCATTTTTGATCCATTTTTGCAGTGTGGCAGGGTGCATTACCCTGCAGAAAGAGGTCACTGCCATCAGGGAATACCATTTCCATGAAGGGGTGTACTTGTTCAGCAACACTGTTTAGGTAGGTGGTACATGTCAAAGTAACATCCACATGAATGGCAGGAACCAAAGTTTCCCAGCAGAACATTGCCCAAAGCATCACACTGCCTCCACCTGCTTCCCTTCTTCCCATGGTGCATCCTGGTGCCATCTCTTCCCCAGGTAAGCGACACACACACACCCGACTATCCACATTAATGTAATAGAATACTTGATTAATCAGACCAGGCCACCTTCTTCTATTGCTCCGTGGTCCAGTTCTGATGCCTACGTGCCCATTGTATGCGCTTTTGGCAGTGGGCACTCTGACCGGCCTGCAGCCCCACAACAAACTATGATGCACTGTGTGTTCAGACACCTTTCTATCAGAACCAGCATTAACTTTTTCAGCAACTTGAGCTACAGTAGCTCCTCTATTGGATTAGACTACACGGGCCAGCCTTTGCTCCCCATGTGCACCAGTGAGCCTTGGCTGCCCATGACCCTGTCGCCTATTCACCAGTTATCCCTCCTTCCCTCTAGTTTGGTAAATCCTGACATCCCACAAGAGCTGCAGTTTTGGAGTTGCTCTGACCCTGTTGTCTAGTTATTACAATTTGGCCCTTGTCAAAGTCGCTCAGATCCTTACACTTGCCAATTTTTTCTGCTTTCAACACATTACCTTCAGTGACAAAATGTCACTTTCTGCCTAATACATCCCATTCACTTCCAGGTGCCACTGTAAGGAGATAATAAATGTTATTCATTTCACCTCTCAATGGTCATAATGTTATGGCTGGTCGGTGTGTGTTTGTGTGTCTGTATGGCAGAGGTATGGATGGTGCTTGCATTTTGGTTGCCTGTTTTTGGAAGCTCCATCTGAATGGTGCTGCAAGGCAGTGAAAGTAATGTAAGTTTGTGCTACTAGGGAGGGTAGCATTAAAGGGAATCTCTTCTGCTGCAGCCATGTTGGTATAATTTTAAATAGCAGGCGATTGCTGTTTAAATACAAGCAATCCAACAGCTGTACAGCCATCCGATCGCTTGTTCGGTGCGGCACTGTGTAAACCTCCCCCCTCCGCCGGCTTTCCCAGGCTCCACTGACCCGGGACCGGCACAGCGGGTCATCCCTAAATGATCGGAGGGAAATTAGCAGGCTTCCAGCCGCTGATCTCTCCTCCGATCACTGAACCCGGAATGATGTGCATTACATCACTTCCGGTGTAACTGTGTTCATTCTCCGGCTCTTGGAGCCAGAAGAAGAAGCTGAGGAAGCAGATGTCTGCTTCCTCAGCTTCTTTGTGGTCCCTAGGTGACATTAGGGGTCTTGAAGACCTGATGTCTCCATAAAGAGGACTTGTCACATTGTATTTGCTATTACATATGGGGCTTGTTAGCCCCCAATGTGATCGCAATAAAGTTGTGTAAAAATGAAAGTAACAACATTAAAAAAAAACATGTTTAAAATCTTAATTTTTTTTTTTTAATTCTACAGGGCCTCTGCTTTCATAAAATACATAATTGTTTGGTGGTCTGAAGCTGTTTTTTAGAAAAACATTTAGATTTGATCGTGTGTGTGTGTGTGTGTGTGTGTGTGTGTGTGTGCGCGCTAATAGGAAATTGCTCCAGCCAGCAAGTGGTTAAAGCTATATCAGAACTGCCATTCGAAAGAATATATAGTGTATTTCTAGTGAGGAGATATTTAGATTTATTTGACCTGAAAAATAGCCTTTACTTGACTTTCAGACTTATTTGACTTACATATTTGCTCTGCCATATTTTCACCACGTAATAAATACAATGATTTCGACACCAGTTAAGTGCAGTCACACGGCCTCACTGACCAATGACTGCTAGCTGTTGCCAGCATCATGATGCTACAACGCCTTTGGGACTGTGTAGTGCCGTTTTTTGTGTGGCCCGTTATACTGGTGGCGTGGGCCCAGGAGGTCGACGTGTAAGCAGCTAAGTAAATCAGGGATTGGGGGGTGAGGAGAGTGTTGTGACCTAGTTCACTTTTTCATTGTTTTGAAAAGGTGAACTAACCTTTTGAAGCTTGTAAATTTCCAAATGTTTGCTGAGCCTGATGCTCTATGCAGACACGCGTATGTCTTTTGTTTTCTGAAAAACCTCATGCAAACTTTTATGCTTCTTAGTAGTGGAGAAGTAAATGAATTCCCTGTGTTCACCAGGATTTGTTAAAAAGGTGTTGCAGAAAGTTTGGTGTTTAAGCAATACCCTTTATTGGCTAACTTAAGCTGGCATACACTTATAGATTTTTAGAGAGCCAGCGGGGCTGACTAGCAAGTTTCTGAAGTTTGGCCCAGTGGGAGATTCCTCCATGCGCACAGTGTATCATAAATGGAGGAATCTGTTGCACTTTGTCCATCTGACCAGAAAACCTGCAGATAATGTCAGATAGTGTATGGCCAGCTTTACCCTTGGGTTTCAGGGCTTTAGGTCCCTTCCTCAAGCATTAAACAGTTCTCAGAGGAAAGACCCCAAATCGCCAAAACTTGCACCTTTAAAAAACTAGCCCATAAGTGATATCACTTACACTCCAAACTTTCTGCATTATTTATAGGTAACCACATACAAGATACTACTACCTAAAGATGTGTTTAAAAGTTATCCCACATTCCCATGAAAACACAGTTAGGGGAATTTATCAAAAGCTAGAGCAGTTACCCATGACAACCAATCAGCTTCTCTTTCATTTTCAAATCGTAACTGAACAAACAGAAGCTGATTGGTTACCATGGGCAACTGCTCCAGATTTTGTCTGCTCCACTTTTGATAAATCCCTACCCGTGTTTATTCATCTCCTCAGCCCACTGATATTTCTGTTTTGTCTTTGAGCATTCCAGCTATTTTCCTATTCTCTGTCCTGTTCATGTTTTTTTTTCACCTGTTCGCCAACACTGTGTTTATATTGTTTCAGCGTTTCTTGGATGAAGCAGATAGAGACAAAGAACGGTATACAAAGGAGCTGCAGCAGTACCAGAAAACAGAGGCTTTCCGTTCATACAGCCGCAAATCACAGAACCGTCAAAAAGGGAGGCAACAGAGGCAGGGTAAGTTGTGGGAAGAAAGCAGTGGGGCTAAGAGCTAACAAGTTAAACTGTGTGTAGCTTGTAATCAGGTAAGTTTTATCTGAGGTACTTTAATCCTGAACTTTTGACAAACAGCTGAAACGCATGAACTTCTTTACTTGCCAGAAAAATTGTAATTCTGCCCAGCAATCCCCTGCCACAGTCCTGGGCCCACCTGTAGACTTGTGTTGCAGGCAGCATAACCTGGTCCTGGGCGCACCCCAACCTCTGACTGTGCATTACAAAACACAGCCAAGTGATGAGGTAATATGTGTTTTCAGAAGGGAAGAATGACAGCAGTGGGCAATGCAACCCTGATTGCTTCCCCTCCCTCTCCCAGCCTGAATGCTTCTGTGCAGGGAATTACAGAAGGCTGATATTAGAGACAGGTTTTGGCACTTTTGCTAGTTCTGTATAAAATACAAAACTGGATTAATTTGAAGTATTGACATAATGGGGTTGGTTTACTAAAGGAGCAGAGCATGTTGTGTTACCCAATAACATGCAGGGGGAAATGGAAAACAACTACAACTGGCTTCTTGCTTGCACATGATTGGAATTGGATAATTGCAGTCAGCACAGCTTCACCTCATTCACTACTTTGCAAAGTAAACTTAAGGTGGCCATACACTCTACAACCATCGCAAGACTTTAGTCTTGCGATGGTTGTACAGGGATTAAAAAAAGTACGATCTGCCTATCTTGGACAGGCAGATCGCACTCTCGATCATCGCAAGCCCGCCCCCCCGAGGGGCGGGCTTCCGATGACCGCAATGCTGAACGGGCAGTGTGCGCGTGCGCACACCGGCCCGTTCGGCATTTGTCTTCCGAGCACCGTTCTAACCAGCCGAGAATTGTACGATTCCCAGCTGGTTTTCGAACATGCTGGTTCGACAGAAGACGTGCGACCGTACAGTAGAAACGGTCGCACGTCTCCGTTCACACTGCTCGATTATCGTACGAAAAACCGATCGCATACGATTATCGTACGATAATCGTGCAGTGTATGGGCACCTTTACTCTACTCCTTCTTAAATCAACCCTGATTGGCCGTGAAATATCTTTTCAACTGCTAAAATGTGTTTTCTTTACATTCATGAAGGTATACCGGATCAGTAATTTTTGAGTAATACTGCTACCTACAGGAGAATTTGGACACTGGCAAACAAAAAAGCCTTGCCCAGTCAGGTTTAACCCCACTGTCAGCATGCTTGATTTTTGGGCCAACATCTTAGGAGGTCAGACATCCATTTTTCTTTTATTTTTGTCTTCAATTAAGACACCCACTACATGCTGCTGAGATGCGTTTTTTTATGCAGCTGTCTTGATCTGCTAATTCTCAGCAAGGTCTTACCCTGACCAAAGATTGCAACGCCGGCCTGAAATGTGACCTTAGGTGCAGAGTGCTTTCTAGGTCCAGAGCCATGGTACAGCCTCTGGGGTGACCCAATTTCTGAAGATTCTTAATAAGTATGTAATTCGCTGAGCATTGGGAGCTACTAGTCTATTGGTGACATTATACACCACAATTAATTGCTGAGGATTTTTTTTTTTAAATCAAGAATCAGCTTTATTATACACAGAAAAGGTACAATGACATAAGGAGACAGTGTCTCAACAATATAGCAACTTCCGCGATACACATTCGGGGTAGGGGAGTACAGTCATCTCATTACATGTATTGAGAGCATGAGAGGGCTAGCCAGCCCAACATAACAAGCGTTGTGTGGCCTTGAGGACCTTACGCATCACATTTGAAAAATAAGTGGAAAACAACAGACCGCATGTTCAATACAATCGGACATCAGGTAATAAAACATCAGTGTGGTATAGGTCTAACACGGTCACAGGCACTGGGGCAGTCGCCCTTGGTAAGCAAACTCAGATAGGCTGACAGTTTCTATCACTCCAAAACACATATATCAATGGTTTGCTTATGTATGACATTAACGGGGATAGGCTAAGGCGGGGAGTGTGGGTCAGGGTATGGAAGAAGGGTATATAGGGTGAGATAAGGGGGAGAGAGCCAGAAGGAGGGGAACTGGGGGGGGGAAAGGAGCAGTACGGTTATGGGTCTAGAGAGTAGCATTCCATTTCATTCCCCGCTCGGACCTAAGAGGGTGTCGTGGACATGGCCTGGCGGTAGGCATCTGCGGGGTCATAGGCGAAGGGAAAGGGAAGATGTCCTTACTGCCTCAATGCGGTGGGTGAGGTCATGGAGCTCTTTTTTCAGGGCCGCAACGATACAGGAAGCCATGTTGTCAAGGTCCCTTTTAGTGGGCAGCTGCGGCAGCAGGCCCTGCAGACCGCTCTCCCCCTGTGCATCCAGAGTCAGCACGTGTGTGAACAGAGAGGGGCTGGGCGGGGAGCCCGGGCGCGGTGTGTCCTGTGGCTGGCTTGGGAACCCTGGGCATTCCGGTTCTCGGGACTCATCCTGGTCAGGGGTCAGGGTTGTTGTGCCTCGTCCCGGCCGCCGAGGAGCGGGTAAGCGCCATCTTGACTGCAGTCGAGGCCGCGGTAATCGGCGGCTGGCGGGTAAAAAAGTTGTAGAGGGAGGCAGATCTGGGGTCACCGTGGGTGCTGTGGGTCCTCTGCTCCTTGGGCATGAAGGAATTCAGGGCATAGAGTTCGTTAAGACGTCTGTCCGGTTCAGTGGCTGCAGAGCTCTCCTAGTGCGTGTGCTCACGGCGCCATGTCCAAGCCACGCCCCCCCAATTGCTGAGGATTTAAATGCATCATTTGCTTGAGTGTTGCATGCCCACACTCCCTGCTTTGTACCTGCCTTATTTCCTTCAGTGTGAGGCAGCTAGGGCTGCAGCTAACACTTATTTAAAAAATCGATTAGTTAGCCGATTTATTAAGTTCGATTAATCGGATAAAAAAAAAAGTCTCCAGTGATGGACTACTAGTTTGTATTGAGATTGTAGTCCATCACAGGAGCAAGCTTGGAGCGGTGGAAGTAAAAAAAAGTGTGGTGTGTAATATAGATATGCATCATACCCGTCCTCTCCAATAACACCTGCTATAGAGGAATACATCAGATCCCAGCAATAGTACATTATACAGCGGCGCAATGCAGAATACCAGCAGCTTCAGAGGAATACAACAAATGCCAGGAATAGCACATTATACTATAATGTACTATTGCTGGGATTTGTAGTCCTCTGTAGCTGCTGGTATTCTCCATTGCGCCGCTGTATAATGTATTGCTGGGATCTGATGTATTCCTCTATAGCTGGTGTTATTGGAGAGGACGGGTATGATGCAGGAATAGAGAGGACGGGTATGATGGTGGAATGGGGTGCAGAGGACTGGTACGATGATGGGATGGGGTGCAGGGAAGTAGAGGACGTATATGATGGTGGAATGGAGTGCAGGGAAGGAGAGGACGGGTATGATGGTGAAATGGAGTGCAGGGATAGAGAGGCCGGGTATGATGGTGGAATGGGGTGCAGAGGACGGGTATGATGATGGAATGGAGTGCAGGGAAGGAGAGGACGGATATGTTGGTGGAATGGAGTGCAGGGATGGAGAGGACGGGTATGATGGTGGAATGGAGTGCAGGGATGGAGAGGACGGGAACGATGATGGTGGAATGGAGTGCAGGGATGGAGAGGACTGGAACGATGATGGTGGAATGGAGTGCAGGGATGGGTATGATGGTGGAATTGAGTGCAGGGATGGAGAGGATGGTGGGATTGCTACATTTCTAGTCTACAACGGGTCCACTCCTGACTTACCGCACTTTCAGAGCGTGGGCCCTCGATTGTCGGCGGGCCAGCGGCGAGTGAGGGAGCTCACAGCGAGGAGGAGAGCAGCAGCATGCGCGGCTTCAGCAGCATGTGCGGTGGGTGCGGCTTAAACGACCTGTGCGGCGGCCACATCGGGAGCAGCGTGTGAGGTGTGGCTCAGGCCGCGTGTGGAGCCCCCGAATCGAATCGACGATCGAAAACATTGACAACGTTTTCGATCGTCGATTTTTAATCAACTAAATCGATTAACTGTTGCAGCTCTAGAGGCAGCTTCTTCCCACCATTGCTCCTTTCTGTTACAGACACATGGTTCAAACGTTGGTTAGTCCTCTGTACTGCCTATAGTAACATGCCTCTGGCCATTAAACCTCTCCTGCTTAAGCAGTTGGTTGTGTAAACCTCAGTTTTACCTGGTGTGTTCTATTAAGTTGTTCCTGTTAAACCGTACAAGGAGAACAGCCCTGCAGCTTTGGCTTTTCTTAAGCTCATGATCCCCTAACCGTTCCGGGTCAGCATGCATTGTCCCTCCTAAGAGACCTGACACAGATTGCCTGTTTCGTTATCTGCAGCTATGCTGATTTTATGGGCTAACTTGTACATTTTTTTTGTTGACTGTGAACATGGAGGCTGTAAACCTAGTTCTACACCTTCACCTCTAGAAACTTTCCTGCAGCTGTAGCTGCAAAAGTAAAAATAACACTTTAAGGGACATAGGTCCCATCACTCCATAATTGTGTCTACTCCTATGTAATGCTTTTCTTTAAAAAAAAAACCTGAACCGTTCTTGGAGTGGGAGGGGTTATACCTGACTGGCCAATGGCTTTTTAGTTTGCCAGTGTCCAAATCCTCCTGTAGATGGCAGTGTGACCTATTACAGTGACACTTGTTGAACTTCAAGAAACAGTTTTTTCGGAAAGTACAAAATTCTTGTTTTTGTTATTGGATGTTGACAATGGAGCTCAATATTTTTGAGGTTTAAAAGATAGTCTTTCCTTCATAATTCATATCTCTTATTTTTTTCAGAAGGATCCCGTACAATGCCCACTGACCCTGAGGTAAATATTTCTATATATAAAACAACAATGTTACTTGTCTTTACCAACTTTTACTACTGTTATCTTTTTCATTATCTGAATGTTTCATACGCACACACTGCAATATTGTTCTGTACATTCTTTTTAACTTCTGATTAATAATTATGATTGGTCTCCTGATTCTTTATTAGGTGCTGATAGATCACTTATTAAAGTCAACGGATATAAAAACATGAAAATAAATAAGCAATGTAATTGATGTTTTAAGTATGCCATTGACTTTGAGTGATAGCATGAGGGCACCAGAGATCAAGAAAATGGGTATTTATTGTAAATGTTATAGGATAGTTATAAACAGGAGTGACAGCTTGAGTGCAGAAACATGGCACGGGTTGAAAAACAGTGTGTCAAATGCATTAAATAACCACAGAAAAAGGAGGACAAGGTAATGTGGTTGAATAGATTATATGAGCACACAGACTTGAAAGATTAAAGTGTCTAAATGGCGTTGCAGTTTTGAAGCATAAATGGTAAATATCAAACAGGAGAACAAAAATTTGAATAAGCGTACTAAGTGACTTGTGTTGGAGAGGGGAAAAAGTACCCACAGAATCGGCTATTTTACCCCATCTTTTATATTTCTCAATTCTAGTTGCTCCTCTTAAATAGTTTAGTGACAGACATAGAGATATACACCGATAGAAAAAAAGGATGGATGGGCAGTTATAAAGGCAGTTTACCAAAATGCAGTGATGCTATAGCTAAACAGGATCTATGTGATCCCTTTAACAGTTCCTGCCAGCGCTGCTATGTATTAACTGTGCTGTATCTGTCTGGTCTCTTCCATTGCACAGCGTGCAGCCTTGGGACAAGCATACAACATTTTCCAGCTGTTCTAGAAGACTCCCTCTGGCCAAGCTGGCTTATCAGTTTTTAAAGCCAGAATCATATTTGCTGATTGTATATATACCTCCAGGGGTGTGGAATTTCTATCGCCCGGCACCCGGGACATGCAGTTCCAAGCGGCGGGCGGTTGTTTTTTCATCTACATTTAGCCCTGCTTTGGGCAAGCAGGGCTAAATGTAGAGCAGGGAAAGTCGCTACTTGTTTTGTACAGGTGATCTCGGCTACGCTGGTAATAACCCTTCTGGTCTGTCCGTCCCCTTCCCCGCCATGATTTTCTGGATCCCCCACTCTTTTGGGAGACCTGGGACCATGGCAAATTACATCAGGATGGAAAGCGCAGAGCGGAGAATGTCAGTTCTCCGGTCTGCTCCATGTAAACAGTGAGACAGGAAGGCTGTACTTACAGCCTTCCTGTCTCAGCTGTCATAAGAGATCGAGCACAGAACTCCTGTTTTGGAGGTGACAGGTTCCTTAAAGAGAACCTGTCACCTCCAAATGCTATCACACAGGGGCTTGTTGGCTCCTGTGTGATAGCAATACAAGTAGATGCAAAAATGTTTACAAGTAAAAGATAATAAGATGAATACAAATTTTAAAAAGTAAAAAATAAATAGTGATAAAGTGGAAAAAAAAGTTAACCAACTCCGCCACCCACTGCCATCTGCATATGCGAATAAACACATGCGTAGGGCATTGTGAGTGCTGCCCTCATTCCACTGTGATATATTGTGGTAGCTGGGAGGCATGTGCATTAAAGGGTAAGTACACTTTCCCAAGTAATTTGGAAAAATTGAATTACCCGCTTGTCTGGCCCCCTGTCCCTCCTGCTATACATGCCTTTTGGCGAACGGTCCTTCCGCTCCGCCGGTTCGGGTGTACTAGCCATTCCCCATGCTGCCATCCAGCGCAGCCCCGCGCCATGGATTTTGAATTGCGCTCGCAATCCTGCGAGCACTCGTTGGTCAGCACGGTCACCTGACCACGCCGAGCAATGAGAAGCACTTTTTAGCACCGTTAAATACGCTTTTCATTCAAATTTATTTTTGTATCAGGACAAGTAGATTGGGCCCCCGCTTTAGTCCTTGGACAAGTGGCTTTTGAAAAAATGTCCACACTCCTGTATCACATAAGAATTAAAAATGAAAGTATGGGGTTTTTAAAAAAAAAATGTCACCACAGCCAAGAATTGAAATAATATTTAAAGCTGCCTGAATGATAGAATATCCATCCCCCTTTTGTTCTCACTGCATAATACACACAACCTAAAGCAGACACACTTCCTGTGGTTCTGATGAGGGATATTGTCTTGGTGTACTGAGAACCAAACTGAGGTTTTCTCAAAATATGAATTCACAACTAATCAAATGTATTCTCAGATTTACGCTTTCCATCTTCGTTACTTTTCTTTGCTTTGTAGGTCAGTTCATCCCACAATATGTTCTCACTGATCCCCTCTCCAGCTAACCTAATGTACTCATTTCATCCCTCCCTGCCTTGTCAGTGACTGTTGGCCTCTCTTCTGGAGCAGATTTCCCCTCTCTGGTGCTTTGTACAGATCACCCTGCTTCACCTATTCCCTTCAATGTGCTTTCTACTCTTCATCATCTTGTATTTCTCTATTTTAGAAAGAATCTGTTTTGAAGGAGAGATCAGTATTTGAAATTCCTATTTTCACAGAAGAATTTCTGAATCACAGCAAAGGTGAGGGTGCCGGGTCAAAGTGCTGGGAGGTTTTTGATTGATGAACCTTTTTTTGTGCTGACAGAATAGTTTGTAATTCTCTTTTGGTAGCAGCAGGATACTTTGGTTAGACCTGTTCTCATTTCACTGCTATCCATCATTCTTTCTGCAGCACGGGAAACCGAGTTAAGACAGCTCAGGAAATCCAACATGGAGTATGAGGAACGGAACGCAGCGCTGCAGAAGCATGTGGAAAGCATGCGATCTGCAGTGCAGAGACTGGAGGCTGAGCTGCAGCAAGAACAGGGGAGGAGCAGTCTGCTACAACAGCATTTACAAAATGTTCGCCAGACTCTTGCACACTGCCTGCAAGCCATCCCTATCCCAGGTCCGTATTCTGCCCATACTACTTATTTTCACAACTTATATGTACCGTATGTGTTAGCTTAATGAAGCCCCTAGCACATGATTACGCAGATGTTGTAGTCAACATATTGAGGAAGAAACAGACTTAGACTATAGTGTGAATAAATCGAAGAAAGTAACAGGATTGAGTGTGGATGTGAGAGTAAACAGAGGAAAGCATGGGAGAGAATAAGCTGCGGATATATTTTGTACACTGACTTGCTTCTGGTTAAATCAAAATGTAACTTGAGTTGGAGAGAGACATGATGGTAATAAGCAGTAGCATACATTTGACTGATACCTGCCATTCTCCTGTACATCCTTGTCACTGTCTTCCATAATTCTCCTTCTCTGCCTTCAATCAGGTACCACTGAGACACCAACCTTGGAGACAATTGACTCATATATGAGCCGCCTGCAAAGTGCCGTGCTTACGCACCCCAAGGAGAGCGAGGCTCTTATCTCTGGCGTCATAGAAGTGTTAAGTCAGCTGGAGGGTTGAGGATAAATCTCACGCTCCTTGCAACCAAAAGGACCTTCATGTTTGACCTTTTTGCTGATGGAGGGGCTTGCAGCAACTAGCAGAATAAAGACATAAAGAGGATTAAAAGAACGCTCTGAACTAAAGCAAATACTACTTTCTCTATCTCACACAGCACATGAATAGCAGAGCTGCATATACAGTTTGTCAATAAAGTGATCATGTTTTATGTTGATTTGATATTATTGATAACTCCCTCTTATTGATTATTGCTATGTAAACATTGCTGTTTTGTGCCATTTGTTCAACAAGGTGGAAAAATTTCTCTCCGGTTTATAAACCAGTCAGGTCAGCCTAGAATCTAGGGAAAATGTTCTTTTAATGGCATCAATAATAAAGAAAAACGAATTTGATCCTGCTGTAATGTTCTAGATACATTGGCTGCCTGGCTTTTAGGATCTGGCCTGTCTGGTTAACAGGGCAATTTTGTTTATGCTTTAGCCTGATGTGTTATGTAATATATAAAAGGTGGTCATCTTATTTTGGAACTGTCTTTCATGGTAAAAACCCTTTTTTTTTAATTTGATTATCAATTTTGTGTTCACATTTATTGTAAGTGAAAACTGAGTAAGAACATGCTTTCTTGTCTTCATATTAGACACTTTTTCTGTTTTGATCATCAGTTTTGTGTTCACTTGTGTATTGTAAGTCAAAAACTGAATAAGAACATGCTTTTTCTTTTTTTATTGTAGAACATTCCATTGATTCTTGCATATTTTGTGATACATGCATGTGTGCAACTGTAATTTTATTGTTAAAAAAGAAAGTATTTGGCTGTAAACTCTTCACATGACCCCAGTGTGTACTTTTTGGTTTGCTGTTGTGCCAGTACATATACAAGTCCTGTCCTTGAACGGAAGAAGCTTTTCAGTATCTGCTTATCCTGGAGCTGGTAGTTACCCTTCACCGAACAGTGTATCTAACATCTTAATAGAGCTCTGTAATGGTCTATCACAATTAGTAGCCTAGTGAGTATTTGTATCCACCGTAATAGGTAAGTCATTTCCAAGGAACTCTTTCTTGCAGAATATTGTCTGTTTGAAAGGGAAAAAAAACATCTCACCCTTTTCAGGGATTCTGGACTGCAATTCTTTCCTTAATTACAGGTCTGAGAGTTAGTTAAACCAATCAGTGCCAGATCAATAGCACTCTTCATCCCTCCCTAACAAGGTTAGACCCACCATATAATAAACTCATTTGAAGGCATCTTAAAGAGACACAGGAGCCAGTGTCACTCCCGGCAATTAATTACTAAGCATTTAATCACTTTGTTAATTAACAAAGGTTGTGTGGGAAGAGAGCTGGCTCCTATGAGTGCCAAGCATATCCTGCCATGACCAGCCATAATCATGGGCTTTCACTAGAAAAGCTGCATTGCCATGGCAGGCTTCACCTATTTTTGCTGATACGCTCTCTCTCCTTCTCTCGCTCTCTCTCCTTCTCTCGCTCTCTCTCCTCTCGCTCTCTCTCCTTCTCTCGCTCTCTCTCTCCTTCTCTCTCTCTCTCTCCTTCTCTCTCTCTCCTTCTCTCTCTCTCCTCTCTCTCTCTCCTCTCGCTCTCTCTCTCTCTCCTCTCTCCTTCTCTCGCTCTCTCTCTCTCTCTCCTTCTCTCGCTCTCTCTCTCTCTCTCTCTCTCTCTCTCTCTCTCTCTCTCTCTCTCCCTCTCTCTCTCTCTCTCTCTCTCTCTCCTTCTCTCGCTCTCTCTCTCTCTCTCCTTCTCTCGCTCTCTCTCTCCTTCTCTCGCTCTCTCTCTCTCTCTCTCTCCTTCTCTCGCTCTCCCTCTCATACTGTCGTGCCTATGTCCCCTAATTTTCCAGGTACCTTTTTTCAATGTATTTGTTATATACATGTTCCATTTATCCAAATGTTCTCTACCTTGCAATGCATGTACTAGCAGAGCTACACGCACTAATATATTCCTAGCTGCACTAGTGATTATATGCTGTGCAGACTATTCTTTATTAGACATTAACATTGGTAACTCAAGCTGCAAACAAAGTCTTTATCTACAGGTAAATGATCTCTTAGCTATGTCGATATCTATTAAGCTAGATAATATACCTTTTTGTTGTGCTGAAGATATATAAGCAGTTTCACAGTTGCTTATAAGATAACACACCTTCATATACAACCCAAAGCAGGCATGATTCATTTTCGAACAATTGTCTCTGTCTGTGCAGGACCCTTATACATTATGCATGAACCTCTGTGGACCCAGTTGAGAAAGATTACTAGGGTAATCTGTATTTATTACCTGCCCCCCCTCCCCAGTCACCAAGGAATTGGATTCTGCTGTCCAACAGAAACATGTTTAGTAACGTCTTCTAGCTAGCTACTTCTGGTATAAGAGAAATCACAGTGGACATATTTTATCATACATTTTAATCTCATGTTAGTATGATGTATTTGTATAATTTATATATGAATATACTCAGAGCAGAAGGAAATTCATCATCAAGTATTAGATGGTTGTAGTTATATCCATAGCTTGCAGGTTGTTTCCTTGTTAAGGGGGTTACAGATGAGATCCAACTTGAGGTCTGTGTTATCTTGCTACAGTTCCAGCCTGTATTATGGTCTGTCAATAGCAGAGATGAGCGAATTGATTGATGGATCAGGCAAATCAGATATGTTCTGATGAATCCCAAATCACCAGATTTGCAGAGAATCTCACCTTTTGCCTGTAATGGGTGCTAAGGGAGAAACAGATCAACCCTTAACTCTCCACAGATCAGGCAATTTGGCATACCATGAGAAATAAAGTGTTTGTCAGTGCAGAGAAACCATAATTTTAAAAAAAAAGTGCTGCTCGCCACCGCCACAAATTCCTACCAGACCCTTCAGGTCTGGTAGGAGTTTGAGTGGGGTCCTCCAACGCTAAATAAACAAGAAATATGTGGGGTTCGCCCTAAAATGCCTTACCAGACCCGTGTTCTGAGCAGCAGCTTGGGAGAGCAGGAAAGGTGGGGCCCACCTGCACCATACCAAGCTACATGCCTTGAACATAGGGAGAGTGTTTTGCCTGGGGGCCCCAATGTCGATGAGGACAAGGGCCCACAACACTGGACCAGTTTTTGTAGGGGTCTGCAGCCAGGGGGGATTATAGGAATCTGGGTGCCCCCTTTCATAAAATTTCGATGTAATCCAAACGTCCATTATGGCAATCGCAATTGACGACGGTCACCGACTTGCTGAAAGAAAAAATACCCGACGCTCGCCAACACAACCGATCCCGATGAACACTCGCCGCAAAATGACAGAGCTGACCCGAATGTCAACAAAGGGTTTTTTTATGGTGTTGGAGGTCCCCTTAAAATTCCTACCAGACCCAAAGGCTCTTGTATTAATTGGGGAGGGGATTTCACTCTTTTTTATGTTAACGTTTAACAACATGAATATATTCAAAATGACATTCGGAAAAAAATTTGGATGCATCTGAAATGTTCGTTATGGGAACATTCAGATAAGTTGGAAATCTTTATTTTTTTTCATGTGGAAAATTCGTACGAATTTTAATTCGAAGCTAAACGAATCGCACATGTCTAGTGAATGCCTAACTTCCTACAGAAAGCTGACATTGCTGCCTCTTCTGCACAGAAACTCTAGGCAGTGTTATCAGCCCTGTCTAAAGGTGCCCATACACCCTACAATTTATCTGCAGACCTTCTGTGGTCTGCTTATAAATTGTAAGGTGTATGGGCACCTTAAAGTTGGCCATACACCTTACAATTATCTGCAGATTTTCTGTGCTGAAATACTGCTTAGAATTTCAGTGCAGCAGAGGCAGCGTTGTCAGCTCAGGGGTTCTCCGCTCAAGGATTTCTGGCAGGTCAACATGTATTTTTCTGTGATTGTATAAGAAAAAAAACATGGTGAAATGTACATGTGTTGCAGAGATGTGCTAACTTTTTTTTTTTGCCATAACATCAATTTTAACAAATCACAATGTGCCTGACTATCTAATTTGCCTCGATCTACCAATTAACACAGTCATTTCACCTCCATTCCCTGACTGAAATGTCTCCTGACAATAGATGAACTTTACAACATTCTTATACCATGTGCAGTATCGTTCATGGCGCTGAAGACCTTCGTTTCCAAGC
Organism: Nanorana parkeri; assembly: GCF_000935625.1. Taxonomy (NCBI): domain Eukaryota; kingdom Metazoa; phylum Chordata; class Amphibia; order Anura; family Dicroglossidae; genus Nanorana; species Nanorana parkeri. The sequence goes on along the minus strand of NW_017306435.1, from coordinate 1,346,524 downwards.
AAAAGTTACCCAGTAAAAATGTTCATTTGCATTGGAATTGGAAGCACTTTAAAATGCGAAAGGGACCTCACATTCAGAATGAGAGAGCCCTGAGGAAATATGTTGCAGTTAGAATTGCTTTCTCGTTCCTTGGTCCAACAGTAAGCAATCTCCTACAATGCTTATATAAAATGATCTTTCTCCACGCTTAAGATGCAGGCACATTTTACAACCTATTTAGACCTTGGACATAAGATTATAACCTGAATACAATGCTAAACAGCTGGTTATTAAAGGAGAACTATGAGGTGAGTGCTTTTCACTCACCTCATAGTTCTAGCCGACCTGTGACAATGAGACTGTCACAGGTCGGCTCAGTAAATCGGGAGGTGAGCGAACACATACCGGCTTTCGCTCACCTCTCGATCCTGTCACGGCTCTCTGCCGTGACAGGGAAGGGGCTGGATTCCCCACTCCGATCCGCCAGCGCTGACTGGTGGAACGGAGGGGGCGGGTACAGCTGGCTCTTCCTATCTAGAGGCAGAGCCAGCTGTCAGTCACGCAGCTGGGCGGATCCCGGCACAATTGTCAGGATCCGCTTCAGCTGCGGCATCTCGGTATATCCCGCGAGCTACAGCTCGCGGTATACTGAGCCTAGGGTGACGGGAGGACGCTAGTTTGTGTCCTCCTGTTACCCTAAGGAGAACTATGGGGAAAAGCCTTAACCCCATAGTTCTCCTTTAACACAGATGACTGATGCATTTTGTATGCTGACTGAATCTTTGTGTGCATTGTCTATTTCTTGTGTTTGTTATCTGAATGGTAAGATGGCTTTTTCTTATTTAGCTGTACACTGTAATGACCAACAGTGATTGAGATCCTGCCAGCCAAGCAGTCTGGTCTTGTAAATGGACCTACTGGTGCATGATTTAAAGCCAAACTCTGGGCAGGCAAAAAAATTACTCTTAAGATCCAAACACACTGCGCTATCTCCGACCCTCCTTAAAAAAAAACCCTTTAAGTGAATACCAGTTAATAAGTGCTCCCATCTCACTCAATATAAAACAAAATACATATATAAATATGGATATATAGTCCACTTAAATACAATTTGATCATATAGTGGCCTCAAAAATTACAGCGGATGGCGCCGCTGGATCAGTTATACAAAACAGTCACCAGCACTCCAAAGGTTCTCCAAGCAAAGTTCTTTTTATTCCATGTGTACAGTTACATCACCAAGTGTACCAACGTTTCGAACGCATCCAGTTCCTTCATCAGACAAAACAGAGTGCATCACTTTGTTTTGCCTGTTGAAGGAACTGGATGCGTTCCAAAACGTTGCTACACTTGTATCGAGTCCAGGGGATTTGTATATACAGTATAAAGTGGCCGAGTCCTGTTTACAGCGCTATAGTATACCTTCATTTAGGTCTCGTTCACACCTAGGTGTATTGTATATGCGCGTCTGTCGCGCGACAGTCGTGCGTTTTTTACCGCGATTCGCGGTAAAAAAGTTGCGCGTTTCCGAAGGCTACTTGGCTGTATCCCAATGGAAACGCGCAACAAAACGGCCCAAAGTAGTACATGTACCTTTTCAGGCGTGCGCCGTTTTGTAGCGCGTTAGGTACGGGCCGAAATACGCCAAGGTGGGAACGAGACCATTGAATACAATGAGATTTATATTTTTGAGCGTTTTGTAGAGCGTTCGTGGAGCGTAGAACGCGCTACAAAACGTTCAGGTGTGAACGAGGGCTAAAATTAAAGTTTTTAGATCATATGCGAATACATTTTGACTAAGGATGTTATACAATGTGCGATTCTGATTTCTTATTTTGGGGGAAATGAGAACAACCTGAAAGGGACACTATCCAAATTAACCACTGGTGGTCTGGTGGAGACTGGAGTGAGAGGCATCCAGAGCCAAAAGAATTATACAGAGCATTAATAGACCATTATTTGTGGGCTAGAGGATCTGGTGAGTGTGCTAGTGATTGGGCATATGGAGGTGTGGCACTGGGAAGCACTTTGTGTTGGAGTGAATCAATTGCATGAAGCATTTGTGAATCATGGTTTAATGAGAAATCCATCACAAGTTTTCTTGGTTATAACCTACGGACACTATATATTTTGAGGATACTATATGATAAAAATTGTATTTAAGTGGAATATACTGTATATCCATAATTATATATGTGTTTTGTTTTACATTAAGTGAGGTGGGAGCACCTATTAATTGGTATTCACTTAAAGGGGTTTATTCAGGAGGGTTGGAGATTACGCAGTGTGTTTTGATCTTAGAGTGGCTGGAGGAGAAATGTAGCTCCTTTATTTTCACTGCTGCTGTCACGAAGGGTGAGGTATAGTTGGGATATTGCCGCAAGCGCGTATATTATCTTGCTGAGGCAAAAAAATAAGTTGATGCAGCTGTTCATTTATTAGAAAATCATTAGGGCATTGTCATGTGTTACATTGCGCATCTCATTTAAAATGAATGGGCTGAAATGTACCACAGTGCATATGAAAATTGGGCAAGCTGCATTTTCCCACAGTGCCACGCACAGGACACTGTGCACTGCAGTGTACATGAGTTTTTAAGGTGCTTTGGGGTGCCACTCACAATAAATAACGTACTATGCGCAGTAATGTGCATGTTAGCTCAGTACAATGGTGTCAATGGGCCCTGAAAGGTCCACACAGCTGTATGGGGTTAATAGCTGTAATTATAGTGTTCAGTATATACATTTTTTTTTTTTACTCTGTCCATGGAGGGACACAGGATCCAATAATTTTCATAGGTTATATAGCGCCACCTTCAGGAGATATTAACTCTAGACACATAAAATTGTAATCCAGCCCTGTAACCCCTCCTGGGGCTGTCAACGCTCCTCAAATGCACATTTCCTAAGCAACTTTATCTCAATGTGTGGCAGCGCCCACAGCATTTAATTAATGTACTTGACAGTGCACTCTAGATGTACAGTTGGAGTGCAATTGACTTTAACCTAAATTATCCAGTTGATTTTTTTTTTTATTAATTTTTTTTTAGGTACCCTTGTCTTTTCCAATGTTTATTGAAACAGCTCCCAAACATGAACCATTGAATTTATAAACATCTCATTGATGCATAGTCACCGAGAAAAAACTCTATTCAAGTCTGGCCCCAGTGTCCTAGTTATTTCCTCATTGGGTGCCACCAATTGCCTTTTGCACAAGATCAATAAGGGATCTCCACATGCAGTCAAATTTGAGAAAGCCCCACTATATGTTTGTTATGTGTTCCCATTCACACAGCAGAACTAAAAATGATTTCTTACCTTTTTCGATGTTTCTTTGGTGAAGGCCTTTGTGTAGAGTCCAAGCTACTCTAAGCAGTTGGCAAGTGAAAGAAGAGGGACAGACTGAGCTTCCTCTCATTAACATGCAATGCATTCAAGTCTAACCCTTTGATAGGACAGAATTCAAATCTAGTTTACAACTGATGAGATCTACCAGCACAATACAGACAGAAATATAAAGTAGGCGTTATCCCAATATGGCTGCACATTAAAGGAGAACTATAAGGTAATGGATTTCCACTCATCCTTCTAGTTAGAGGCGACTTGTGATTGGACCGGGGAGGGCACGGGCACAGCTGGCTCTGACTCTAGATAGGCAGAGCCAGCTGTCACTCACGCAGCTGCGTGGATCCAGACAGTATTGTCGGGATCTGTCCTGGCTGCAGCGCTCTCAGTATATCGTGGGCAATAGCCCGCGATATACTGAGCTTTGGGTCACGGGAGGAGGTTAGTATATGTCCTCCCGTGACCCTAAAGAGAACTATAGGGAAAAAGACTTACCCTATAGTTCTCTTTTAAGTCACAGTGTACATGTCAGACACCTCCTGTGACATTTACATGTTAGAGATGGAGATTAAGGCATTTGCATATTGGTAACAGCAGTGTTTTATCCGTACATTTTGCAGAAAGAAGTGCATTGAAACAGCTGATGAAGTGGATTATGAAGGTACCACTATGATCATGTGCGCAGGGAATGGAAAGGTTCACTTTAAGCAAATGTGCTAAAATCATTAAAATGATAAGGGACAAAATGGATGCTGTTGAACTTTTAGTTTGACATACAAACACACGCTCTGTCTTAGTAATGATAATTTGCTCAGGTATTTTAATGATGCATTTAGTCAGAGATCTAACTATAGCCACTGCACCACAGTCTAATATATTTACAACATGTTCACTGATGTGCTAGTTACCGCAGTGGCATTTAAAAATGTCAGATCTTCAAAACTTGTAAGATTTACTAAACATACCAATAGTCTGAAACTAAAGCCATGCTTAGTAGACGAGACTTTAATTTCCTCAATTTCATTTTTTATTCAAAATATTTACAAAGTTTGTCTTTAACTGTGATATTTAAGAGATCTTTTACATATTTAATAGTGGAAGAAATGTCCATATTTCTAAGGGAATAAATGTGCTTAAAGGACAACTTCACTTTTTGTGACATCCTTTAAATCCCACCCCCACAGTGGAAGCCACCTACCTAAATATTTACCTTAAAGTGTATTTCAACTTTTGCAGTCAAATTTGAGCAAAATCCTCTTTAGGTTTGTTTTGTGTTCCCATTCACACAGCATAACAAAAAATTATTTTAGAAAAAAATGATTTCTTACCATTTAGATGTTTTGTTGCAGCAGGCAAGATGGCCGAATCCAGGTTTTTTGTTTCTGAGCACCTTCGCAGTGATCTGTCCTTATAGAAAGGACTGAAATTTGAAGACTCTGTTTCTCTCATTAACGGCATTAACAAATGATGCACAAGCCAGGGTTCTAATCCCTTAACCCTTTGTTAGGACAGATGACAGTGTTCAAATATTAATGAACAAACACAACATTAAAAGAAAGAGAAGCAAGCCTCTGCACAGCCTGTGCTCCAAAAAAGTCCTGGCCATGTCCAGCCCTAAATGAATGTGCACCATTCATTTCTGTGGCTCCAGATCTTTGTTATGCACATTCTGGGGCACAGACTGGTATTTAGATATTCAGCTTCCGCAAGATTTAAAGAAAAGATTTAAATAACAATTTCCCTAAAAGTAGGGATGCACAGATGCCAGTTCGGATACCAGTGCCGATACTTGGCATTTTTATGAGAACTACCAGGGTTGCAGTGGTTGCAGCTGGGACCTGGCTCTGGCGCTCCACCACTGTCCTGAAATCATTAGTCTGTATTATCTTAAAAAAACTGTCACATGAGTTTCGTGCAAAAAAATAAATAAGACACTGTCTTATTTTCGGGGAAACACGGTACTTGGTCTGGAAAAAATGGCATTGGTGCATCCCTAATAAATATATATACATACAACAAATCGTACATTAAAACAGGAATACACAAATCCCAATAGCCCTGTAGCCACTGCTCGCTAAAAATGACAGCTGCCTCCTAACTTTTGAGTTTTTCTCTAGTCTAGTAGCTGGGAAAGTATCTGTACTTGTACTTGTACTGAGTACGGTACTTGGTACCTGTGCATCCCTACCCAAAAGTAATTTTTTTAAGTGGAACACCAGATTTTTTCTTTTTGAATATCGTAGGAAAGGTTTAAAACCTCTGTCTGGTTTTTATTGCTGTGAGGATATATTCTTATCACTCTGTCCCAGAGACCTTGGTTGTTGAAAGCTGAAGTGAGGGGACACCATTATAACCTTAGAGTAAGGTGGGCTAGAAGTTCTGCCTAGTTTGATGCTTGCGTTCGTGCTAGTGAGATGTTGCATTACCTCCATTCTGAAGCTGAAAATAAGAATTAAAGGCAGATACATACCTACTTCATGATCCTACATTTTCAGAAGTAGAGAATGGCAGTTTATAGCTTCAAAGTCAGCTCTGCCGTGCTTTGACGCATCCTCTGAGCCTCCTGAGGCAAATGAGAGGCAGAAGAGAATGTGCCACAGCTTAAAGAGGAACTCCAGCAATTTTTTAATTAACCCTTGCAGTGGAGTTAACTGCTTGTTTGTGTCTAGATTAAAAAGACAAAGTTATACTCACTCAAAGCTTTGAGCCGGCTTCTTCTTAGAGCGCTACTTCCGTCTCTCTCCTTCCTCTACAGTGGTCTAATGTCCTGTAAATCATCAACATTGATACACAGTGCATAGACGTGAGGATACTGAGGAAGATTAAAATGCTGCAGGGATGTGGAGACAGGCTGTAGGAAGTGCCCTGACAGCAGGCCGGCTCGGAGCTTTCAGTAAGTATTAGACATGTGCACAACAAAAAATTTTGTTTACAAATGAAACATTTCATTTTCAAATTTCGGTTCGTCAAAGGAACCATATCAGCCACTGGTGCGTTCTGCCGACGTTTTGGAGTAGATCTTGGTATACACCAAGATGGCAGCGCCCGCATATTCGAGCGTCACCATCTTGGAGTATACCAAAATCTACTCCAAAATGACGGCACGCATGCGCAGAACGCGCCGGTGGGTGATCTGAGCGTCAACATAGCATATGACGTTTATTAAATTCGTTATTTCGGATTTGGATGAACCGCCGAATCAACTGATTTTCGTTGATTTGCAGGTTCGTCCGAATCCGAATGCACATGTCTAGTGAGTATGTCTTTGTTATTTTAGCACCTAGACACAAATGAGCACTTAACCCTTTCAGTGCATCGGTAGCCCCACTGCAAGGGTGACCTGGAGTTCTTTCTTAGCGGCTTCCTGGGCATTTAGGAAGGTTTTTTAAAAAGGTGCAGGTACCTATTGGTGATTGCTTTTGATTCCATATTGAAGCGTTTTACATTCATATCCACAACCTGTTCACTTAAGATCCACTTTAGGGATGCTGAAGTTTTCCGATACATCAACATAATTCATGGTAGAGCTCCAAACTGCAGTTAAAGGAGAACTATGAGGTGAGTGCTTTTCACTCACCTCATAGTTCTAGCCGACCTGTGACAATGAGACTGTCACAGGTCGGCTCAGTAGATCGGGAGGGGAGCGAACACATACCACCGTTCCGCCAGCGCTGACGGGCGGAACGGACGGGGGAGGGGGCGGCTACAGCTGGCTCAGCCTCTAGATAGGCAGAGCCAGCTGTCAGTCACGCAGCTGGGCGGATCCCGGCACAATTGTCGGGATCCGCTTCAGCTGCGGCGTCTCAGTATACCGCGAGCAGCAGCTTGCGGTATACTGAGCCTAGGGTGACGGGAGGACGCTAGTTTGTGTCCTCCCGTTACCCTAAGGAGAACTATGGGGAAAAGCCTTAACCCCATAGTTCTCCTTTACATTTTCCATGGGGCTGGGATCTGTGGGCTCCCTGCAAACTGAAGAGAGGATTGCAACAATGTAATTCACCTACAAATTAGGAAAAACATATTTTTAAACAAAGTTCACTACCATAGAAGGGACAAATAGTATGTTTGTGAACATAAGGATACTTTTTATTATGTAAAGTGTCTTACAAATGTATTTTAATTTGTAGAACTGCTGTTACTGTCAGTCTTTGAAACACCTTAAAGCTCCGTTCACACATCGCATTTTGAATTCAGCGTGGTTTTCCGCACGAAACATGTACATGTGAACATACGCTTAACTACTACTGTAGCTGGAACGTGAGGAAATCGCACAGATTAACGCACTTGTACTTTTTTGTGCCTTGCGTATGACACGCAGGTGTGAACAGGTTACATTAAAATGTATGGGCTTTTTGTAGGGCTGTTACTGATTAAAATGTTTGTGTTCGATTAATAAAAACATTTTTAGTCGATTAATTTCGATTAATTATAACGCACATACAGAATTCTTGTCTAAGCAACAATGGTAATAGGGACAGGGCCACACAAAGAAATTAAAAAAAAAGGTAAAAATCTGCAGGTATTGATAGAAAGTCTTATTAAGCTTGAATTCCTTTTATTGAAAAGATTTCAAAACTTCCATCTCTGTAAGGAAAGTCTATAATATCAATAGAAGCCTTTTTTTATGCCTGGAAGATGGCAAGCTGGTATAAATTAGTCAAAGCTTCATTTCTCCATATTATGGAGAAATGTGTTTGTTTACATCGCACACTGAAGTCTTCTGTCTGCACAATAGGCCCCCAAGCAGACTGTGTGGTGGGGTTGGGATGGCGCATTTTTCATTGTGTGTCAGGCTTTGTTACCCACCCCTCATGCGTCAGTTGCAAACTAGCCCCTTCCACCCCCCAAAGGTTACAACTCCCTCATCAGCAACATAAACAAATAGAATGTTTAAAAAATTCTCAGGAACCGCCACTGTAACTTGTACAATAATCCCACATTTAATCATTCTATTGTTCCAGGTAATTGTTGTCACATTCTACAGTTATATTTCAAACATCTTTTTGCCACAAACAAACATGGCGGCTTCGCTCTCCCTGCGTACACGTTCCCCATCACCTGACTCTCAAACCTCGGAGTTGGAAAGAGCTGCTCCTCTAGGATTCCAAATGCTTTAATGCTTTTTTTTCCTCTCAACAATCTTTATTGACATGAGGCACAACCCTCTCTGTTCGCATTCCCGTTACCATGGATACTAACGGAAGTAGTCCCCGGTCGGTCTGTCACCCGTACATTGACTTCCTGTTTTTGTGACCATAACCTTGCATGTGGAACGGAGGAATTCCAGACCGTCATGTCTCTGGTTACCGATGCCTTTGTGTCACAGATAGCAGGTAAAAGTGATCTTCCTCCTTCCCCTCTAATGATCATGTGTGTAGCTGGTCATAGGGAGTCCGGTCCGGTAACAAAGGGAAGCGGGAGGAGTCCGGTGACATCACAGACATCAACGTCACCGGACTCCTCCCCCTTCCCTTCGTGAGCCGACGGAGCCACTTGGGGAAGGGGGGAGGAGTCCGGTGAAGTCGATGTCTGTGACGTCACCGGATCTCCGACGGAACTCCCGGAAGACCCGGAAGCGAGTACCGATCAATTACATTTTAATCGATCAAAAAAATTAATTAATCGTTAATTTCCGCAGCCCTAGTTTTTTGTGTTTTGCGTATTAGAAAACACGCAGGTGTGAATGGAGCCTAACTCACTTTCCAAACTTTCAAAATGTAGCAATTCATATTTTACAGTATACACGTTCATTCTTATGGACAGTCCATTATTGTGGCTCTCAGATATTCATTGTGTATTCATTGTTTCTAATGCACAGTGCTTTAGCAAAACAAAAGTCATTTGGTAGGGGCTGACTTCTACTTTAATGGGAGAAAAGCTTCAGTGCTGCAGTGTGGATTGTGCCCAATTTAAAATCAGTTGGACTTAATTGGGCCCACATTCTGTAAACTGCAGCTTTGATTCTACATTCTTGCTATAACTAATCACCCCTCCATTTTTTATTTTGTAGTTTATTTATAATATTATTTTATAATGCAGACTCAAAAAAAATCTCTTTGTAAATAATAGCCAATTGTTCCTTTTTGTTTGGGGAATACTTTCAACAAGTACAAGCTGCCAGCATCCTGCCTAAACATCTAGCTTAAATCATAAACAAATTATCATGGGCTAGGTCCCAATGATGCACACTTCAGCCGAGGAAGAATGAATGCTTGTTGTTCACCCTGAAACACTTTTTGACCACACTGACCTGGTGTTTGCAAGTGTTTGAACTGACTATCTGGGTATAACCTTTGAGTAACAATATTTACTTTCCAGCCTAATAGAAATGTTCTGTAGTCTTTTAGCAAGCATTGAATTGTCTCAATGCCATCTACATTAGGAGAGTCCTGGCAATGGATTTATGTGAATTATACACACATGCATATCTCTTGCAACACATCATCTTCACTGATAAATCTGAGCATGGCTGGTCTTTGGGTGCCTGCAATATGGTGCCCCAGTAGAAACACATTGTTGATAGGTAACCTGGGGGGCAATAAGAAGCACTTTTGATCTCTACCTTCCCAGTGAAAATGTTCTTGTCATGAATGTGTCTTTTGTGTGAGGGAAGGAAAATACCAAGATATTTAATTGCGTGCTTTTCACATCTGAACGGGAAGGTGGTTCATAAACTGTAAAAAGTCTTTACTAGTAGGGTTAGGTTAAGGGCTTCTGATTTTGTGTTATTTATTTTAAGATTTAAAATTTAGCCAAGTAATTTGAATTCCTTGAACAAATATGGGTATTACAATGCTGGGTTGTACTGGAAGAAAAAGTAGATCATCGCCAAATGTGGCTATTTTGTATTTCTTCCTGCTAATGTTGGTACCGTGGACTGCCCCATTGATGTTGATAGTTCTGATGGAAGGTTCTAGTGTTAGTATAAACAGAAGGTGAAATAGAGGGCATCTCTGTCTGATTCCATTATGCATATAGATCGGTTTTGAAAAGGAGCCACTGATTATTTTTTTTGCTGTCTGTTGTTGATATAGGGAAGAGAGCCAGGTCATCATTCTAGATTGGAAGCCTAGATGGAATAAGGTGGCCTGCAAGAAGTGCCATGCTACTCTGTTGAAGGCCTTCTCTGGACCTCCACCTTCCACTGTGATGCAGTATAATGCACAATATTAATTGCTTTGATCATGTTATCTCTTGCATCCCTTTCTGGCAAAAAAGCCCACCTGGTCAACTCATTATTTTGTGTAGAAAAGGCAAAATATGGTACGCTAGCATTTTGGTCAAGAGTTTTAGAAAGTTTCTGTACAACATATAAAGCCTATCTCCAGAGAAAAAAAAGATACCCCTGTAGTGGGGCTACTCACGCACTGTAGGGGTTAATTGCCTGTTTTTGCTTAGGGGTCTTGTTAAAGGACTTTTACTTACCTGATCCCCTCCCCCCATCAGTCGTGCTTAGTTTTCTCCCCTATGCTCTGATTTGTGGACTCTCCCTTGGCGTACTGACGCATAATGCAGGGCTTTGGACTGCATTGATGTGATGATGTTAGTGGGGGTCCAACCACTCGAGTTCAGGGGGGAAACAACTGGTCTCGGAGTGCTGGTCTCAGAGCCAGTGGGAGCGAACATCATGCAAATAAAATTACTTTACACAATACCCTAAGACAAAAAGCTGTGCAATTTTTAGGGGCAGATCATACAGGGTGGAGTAGTACTGATCAAATTGTGCTGATATGTCTTTCAAGTATATGGTTTTGCCCTCTGTGTTTTTAAAGCTATATATATTCCTTTTTTAATCTAACTTATCTCAGGGCTCTCGTCAAGTACTTTCAGCTTTTGTCACTGCATTTGTAATATAATTTTTTCAGGGAGAAGAGGTTACTTTTTGCCTTAGCATCTAGAGTGGTTTGAAGCTCTACGGGTTTGTAATAAATCTAGGGCTGTCTGGCAAGCTAAAGATTGTTTGAGTTCGGCTTCAAGGGTTGATAGTACCTTACTACCTTAAGTTTTGATTTGCTTCTCCAACTTAGGGAGGTCTTGTTGGGTAAAGAATAAGTTATCGATGCGGGAGTACTTATGTGGTTCGAAGTATAATGTAAAATCTTTCCCTTCAGGGTGCAGTGTCCACCAAGTATCAACTATTTGAAGGGGTTTTTTTTTTTTACTGCATTGTAAGGGACTGTAGTTTTACCATTGAGATGTCTAGTAGGGGGTCAAAGGGGAGATTTATATAACCCCCTAAGTTCAGAAGGCCAGAGGCAAACCATTGAAGTTCCCATACTACCCTCTGCATGAATGCAATGTAATCAGTGTTGAGGATTTGAATGTATGGCAATTTCCCTTCATCTTGTCTTCCAACTTCCCCTTTAGAAACATGAAGCGGCCTTCCATGTCTTTAAATTCATGTTCTACTTTTATTTTTTCCTGAGCAGTATTGTAACCCCTTTTGCTTTTTCTTAAAGGTTTGCTGCACGATACGTTTGTCTAAAGTAACTGTTTACCAAGCTAGGTATGTGACCTTGGATAAAATGTGTCTCCTGCAAAAACATAATTTGTGTGTTTCTATAAGATTTCTTAAAGAGGAATTTCACTCTTATCTTAAAAATGACAGCAAAGACATCTTTAGAAATGTTTAGTAATGGCAATCTACACACGGATACAGTACCTATAGGTAATTGCAGGCTTTTTATTTTTTGCATAACTTATTTTTCTTTTCCTCCCCATCTTCTCAAGGTGGCCATTGTTACTTAGGGTGGTTGAATCTATCTCCCTTTACCTCTATAACTCTGGGTCTGCCTCTTGGAATATGTGACAGTGTACTTCATCTGAGGGTGGTAAAATACCTTTCCCGGTAGAGCTTGTGTGATTTTGCAGTTTACAGATTAGATTTCCCAGTAAGGCACTGGTGATGTAGCCTTTGCAGAATTCATCTGTGATGCCAGGGTTACATCACCAGTGTCTTACTATACCAGGAAGTGGAAAGACAGTAATTGTAAGTAAAATAAAAATATGTTTAACTATTGAATGTAAGATGATTTCACATGTTGATATGATTTTTAGTGAAAGGGATAAAGGTCCGCTATAGGAGTGAAGCCCTTTTTCCTTGGAAGTCCAGTCCCTTGATGTTGTAGAATACCAAAATAAGTTTGTGTCCCAAAACTGTGTATGCCATCTAAAGCTAATGAAAGACAAGGGAGTACAGAGTTTGTTAAGGTGATCAGGTATAAAAATTTGCGGTAGATGAGGTACTAGACCATAGTGGAGGTGCCCACTGATCTGTCAGTTGTGAGGTGACAGAGGGTAAGGTAGTAAAGTGGGTAAGTGCGGGTAGAAGAAAAGTTTGAAGGATGTAAAGATAAAGGAGTGCAGTAAGAAAGAAAAAGTAGTAGATAGACCTAATAAAGAAGAGCTGTCTTAGTGGCAGCACTGATGTAATTAAAGAATGGGGTACCTCAGTTCTTGGTACTGTATAGCTCGAGATCTATGTGTGTAAAGGTGGGAATGGGTCCCCCCCCCTCCAATACATGAGAGGTAGTGGGAGGCACTGAATAAAAAAGTTAAATGTGTTCATGGTATACGCCAAAGTTCAAGTTCTACCGCCGTCACGGTATTAGTTGGGCCTCCTAAGAATGATAAATGATTTGGGTGTAAAGCTGACAAAGTTTACTGATAGACCAGGCGACACTGCCGATTATTGGCATTATCTTTACCACCACATGTGGGTATAGAGATAATCTAGTCCTTTATTCGCATAAGGCAACAGGCTTTATAAGCCAATGTAAGTAGGGGACTTGTGAGGTGTGGGGTGGGGGGGGGGGGGGGGAGTACTATGCAAGAAATACATACAGAGTGGTAGATATAAAAATTCCCATACACATGGCTTTGTCATACATCAATCTATCTATGATATATGTATACAGCCTACATATAGGAGAAAACTGTCAGGATCCAGAGCACCCCCAGGTGGCGCTGGAGCCAGGTCCTGCAGTTCCTGTGCTCGCCTGTGGGTGTTTCCAGCAGCCAGGAACTGTCAGGAACCTGCAGCTCCAGTACTCACCTGCGGGTGTGCCCCAGCTGTGACTGATCATCCCATCACCTGGTGCTTCCTGGGAGGGTATTTAAGCCCTCCCTGCAGTCAGGAAGCTGGCTCAGTATTGTGTCGCCTGCACCTGACTGACTCCCCTGGCCTGTGCCTTGGAACCTGAACCCTGCTTCCTGAACCCTGCTTCCTATCTGCAACCCTGTCACCGACCCGGCTTGTTACCCGACCACTCTCCTTGAATCCTGTTCCTGTACTGCGCTGCCCTCCTGTTAACGACCCGGCTTGTACCTGACCATTCTCCTTGAATCCTGTTCCTGTACTGCGCTGCCCTCCTGTTAACGACCCAGCTTGTACCTGACCACTCTCCTTGTATCCTGAGGCCTGCCGTATATCTGCAGGCCTGTTACCCCTCCTTGTTGCTATTCCCCCTGGCTGTAGGTGTGTGTTTGTCCCAACGGTGGGTTTGTTACTTCACTGCTAAACCATGTGAGGGGTTGAGGGGGTTTGTAGTTTCGTTGATGTGTAACAAATAAACTGTGTGCATAGAACCCTATCCTGTGTGGGCATATTAATTTGGTCATCCTGCGTGGGTATCTACATGTGGTGTGAGGATGCCTGTGCATGGTACCCTGACAAAAACACATTATAATAACACCATTGTTTCACCGCCAATTCTGCTACCTAACCCCTGACTCAAGTATTTGGCTTTTGTTTGTAATCTATCATGAAAGACCTCCCAGTTTATATTAAAGACACCAGAGACTTCTTATGCAAATTACCGTAAGTAATGTACTTTAAACCAGATTGGCTTTTTGCCCCCATGGACATATCTTCCTTATATACATCAATACCCAATGAGGTTGGACGTCAGGTGGTGGAACACTTCCTCCAGAAAAATTCTTACCTTCCATTACTCAGTGCATACATTTTTGGAAGGCCTAAAGCTGGGTATACACTATCATATATTTTTTTCAGCCTGCGGGCTATACAAAAAATTGTAACAGATTCCTCCATCTACACTGAGCAGTGTGGATGGACAAATCTCCCGCTGTGAGCTTTGTATTCTGACAGAAGCGTCGGCAATACGGAATAGAGTCACTAGCGGACTGAATTTCCTGCTGAAGTGAACGAAATTCAAACCATGTGTACCCAATTTTAGACTAGTCCCTGATAACATTGTCTTTCATTTTGAACACAGTATGTTTAAACAAATTAAAGCTACAGCTGTTGGCATTGCCACTGCACCAGCATTCACCAATTTGTTTGTGGGTTTATTGGAGTAAAAGTTCATATATCCTTCACCTTTATTTACATCTTTTGCCTTTATATGGGTATGATACATAGATATTGTGTTTGTCATTTGGAAGGCCAGTAAAACATTATTCTCTTTTTGGATAGTATTTTCAAGTATATCATATTTTGTATTTAACACGCAGCAGTAGTTTTTTTGGATGTCATAGTCAGGGTAAATGGACAATAGCTTGACTCCCCACTTTACACAAAACCTACTGATAGGAACACCTTACATGCATGTCACTATTCCTAAGGGTACTGTTCCTAAGAGCTTAATGGACATTCCTTAGGTTAATGTAGGATGAAAAAGTGATTTCTCTCCCATGGTCTGGATACCCTGGGGAGGTACTTGACTCAGCATTAACCAAAACAATGAACAAATGGCAGAAAAATGACACAGTAAGGATCCTCATGGACAGACTACCGTGGGTTCAAACATACACCACTTGCTTTTAAACAGTAAGAAACACAACCTGCAAGAACCTGAACATACTAAGAACAGACAAATATTCAAGTCACAAATAGGTACCGCTATTACCAGTGTACAATGGCAATAAAGTCCATTTATAAGCTTCTTAAACAAGCGGATCCAAATATATTAAGGGGCCAGGTGCTTTCATAAAAATAGGGCTGTTACAGATGTTTTAACTGTAAGGTATACAATTCACTTTTATGTGGACCCCATGTTTATCACACACAGTGGCAAACTGTTTAACATCAATGGATATTTGACCTGCATCAGTGAATTTTGTGTATACGTGTTACAATGACCCTGTTCCCTAACATACATTGGTAAAACTATTGGATCATTTAAGAAAAGGTGTTATGGATTTCTTACATATCCCACCCCCCTTTTGCCTCACAAGTCCCCCACAGACATATTTTGCTCCTAGATGTATTGGTATACCATGCTACTGCAACATCTGTCCTTTTCCATGCCTCCACAGATAGATACACTTGGCTGACATTTTAGTGAAAGCACAACTCACTGTACTTACTTAACACCAGGTGGGTGGGCACCAAGTCATTACCATAATACTAGCAGGCATATGCGTGCTACCAGGTGGCATCTGAATTAATGGAGTAGTGGAAGACACATATAAATTCCCACTGTGCAACAGCATGGTTTCTAATGACAGACTAAACATGGGGTTGATTATAGCAAACTACAAACATAGTTTTCCAGCAGCTACAATATAAAATCACCTTTGCCATGCACACAGGTCAAACATTTACCAATTATGATAAAGGATTACCTTTTAGTGTGAAAGGGGCTATGAGGTCATTCTGAGAATGCGGCTTTGTACTTGTGTCTGTTTCTGATTGGTTGTTAGTACTATATAGAAGCTCAGTGAAAATCTCTATGATTATCTTTTCTATGATTACACGCTGGCACCATCCACCAATTCACTATAGCACCCTGCATTATTTGAGGGCAAGCCTGTAAGGTGTGCGATGGATACAATACAACCTTCCTGCCAAGGTTGGGCCGAGGTTATATAGTCACAGCAAGTACACCTTAATCAAGCGTATGGCCTAGTATCAGTCCTTCTGTGATATCATCTGTTTTTCCAAAGGTGTGGGAAAGCATTATGCTTGTGATCAGTAGCAAGTTCTTCAATATAAATCTGCACAACTGTGACATGTACGGGGGCTGTGGGAATAAAAGTATCACATGGAGAAAAAGGCTAAATGTTTTCTGGTGTGCAGGGACTTACAGGTACCTAGGTAATTCAACATTTAAAGTCTAGACACCATTAAATGGGATGTAAACGTCAAACATTTTGAGTGGGTAGCTCTACCAAAGGGTACACTGAAGAGGTACACCTAATCTATGAGCACATCCAGCCTTCCCCAATGAAGAATCCCATTGGGACTCACTTACATCAACATACTAACAGTTACAACAAACAATTTAAAGAGCTTCAGATAAGACTTACGAAGCAAGTTTCTAAAAGCAAGTAGCTATGGCTTGACTAGAGCCACACTTCCTTTCTAAGGCTGTGTAATGGAAGTCACTTTTGTAGAATACATAAAGTATATTTAGCTTTAAAATAGAAAAACAGCTTATGGAGTTCTTTCCCTTGCGCTAAGGAATTAACATGCTGTATGTTGTAAGTTATCTTACAACTACATCACATTATGCAATCTACAGTGTTTTACATGTGTATTTACCCTCCTTGGACTTAGCTTATTTGGGTTTGTGTGTCACTGATTTATGCAAAACAGTCCCTATTGTTGTAGTGAAAAAAATCAACATAGTTTTCCAAATTTCTTATAAATAATAACTATATTGAATTGCATGAGCTCTTACCCCTTTTGTCTTGAAACCCCTGTATAAGCTCTGGTGTAATTAATCACCTTCAGAAGTCACATAAGTTCTTTATCTGAGTGTACCTAGAAGAGCATACAGTATGTTTCTTTAGAAACATGTCTAAAAGAACAGCATCATAGAGACCAAGACACCTTTGAAGGGTTAGGTAATTTAAAAAATATAGAACTTCAAACTTGTCCAGGGGCACCATTAAATCTACAAAAGAAATGTAGTGAATATCCCTGAAAAAGGTCAGCCACCTAAACTCAGGGCAGGGTAAAGCGTGTATTAGGCAAAGAAGCAACCACAAGGCTTATGCTAACTCTAAGAAATCCACAGCCAAGATTGGATAAACTGTCCATGGGATACTGAAGCTCTTGCATGTATGCATCCAACAAATGTAATTTATGTTTTTCTCTGCTTGAATTAACTTTTTGTAATCAAAAATGTTTTGCATGTTCAATGTGTGCCTGCATGCATGAATGAATTCCTGCCCTGAGCTGCTAGAGATGACATATGTATACAGAGCCTATAGGGAAGGGTTGTTTTCACTCTACTGACCCATAATGATGGCTGAACAAAGATGGTGCAGACCTTCTAGAAGCAGGGGAGTCAAACTCAATTTAATAGTGGGCCGCATCCACATTAGGGTTGCCTTCAAAGGTCCTGTAAGACTATATAAATGTATCTAATCTTTATCATAATTGCCTCTGCATTCGATTATCACTGGTTTTAGTAATAACTTATACCTAGATCTAAAAGTAGAAGTCTAGGAAATGGCCTAGTGGGCCGGATTCCGCCCCTGGGCCTTGAGTTTGCCATGCACACAGGTCAAAAAAAGCCAAAGGCAAGAGGATTACTATGAACAAATACCTGCAATGATTATACATTTCTTAGCATGTATTAACATAGCATGAAATATCTAATGCTACGTCTTTGTTAAATCTATATTAATGTCAGGTTCTAACATTACAAAATGTGGAAAAGTCCAAGTAGGTAAAGCCCAAGTAGGCAAACTACTGTATCTATATGTTCTGTATAGAAAACTGAATAATAATAATATGTCAAGTTTTGTGTTTCAGTGTTGTGTACATGAATGTGGAATTCTGGTACATTTCATCTAACCTATGATGTTTCCACTGCAGCACTGCCCATGCCATCACCTTCAAAGCTTTATGGCCAAAAATATTTTTTTTAACTTTTCCTACGGTGCAAAGCAAATGCTAATTCTAGCCATGCATGGCTTAAATGCTACCCAATTCCTGCTGAATTAGCCAAAATTCGAGCCATGGGTGGCCCTGTCAGTCCTTAAAAATGGAGGAGCCAGGTGGAAAGGTGTCAGCCGAACAGTGATCCAATCAGATGCACATAATAGGCAACAGGAGATTACTCTGATACACTGTTGCATGGACTGTGCATGGATGGTGGAAGCTATTACGTTTATCTTGTTCAGCCCACAGGCTGAACGAGAAAATTCTATTAATGTATGGCTAGCTTAACTGTATAATAACCTCATGCTGCATTTGCTATTATACTGTTTGCAGGGATTCTAAAAATACACGTAAAATGTGTACAGAAAGCAGTTTTCTTGAAGAACCATTCTTTTCCATTTGGGTAGATGGTTTTTCCTTTACAAGTGTGCTAAAGATATAAACCCCACATACCTCCCCCACAACTGCAGATATGAACTGAAGTATGCTATTTTGGTATCGCATGATTATTTAAAGGTGAGGTGGAATAGGACATGCAATGTGAATGATTGACAAATTAAATCCTCTTCATGTCTACAGTTTTAAACTCTCTTCGCTCATCGCATGTGTCTGTGTAGACTGATAATAACTGAAGGTGCCTGCAAACATTAGAGGCCAGCCAGTCTTGCATGCACAGCTCGGCATCCAGATGAGTTTCGCCAGTAATGATTGCTTTACAAACATTCAAGTACATAGCAGTTGGCTGGTATAATCTATCCCAGCCAATCAGTTGTTTCAGGTAAGAGGCATCAGGAAGGACATACAGGCATAACAACATTTCATAATGTAATTATCAATGGCTGGATTGGGCAAACATTCTCTTCCACTACTAGTAGGTCAATTTTATGTTGAAGTTTCACATTTTAGTCACTTGAGTCACAGATGCCATTTCAAAACTGTGCTGGTTTAGCAGTTATTTGTCCCAGTGCGATTTTAAATTAGAGCCCGAGCTTGGTGGCTGCTGCAGGATTTATTGCTGGAATCACTGGCTGCCGGTGACAGCCATGGTCTAGCACTAATAAGAGCCCTCTAGAGCAGGGGCGTCCCGAGGCTTGGTGACACCCGGAGCGGTTACCGGGTGTCACCCCACCCACTCGCCGAGACGTCACCGTGCACGCGCGGCGATCTTCTGATACCTGCCGGCTGCCATCTTGGTGATTGACGCCGGCAGAGAGAGGAGGGGACAGTCACCCGGCGGGATAAGGTATGCCGCCGGGTCCCCTCCTCTCTCCTGATACTGTCAGGCGTTCGGTCCATGCCCGCGCGCCCGACTTTTCAGAGGGGGGTGACACCAAAATGACTGCCAGTCATATTGGTGTCACCCCTCCAATGGTAACTAGATCCATGAACCCATCACACTCCTGACCGCTTGTCTCCAAAAGAAATCAGATGGGTGCTGCGGTGTCATTGCTTGAGGGAGGGGATCCTGTGTGACCCCGAAACGGTCGTCGCTTTATGTGATATGTCGCACCTTTTCAATAAATAAGACTTTTTTTCACGCTTATACTGGAATGCCGGTGTCCCTGCTTCTATCCCTCCAATGGTGTCACCCGGGTGCGGGCCACACCCCCCTTGTGACACCACTGCTCTAGAGTAGTGCAGTGCAACAGCGCGCTTTGCTTATTGCTTTTTGTTTAAAGGGCTGTGACATCATCTGCAGTGTCATCAGCCTTTCAGTCCTAAAGCCAACTTAAAGTGGACCTTTACCCCCTTTTACTAAAAATCACATCAGCATGCAGATCTGCATGCTGATATGAAATCATCTTACATTCATTAGTTAAACAAACATATTTCGCTTTTACGTACAATTATTGTTTTTCAACTTCCTGGTCCTCTTTAGCATTAGTGATGTAAACTGTCCTGCTCTGTTGCATCTTGGGAAGATTACATCAGCAGAGCATTGCTGGGAAATCTCATCTGTAATCACACGAGATTTCAGGGAAAGGCATTTTCCTCCTCTGAGATGATGTGCATGGTCATATCTCCTAGTCACATGTTCCAGGAAGTAAAGGGAGATGGATCTATCTGCTCTTAGTAAAAATGGCCACTGTGAGAAGAATGGGAAGAAAAAGAAAAATAAGGAATGCAAAAATTAAAAAGCCGGCAATTTTCTATATGTATCTGTTTGAAGCTTGTCATTACTAAACATTTCTAAAAGGTGTATTTGTTGTCATTTCAAAGATATGGGTAAAGATCCTCTTTAAAATAAGGCAGAGCTGATCAATACTGAACATCTGATAAGGCATAAGTCATTGCTGTGATTACGCATTTGAGTTCTGTAAACAACCAATAGCCTTTAGTAGAGCTGGAATTGAGGAACATGTGATAAAGAATAACGCTCCATCTGTTGGCTGGATTGAGGAATGCATCATTTTATTATGTACTTGTTGAAAAATATATGTAATTATTTTGTTTTAGTCCTGACCATATTATGAAAGAAAATACTATATATTCACCGTTTTATAGTGGTAACATCTGTAGGTCGTAAGGACAGATAGAGTTTTCCCCTATAGCCTTAGATTATGCACAAACACATAAAACAATAAGACTGTACAAAGGAACTCAATTTAAAATATTTTCCCACTCATCTGACTCTTATACAGAATGAGATGTGGTCTTTATTTTATCCAGCTCAAAGTCAGCATACAGTCTTCTTGACCCCATTCCATCAGAACTCTTTATATCGATGTGTTCTTCTGAAATACCTATACTCATATCTCTCCTTTATTTCTGCTAATAGTTTCCCTTTATGTTTTTTGGAATGTCACCACACTTCTAACCTTATTAGGATTTATATCTAGTTATACCTTTGGTGTGAGAATGATCTCCTTGAAAGCCGAGCTAAGAGTTAATTTAGTAGAATGTGGAGGCTCAACAATTTGCACTTGTTTTCTGTGTGCTTTTTGAAGATGAACTATAATCTACTAAATTGTAGTGTTCCTCAAAGAAAAAAACAAGCTGCTAGGTAGTAGGAGAGAACCAAAGTGGCTTTCAGAATTTAGGCCACATGTCTGATTTATTTTTGGCTCTGTATGAACTTCCCTTCTCATCTTTCAGATGGAATTTTGTGAACCATACCAGGAGTGAATGAATAAAAGACTCAAATATGTTGATGTTGATTATACAGTGAGGACACACCATTTTGCACTGCAGCACAACACGTGGCAACAATCTGACGGGCGTTCTGTTGACTGTCAGAAATGCTACATTCACCTTTTTAGGTGCGTTAGGCAGCTTATTCAAATTAATGGGCTGCCTTAGTGCAATGCGTGTTAATGCATCTCCATAATGAGGCAGCCTAAGGCATTAGCTCTAGGCAGCATCTCATTGAGGATGGCAGGTGTGGGTGGGGGCGGCAGCACAGGCGACTAACAGCAAACCACCCCCCATCCCAGCTGACAGCTCGGCCGCCCGCCACCTCCACCCAGTGACCAAAACAGCTGAGCATAAGTGACCTTACCAGAAGCACTGGTAGTGTTCAATTAATCCTAATAACAGGCTCTTGTTTGGGCTGAGCTTTGGTAGTGCATACAAATCCACCCAGCCTTACACAATGTGAAGAAGAATACAATTATCAGGTGGCTTGTAATGTACCTATTGCATGTAATTGAAATTTAAAGAATAAAAAGCATACCACATAAATATGTGCTACAAATTATGAACATATATCACTGTATAGATAAGCAATTAAATATGCACATTGTGATTGACCTTTGCGATGGACACGTATCCAAAATATCTTTTGGGCAGATGTTGATTGATTTGCATTTTCAAATGAGAAAAACTGTCCAACAATCTCATGAAAGAGCAATTAATTTGAATGAATCTAATCTAATTCAGGTATATGGAGGAGATTAATCACTATTCCTCAATGACACTATATTGCAGCACTGCTCAACTATAAGAGATTGATCCCCTGTGCATAGATTGATCACCTGTGTGCTAGGTCCTCTAGAAATCTTTGTGATGCAAGGAAAGTGATCGCTCTCAAGGGATTTAAAAAGCATTTTGATATATATATATATATATATATATTTATATATATATATTTATATATACATAGTATATATATATATATACACAGTATATATATTTATTTTTTTCTTCTTTTTTCAATATCTCAGAAATACCTGGTGATCCTGCCAGCTCCCCTTCTTTCTTATTCCTTCTTACCACACTAAGCACAGAAGCAGATGCTGGCGTGGTCAGTTTGCATGTCTGTGCATTTTCTATTGAGGACACATCGTGCCTATATCTCATGTGGTCAGATTAGGTGCCATAGACTTATGGCCAGGCCTGCTGCATCAATTAAATCAGCTCCCAGCCGGGGCCCCAGTGTCATCAGCTTCTACGTGTAGTAAAATGCATACAGCAGCGGAGTAGGAGAGAAGAAGGAGCTGACTTACTGCCCCGCTGTGTGTGACATCAAAGCTGGCCTCCTTTGTGAACTGACAGGCCCCTCAATCTGCCGAAGAGGGAGCATAAGAAAGGCTGTATGGTCACGTGACAACCATATATAACACCCCATAAAAGGTGCACAACGTTTCCATTTATTAAAAAGTAAATTATGGTACATATTTAATGCTTCCTGTATTTATGTTATTTTTCGTGCTTTGGAACTAGTGCTTTCATATGTTCTCTAAATCTCTAGGTTGTGCTACAAATGCAGCTGTGGCCTTAGATATGCTCAGTCTAGCTGCTCAAAATCTCAAATGTAGCTGTAACCTTAGATATGCTTTTATGTGGCAATCCCTGAGCAGAAACTATGCAACTTATTTTTTGCTCTTTGCTAGAAACATGATTGTTCCCACTCCACAGGGCTGAGTTTCTAAGTCTAAGTTTCTAGCCAGTCCTTCATTCTAGTCTAATAACCTATATAAGACATGTGTAGGTAACTGGAGAGGTCTGTACCTGTGAATAGATTAGACAAGTGTCATAATTAGGAAATAAACATTGGTACCCTCTTGGAATCCTTTGAAAATTGTGATGCCGTTTCCCTTTTTTTGCGTGCTGTAGTTAGCTCTGGCAATGGTGACCAACTCATTTAATATGTATGAGGATGCTAATTAATGCCAAGCACCAGGGGCACCATCCACTCATGTTATGCAGAATGCTAACAAACAAATAACAGGAAATTATTCCACCAAGCAAGATTATAAGCATTAATTCTATCTAGTGACACACAGCTCAACTGGAAAACGGCAAAAAGTATGAATTATGGATCTTTTTGATCCAACAAAGGGTATTTGGAAAATGTACGAATTTTAATTAAAGATTTAAAGTTATAACCTGCAGCTTTAATCCTCTAATCCCGTCTTCATGTTATTAGTTTGCTAACATGTGCAGAGATATGATGACCACTTTTGTCATCTCACATTAAAGTGACCCTAAAATTGCTGTATATTTGGGAAATAGAATACATTAATCCAGGATTTATATTTGACCATATGTTCCAGCACCATTACACAGATACATATTCAGGTTGAAGAAAGACATGTCCATCAAGTTCAACAATAAGAAAAAAAATGTAAAGTCTACATCCTCAAAACCCTAAACCGGCAGGTGATCCAGAAAAATGGTCCAGCATGCTCCAATAGGGAAAAAAATCCTTCCTAATTCCCTAAGGCAATTGTATACTCCCTGAATCAACATACTACAGTATAATAATTACTTATAACCAGTTATATTGTGTGCATTCAGAAACCCATCCGGTTTTTTTAAACTACAAGCCAACTCAAACTAGCTACTATGAAAGTCTAATGCACATGCTCACAGCTCATACTGTAAATAAGCGTTTC
>NW_017306435.1:1248623-1322457 GCF_000935625.1 Nanorana parkeri | reverse complement strand
AAAGTGAACAACTCTGCACCAAGTTCACTATATGGGCCATTTATGTATTTATACAAAATAATTATATCCCCCTTAATCGTCTTATCTCAAGGGAGAATACATTTAGTTCAATTATTCTTTTCTCATAGCTTAGGTCCTCCACGACACATTCATTTTGACGTTTTCTGCACTCTCACCAGTCCTGCAACATCCTTTTTGTGAATTGGGGCCTGAAACTGAACTTTATATTCTTGATGAAGTCTTACTAATGCTTTGCATAGGGGCAAGATGATGTGTGTGTGTCTCTCTCTTTTTGAAGTCTATATTTCTTTTAATACAAAAAGTATCTTGTTTGCTCTATACTATGCAGACTGGCATTGCATGACGTTATTAAGACTATGTTCTACCAGAACACCCATATCCATTTCTACATTAATGTGTATGGAAAGTGTATCTGTGAACCTCATGTTGAATGATGTATTTGACCTGCAGTTGTACCCCTTCTGATCTGCATTTGACCTGCTCCAAGTGGGTTTTGCATTCCCACAGAATTGAATAGGAATACAAATCCCGCTTAAAGCAAACAAAAGCCCATCAACACAGGCCGGTCAACACATTTAAAAAAAAATAGATAATATTTATTGATTTTTCATATAAACATGCAATGAACAAACAATAAACCATTGCAGCCGAACCAAATACAGTTGTTGCTTCTTGCTATGAAATACACAAGAGTATATGGATTAAGGTTCGGTGACACAGAGTAGCGAGTGTAACCCCAATTAAACAAACAGTCACATGTGAATATTATTTATGTCAGGACTAGGACTGTAGAAGTACAAACAAGCCATGGGCTCCATATACGATGAATAGCTCATGTTGCTCTTTTTGCTCATATGTCATTTTAAACAGCGGCAATATCTGATCTACCGTTTTCCTGATGCCCAAGGAAGGGAGAGAGGTTTTTTGTTGTTTTTTTACCAGAAGAATATGTTTTTTGCATAGATTTTTTTGATATATGAATCTAGAGAGAGGTTCTCTAGTATACCAAGTAGGCACATGAAGGGGTTACAAATATTTGGTAGACCCAAAGCCATTTCAAGAAAAGCAGAGGCCCTTATGTTTTATTGTCAATGTTCAACTAGTTATCTAATGGCCTGAATGATTTTTACGTATCGATTCATTCACACTGTTCCAACATGCAGGGGTTTTTTTTAATAGGAAGAAGTGCTGTAGAGATACAGTTTTCTATTTCAGACCAGAGTTATCTGATTTAGGTCATTCAGATTGCTTGGATGAAAAAAAGTCCATGGAATATCGACGTTGAAAACAAACATCTGTAGAAGATTTTTATTTCATTTTTAATAATCTCAGTGGAGTATAATGTTTGCTATACAAGTTTATCTCTTTATGAGATTACAGTTTGGAAAAAGACCTTTAATACATCTTTCCACTCAGTTTGTGCTAATGAATTAATGTCTCTGTTCAACAACATCCGAGCGCTGTTAATTTTTGGCACTTAGTATCTAATAAAGCTAAATAGTATGTGTAGATTAGTACATGGAGATTAATCTCTTTTTATTACTAACTGGACTACACAGCCTAAGGATGCTGTCTGAGCAGAAGCTGGACTGTTGGCGGGAAGAATGGCCATTGCTCAGCAGTGCTAAGTATAACTAATTCACTAAACTGTGCACTACCATACCATAAAATGCAACAAAAAACAAAAATACATTCTTAGAATAAACAATTGTTTGTGCAAACAAATGCAAAACATATAAAGTTCCTAGGTTCAAGCATCAGTAAACAGTTCTCCTTCTTAAATGATATATTGCATTAAACACAACTGCAGCAAATCCGTGCTATAAAAGTCTGTGCCAGTATAGATGGATGATATAGATGGTCCATAAAGTCCATATATCTACACTCCCTGTGACAGTGTTTAACAGTTTTTGACAAATATTCACTCCTTATATCTGTGTAAAATGATCATTCAGAGCTCTCAGCCCTTAGGGGTCTATTTATAACGGATCCACAGATCGATTTGTCCTATGAATCTTTCTGAATGTTTGTTCTGTGTGAATAGATGCAAAAACAATTTTTTGATTTTTTTTTCATTTTCAGGTCAAATGTATGTATTGTAATGCCACTAGATGGGGCTAAGGAGCATAAGAAATAAGTATTTATTTCCTATGCTCCTCAGAAAAACCTAGTACCACGGGGCAGTGTAAGGGCTCTTTCACACAAATCTTTTTTTCAGAGGTCACTAGAGTAGCAGCTTCCAGGCATTCAGGAGGTGATACTGCTCTAAGGAGAACTATGGGGAAAAGCCTTAACCCCATAGTTCTCATTTAATGCTTTTTTTTTCTTTGATCCCAAAGCGGATTGTACATGGAACTACTGGTCCTATTCACCTCAATGGTAGTATCTGGTAGGCGATGCCGCCAATGTGACATGCATGAGTTGGAGTTGCGAATAAAAGCATTGCGGCAATGTGTACAGCACTGTCCGGCTGCAATGCTAACTTGTCGGTGGATGGCCAGGGAGCAGTAAAATTGCAGATCAACTGCCTGTTTTTACTGCCCCTCGGCCGCATGTGTGCCTAACATATACCCCACCCCCGTAGTATGACAGGAAATAAAATCTCGAACCTCATAATCCCTTTCTGTATTCCTGACCTTGAAAGTACACCATTTTTTGTTATGTTTAACATATATGCACGCATAACACCTGTGATATGCAACAAAGCCCTTTGCGTCAAAGAACGTCATTTTTTTTCTTTAACACGGGATCTACTACATTTTCACTGAGCCTATATCTCAAAACAGGAGCTTTTTTTGGTAGATCATTTTAGAATTGTCCTGTGATATAGTAACAAAATATTTATCTTTTTTAAGAATGGCCCAATGTGTGTTAATAATTATCTCAACTTTTTATATATTGCACATAATAATCTAAAATTAGTCCACAGCAATAATCTTTATTCTTATTATCTTTTCCGTACCCTGTCACATGTTTTCTATCCATATCCTGTACTTTGTTTTCTATCCATATCCTGTACTTTGTTTTTTTTTTATTTCTTTCTAAATTAATCCTTGTTGGTATCCTTTTTGTATAAAACTTCCCCTAGTAAATGGGGTTGTTCAAGATACGCTTCTTTTAGTAAAATTCCTTTTTGAGCTAATGAATTGTCCTCAATGGAAAATGGCAGATGAATAGCCAGTAGATAGTATATAACTTGTTGTATTCCGCAACAAATCTGTCAATCTAAACAGTTTAAATGTGTCTTAAAGAAGTGCCATGATAAAACAATGTTTTTATTATTATTATTATTTAGTCTGTTAATGAACAGTACTAATGCAGCTTCATATCCTTTCCACATCAACAAGATATCATAAATATATGTATTGTTCATTAATAATTCCTCAGGTTCACAGCATTTTCTAGTTCGTATTTTCCCATAAATGTGTTGGCAACACTTGGTGCGCATTTAGCACCCATGGCTACTCCAGTTGTTTGTTTATACAAATAGTCACTATACCAGATGTAATTATGTTGCAGTATGGATTATAAGCTTTTAAAATAAATTCCTTATGCTCATCATTTAATCCTTTTTTTAATTCTAAGATACACTTAGCCAACCCTTCTGCTACTCTGTGGTCAATTATATTATATAAGGAGTTACCATCTGCAGTACCTGAAAAAAAAATCTGGTGTATATTCCACATCATGCAGTACTTCTAGTGCTTTTTAGTTTTTTTTTAGATATTTGTATCAGTATTAAAGGAGAACTATGGGGTCAGGGCTTTTCCCCATAGTTCTCCCTAGGGTAACGGGAGGACACAAACTAGCGTCCTCCCATCACCCTAAGTTCAGTTTTCCGCGAGCTACACATCGCGGTATACTGAGACGCCGCAGCCGGGGCGGATCCCGACATCGATGTCAAGATCAGCCCAGCTGCGTGAGTGACAGCTGGCTCTGCCTAGCTAGAGGCAGAGCCAGCTGTACCCGCTCCTCCCCCATCCGTTCCGCCGGTCAGCGCTGGTGGATCGGAGCGGGGAGGGGGGAATCTTCCCAATGTGCACCCTGCCGTAAATACATATATATATATATAAAACCATTCTTTGATGGATTAAAAATAGATTTGCTGATAAATTACTATATACTCTAGCTTCATCCCTACTCATATTCTTTATACAGCTGGCAACTGGATCAGATAGATTTTGTTTCTTAATATTTAGCTTTCTGATATATTTATGTATACCCATATATGTGTCACACTTCTTGGGGGTAGATTTTAAACCCTTTTCAAGTATCAATAGGTCCGTCCTGTCTAAGTGTGCATCACTTAAATTAAAAATGCCCTTGTCTAATTTTTCCTTTTTCTTTTGTAATTTGTAGCCTGCTCTACATCCTCTTCTTTACACCCTTCTCCTTCTTCTGAAACATAGGGGGCAGTCTCTTTGTATGGGAAGTATTCTGGTTCCCATGTTGCCATATTTTAATTTTGAATAGTATACTTTCTATCTTTCCTTTTTCTGAATGTCTTACCATGTTCTTCTTTTGAGTGGTGTAGTATTCTGTGAAGATTCATTTTCGTCTATTAATTTAGTTTGCCACTTAAAAACCTGGTTCTCTTTGTAATGTGTCAGATCTCTCTGGAATGTCTTCCCTTTTTTATACCTGGCCTCCTGGTCCACTATATTTAAAAAGCCTTGCAAATCCTTTGATAATGAAACATAATTAGGAAACTTCTAGCATAGGAGTAATTTCCCCTCTAATTCATGTATGTGTGCAACCACTTTATTCAACTTTCTCTGTTTACATTTCAGAAGCAAAATGAATAGTTCCCTTCCACTTTTGTTAAAGAAAGTGAACCATTCTTCTCTTTGTCAACCAACCTATCATTAGTTGGGACATCCCATCTGAAATTTCCATGGGACACTCCCTTCTTTAATGTACCTATCCATGGTTACTAAATTTCAGCATGGCTATCATGTAGGAATCGTGAGAAATATGAAATTAACTTCAATCACTATAACAAGTTTGATTGCATAATGTTAATTTACAGTATACTGTATATAATGCATCGTTTCTGATACGTAGCACAGGTTCAAGAGGGCTAAAGGTGTTTTGCTCCTGATTTGCATTTGTACTCAGTGTTCGGTGCATCTTGTTGCAGTGTTCAACAATAGTCAGCCAGCACTTAGGGATTCCAGTTGCCCTGATAGCGTTTTTCCACTATATTCGCCCCTGAGAGAACCTAGACTTTTGGGAAAAAGTGTGAATGCAGAAAGTGAATCTTCATTGACATGCTGGACTTCATGCTCTTGTATGTTTTAATAAGTTTGTCAACCTTCCCCTTCTTTGTTCATCGCTTTAACAACATTTTTCATCATTCCGAGTTCTATGTCAAACGGAGGCAAGTTCCACAAACATTATGCAACCAGCCCTGTGTGCATGCCTGGACATGTATGAGCTACACATAGCATCATATAACACAATTGAAAATTAATTAACCTAAAAAAAGCAAAATCTATGTTGTCCAGTGTAAGTAGGTCCATGTTCATATTGAAACTAAACTGGTGCATATCTTTCAGTTATATATTTTATTTCCAATTTGCGTGTTTTCTTTTATCTATGTATATCCCTAGAAGGCTTTTATATAAAATACGGTAAGTTGTAGATTATTTGAAATGTTACATTGTGACACATCGCATCAAACAATATTATTAAGATGGATGTAACATAAGATATAAGATAGGCGCTGACAGAATATTGCTGTGGGTATATCAGACTTTTTAGGGTGGGTTACCATGGAAATTTCCCAACGATTAGTGTCACAGACAGATTTGTTCACTTAGAACAGGTTGCCATAGAATTGGTGAACATTGCAGGCTTGAGAAGGAGGTAATCGTCACCCTGGATGAAGTCAATGGATGTAACGTGTAGGGCCGAGTAAAGGTAACACCATTACATTGGGAGGAGCTAGAAGGTGGGTCTTGAAGTACTATCAGTGGCAGCATCCCTGCTGGTATTAGATGTCACCTGTAATAAGCGTTATCTGAGTGGAATGCACAGTTATATGCTTTTTTAATTTATTTTTTTATAAAAAAATATTTTAAAAAGGAAAACTCTATAAGGGGAATTTATCAAAATCTGGAGCAGCTGTGCACGGCAACCAATCAGCTTCTCTCTTTCATTTTCAAATCCCAACTGACCACACTGATGAGAGAAGCTGATTGGTTGCGATGGGCAACTGCTCCAGATTTTGTCTGCTCCAGTTTTGATAAATTCCCCCCAATGTATTTTGTCTAAAGGATCATTTTACACAGATATAAGTAGTAATTATTCATCAAAGATTATTGTATACTTACACAGGGTGTGTATATTTGGACTTTATGGTTCATCTATATTATTCCTATACTGGTACAGATGTTTATACACAGATGTTTATAGCACAGAATTGCTGCACTTTTGTTTATTGCATTATATTACATAAGGAGGATATTTGCACTTAACACTTTATATGTATTGCTTTCATTTATACACATAATTATTTATTGTATGAAATTATTTTGATTTCCATTGCACTTTATGGTATTATAGTGCACAATTTAGTAGTATAGTTTATCTATTGTTTATGTTGTACAACATTAGAGTGCTGGCAAGCTTTTTTTAGGCTTTCAGAGTTCAAATATTACTAAACCCTAGATAACAAAATCATCTGTACATGTAAATCCATCTTCTTTGTTCATAAATAGGCGTCCTTCTTATTTAGGAAGGCCTGTCTGTGGGACTATATGTCCCTTGAATATTTGCGATGTCACCCAATAGGAGGTGGAAGCGGATCACATAACCTCCTTAGCTCTAGCTGCTTTGTGCTGCCTGTGTGTGTCAGCGTATGCACAAAGTTGTGTAGTCCTTAATAGGGGAATGCGTATGCTACAGTAGCTTCATAGGACACCGCTAGTGATAGGAGCCACTCCAGGAAAATAAATTAAGTTAGGCAAAAAAAAGGAAGAGGCATTGCCAAATAGATGGGACTGCAAAAAAACATGCCTTAGACATCCATCTAAGTATGGCTATGTGCAGCTACTTTTTTATTGCCAAAAGTATTGGAACGCCGGCGGTTACACGCACATGAACTTTAATGGCATCCTGCTCTTAGTCCGTAGAGTTTAATATTGAGTTGGCCCACCCTTTGCAGCTATAACAGTTTTAACTCTTCTGGGAAGGCGTCCACAAGGTTTAGGAGTGTGTCTATGGGAAAGTTTGACTATTACTCCAGAAGCGCATTTTTGAGGTCAGGTACTGATGTTGGACGAGAAGGCCGGGCTCGCAGTCTCCGCTCTAATTCATCCCAAAGGTGTTCTATCGGGTTGAGGTCAGGACTCTGTGCAGGCCAGTCAAGTTCCTCCACCCCAAACTCGCTCATCTATGTCTTTATGGACCTTGCCTTGTGCACTGGTGCGCAGTCATGTTGGAACAGGAAGGGGCCATCCCCAAACTGTTCCCACAAAGTTGGGAGCATGAAATTGTCCAAAATGTCTTGGTATGCTGATGCCTTAAGAGTTCCCTTCACTGGAACTAAGGGGCCCAACCCCTGAAAAACAACCCCACACCATAATCCCCCCTCCACCAAACTTTACACTTGGCACAATGCAGTCAGGCAGGTACTATTCTCCTGGCAACCGCCAAACCCAGACACGTCCATCAGATTGCAAGACAGAGAAGTATGTTTCGTCACTCCAGAGAACACGTCTCCACTTCTCTAGAGTCCAGTGGCAACGTGCTTTACAGCACGGCATCCGACGCATTGCATTGCACTTGGTGATGTAAGGCTTCGATGCAGCTGATCGGCCATGGAAACCCATTCCATGAAGCTTTCTATGCACTGTTGTTGTGCCAATCTGAAGGCCACACGAAGTTTGGAGGTCTGTAGCTATTGACTCTGCAGACAGTTGGCGACTTCTGTGCACTGTGCACTTCACCATGCGCTGACCCCGCTCTGTCAGGAGCACACGGAGCTCCTGGGATTTGTACATCTCTTTTGTAGCGATGAATGGCGAATGCAGTATAAATTAAAACTCATAAGAGTTCAGGGAAATTGAGGAGCCTTGAGCAAAGTGCACATGCAACTAGGTATTAGCCATGAAAGTTATTATTTCAGCAGAGTGGAAGATAAAACTGGACTCTGTGTTGAACAGCTGCAGCAATCTAATTCAGAAGATTATTCCTGAAGCATCATTTGGACAGAGATAACTTTAATATAAACATTGCCCGTTGAATAACTTTAGCTTTGTGACCCCGGTTGTTCTTTAAATGCTCTGTTCTAAGAAATCACATGTATTGTTATATACTTGTTCTTAAGCCAGCTCTGCTGTTTAAAGTAGCTGTTGCCAAGTTGTGCTAGAAAATGGGAGTCTTGTCATTTGTGATCTGTCTCTAACAAGGATCAGAGCTGTCTACTAGGAGATTAGATAAGAACTCAATTACATTATGAGATCCTAGCTGCTTATGCTAAACACCTTTAAGACAGAGCATTGAACCTTCCTGTACAAATAATAACATATACTGCGCTTGATGTTGCTACATAGGCATCATTGCCGTCATGGACATTGGAGGGAAGATAGAAGTGCAAACAATCTTTAAACAAATGTAAACCAAAATATGCAGTGAAGGGCAACGAAAGTTGGCTAGCAATATCCAGCACCCCAACAATAGTCAGCTAGGGTGTCTGTGGTAGTTAGACGAGACTCATATTTTGATTTGACTTAATAAAATTATGATCTTCTTATGTCTACATCTACCTTTAGGGTGCCAGAAGTCCAATGTAGTCTTATAAACCTGAAACAAAACCTGACCTCTTTCTCGTCTTCTTGTTAAAAGCAGCACTATTTTGACCCTGATACTTATGGAGAAAATCCTCTTACTATGTACTTTACATAAACCCTCAGCACTCAACAGATTTATACAAGGAAGGATTTCTCATAAAATATGAATCATCTTTTGATTAACAACTCATTAACATTCAATCTGATTAATTAGCAGCACTTATTTCTTATTGATTAGTTCAAGCGGTCTGCTCCCACCAAACATGTACCAAGCTCAGATGTTCAATAGCAAATCTTTGTTAGTCACACCCACAATTAGCAGACTGACCTGTTTAGTGTGTGAGAGTAATGAAGTGAGACGCTTATCTGTCAGGAAGAAGCCAGCTCCTCGCCTCCCTTGGGAATTCTTTGAAATGCTTATGCACCATATTGTAATTCATTCTATAAGTTGCAATTATAAGGAGCAATTTCAGTCTATGGTTTAATGTTCAGACAGCTCATATAAAGTCACCCTATAAAATCATAATAAGGCCATTAGAATATGACAGCGTTTTTTACAATGAACATCTACATCTATTGCTATATGAATGTACATTCTATAATTTACCTTGCTCATGGACAGGCCTTTATTGTCTTGCTAAGTTCTTTCATGTCTTTTCACAGAAAGAAGATACATCCTTATATTCAGGTTTGGAGTGACCTGGGGTGGTCAATCAACCTTTTAGCAGGTAAAGCATTAATCACAGAGGAGGTCTGTGGCTTGGTGGTTGAAATGTAGACTTGATTTAATTATCCTACCTTTTCCTCGTCAGCCATCACAAAACATATTCATATTATTATCATATTTAAGACGATAAGCAGTACAAGGACTATATTCAATAACCCTTAGCACCCAACCTTCACTTTAATGTAGGCACACTTAGAGGGTTATTCACTATAGAGCTGAAGGATCCAGCCATAGCTTTGGCTGATCCTTCGGCTCACTTCGGCCGTCAGAGCCCTTTGGTTTAGTCGAACGGAAGGGCTGCTGCATGGGCTATTCACAATAGCCCGTACAGCAGCCAAAGGCAGCAGAGCGGCTCAGCCTCGCCGAAGCCATTGCTTCAGCTTGGCTGAGCCGTAGCGACACCCGCAGCATGGAGAAAGGTTAGCCGAAGGGCCGACCGTTCTTCATACAAATGACAGCAGGTTGGAGCCAGCCGTGATCTCACGGCTGGCTCCAACTGACCTGGGGACACTCGTCTGTCATTAAACAATAACAACTGGGTGGAGCCCAGTTCTTTTTTTTTGCCAGGGACCTGCTAGAAGACTCTGGCAGGTGCCGGCCAATAGTAATCAGTTGGGTGGAGCTAGTGGTGATGTCACCACTAGCTCCACCCAATTGTTTGTATTTTGCCGGCATCTATCAGATTCTGCGGCGGGAGTTCGTCGCATGCGGGCGGGTTGTCGTGGGTCGTTTTTTACAAATTATTTTGTCGTTAAGGGGGTTAAGTGGGTGGTTAAGTGAATAACCCCCTTAGAAAGAGGTCAAAGCTGACTCTTTGCTATTTTGACTGCAGTTTGCCCATTGACTTTGGACTGCCTTATTCACTAATGCAGTATGTGTTCCTTGTGAATGCACAAACCTATGATGCACACATGCTGCAGTTTCTTCATTACCTGAAAGCAAAAAAAAAAGAAGTCACATAGAGGTCAGATGAAAACTGAAATGTTTGTATGCAATAGGTCCTTTTAGGTTAGTGTTAGGCTAGCAATACACGGCTTAAATTTTGTCCGGTTCCTGCTGAATTGTGGATGCTGAGCGTTGCCCTGACAGCACCAGTTGGCTCAATGGAATTCGATTTGAAAATAGAAGAAGCTGGGTGTAAAATTTTGGCCAAACAGTGAACACATCCTTACAATAACCAACGCATACAACAGCCAACAGAGGAGATTCCTCCATTCACTCTGGGAAATGGAGGCCTGCAGGCTGGTGAGAAAAAAATCTTTACGTGTTAGATTAGCTTTAGTAATCCTTCTCAGTCAGGCTTACTGTGATCTCATCAAGCCAATGGAGAGACATTTTAAGGATTTAGTAGAATGTTGTTTGCTGTCTAGCCGAGCCCAGCCTACTCCAGACTTGCCTGAAAGCAAATAGAAAAATATTCTCCTGGTGTCAACTTATTTGTTCTCTGGACCCTATGGACAACATGCTTTCATCCACAGCTGAGTTAGTTTAAATTCAACCGTTAGTCCAGTTTTGTTTCCTGACAGTGTTTAGTACTGGTTATAAATTGCATTATAGAATCATCAAAAGTTTGTATATGGTAAAAACAAACAAACCCTGTACTGAGGGAAGTGCATGGGTTGCCATTGCTGAGCTGTCCTTCTGAAAATGATAGTTGCCTGTCTGTCATGCGGATTTAAATAGCTTAAATACTTTCTGAGTCACTAACCCAGATGACGTATACACTCAAGGGTTTTGACTTTACTTGTTGCATGGTCATTCCGATTCCAGAAGCCATTGTCAGCCAGTCATCTAGCATTTTCAGGAGAAGATTAGCAACGGCTGCTTTCGTAGTTTTCTCAGTACATTTCCCACAAAGTGGTTCTATACATAAAATCTAAAGTCTGGTTGCCTAATAGGGATTTATTAACACACTTTAATGTGACAAAGCAATAAATAAAAAAGCAGATCACTTGCATGTTACAGTGCCTAGGCACCCTAGTTTTTCTAGCCTCACAAGAGCATATCAGGTGCTCGATAGGCATACTTAGCCCACTCCTTTTTACTGGATTACATTGTCATCAGAGGGTGGGGGCCTAAGAATAGGAAGAGCTTCCCACTGATACAGTAGATGGCCAAAAATTTGGGGACACCCGACCATTACACTCAGTCTGAAAGGGTTTTCCACAAGATTTTTGTGGTGTGTTTGTTGAAATTTGTGTGCATTCAGCCAAAAAAAAGCAAAGAGTTTCCAGTTTATTTTAATAGGGTTGAAGTCAGGGTTCTGTGCAGACCAGTCCCATACCATTCTCACCAAACCATATCTTTAGACCAGGCTTTGTGCAAAGAAGTACAGTTATGCTGGAACAGAAAAGGGCATTCCACAAACTGTTGCATCAGGTATAGAAGAGCAAATTGTCTAAAATGTCTTTGTGTGCTGTAGCATTAACAATACCCTCCACTGGAAACACCTGAACTCAATCATTTGGAGAGATAATCCCATACCTTTGCCCAAATAGTGTAGGTGTGATGGTTAGATGAAAACCCAACCGAGTTTCTAAGTTTTACCCTCTCTATCCAACAGCTTACAAACTATCCTTTGTAAGCTCTCATGGGCAGGGCCCTCCTTACCATCTTGTCTTGATTTATAATGTGACTCTAATGTCATCCTTATATTGTAATATGTAGCAAGAAGAAATTGGGGTTTAGTGAGGCCTCAGGACCATTGCATAAGTAAAAAAAAAAAAGATTTATTCATAAATACTCAAACAAACTTGTATAAAAGCACATCGTCAAAACATGGTACAATCTCTCCCATATTATCCTTAATACGCCACCAGATAATATACAGGAATGTCAAGAATAACATATGTATACATATCCAGATCAATTCTTGAGAGTTTTGCCGAAGTCCCACACTGTTGTCATTCTTTTTTATTTTACTTATGCAATGGTCCTGATGCCTCACTAAACGCCAATTTCTTCTTGCTACATATGGGGGCGAGGTGTCTTCACATTGCGCATATCCGGGCACTTTATTTTGTTGTCTCCTTTATATTGTAAAGGAGTCACTGTTGGCGCTATATAAATTCTGTATAATAATAATAATAATAAAAAACATGTATAATAATAACACTAGAAAAACAAATGTCCTGAGTCACATGGAAAATTAAGGAAGCAGCCATCCTGAAATGAGGAAAAACATTAAACAGACTGTGGTCAGCTGCGCTGGATTTTAAAATACATAGGGACCCATTATCAGCTTCCCATCCCATATCAGTCTCTAAGGCCATAAAAAAAGGCAGCTGCATGGACCTGCATGCCTCAGTATATTACAACTGTGAATAGCCGAACAGTGTTCGGCTCACTTCACTTCTGATCGGTCATTCACTCGGCTGCCCTCGGCAGCTTTGTGAATAGACCCCTATGTGTGCCTGTTTGTAGTATACATTACACAGGTGATATCAGGCAGCACAGTTATTGCAAAGATCAGTGCTATAGTTGATGCCTTGCTGTCACATCTCATTTGTACACATTATAGATACCAGATTATTACAGACTTAAACATACTAACTTCCATAGCCCAATATCACTGCTCCATCTCTATGACTAAGCCCATTATTGGGTGAAACATGTCAGAGTCAGGAGGATTAATTGCAGGGCAATGTGTACCTGTGTGCTACAATAATATTTTTCAGCGAAGCATGCAGTGTGCAACTGGACTGTTTTTGTGAATAACACTTGTACATACCTTCCAATATGCCAAGATGAGGAAGAGGGACTCCTTTCAGCACAAAGTATGTAGGCATATGATACTTGCCTATCATGACCCCAGGAACATAGAAGAAGGAGAATTAATACGCAAAAATGTCACAAGTGCTTTTCTCATTGTCACTTTTCTGTTATACTAGCTTTTCAAAGTAAAAAAGCTATTTGTTTGCTGGATAAAAAGTAATAGTGTAGTATAACATTCTTGTTAGTTAAAAAATATTGTTTTAATATAATTCTACACATCAGACCAAAAAAGGGACAACTGAGCAAGAAGGAAAGACAGTCCCTCCAACTGAGGCATAGTTGGAATTTATGCTCGTAATATTCCGACTTGATCAGAACAACGATCATTGTATGCATATTACCTTGGCAGTCCTAGGGGGCAGAATGGTTGAAGAGTTGGTTGTCACTGGCTCTGCGTTCTGAGGAGCTTGGAAGAGATTACAAACTATAGAGAGAAAGCAGAAAGGAGCGACTACAGCTGACATATATCACGTCACTTTCTTTCCAGCTTTCCCTTTATAAATGTCTGCCCTCTCTCACTTTTCCATATCCTAACCTTTTACTGCTGACAAGGTAACAGGCAAATGTAATAGCAAGCATAGCTGAAACAGACCCCAGGCAGGCCTTAAACATCACTTTTCAAAAATACACAAAACATCACTTAAAACAAAATCACAACTTGTCATTCACATTTGTGTGTCGGTATTCTCCTTTTCTTCCAGCAGCAGTAGAGTTCTTTTAGATTTCATACAGCAATGAAAGATCTGTCACATCCACACAGCTGTGTTCTCTTACCTCTTATCCATTAAAGCGTCAGCTGAACATCTTAGCTGTTGAATAACTTGGCTAAGTCTGGGAATTTTTTTACGTGATCAGTTCGGCTTCTTCTCATTTCTTCTGGCCACTAGGGAACTTATCCACATCTTACCAGCTGCAAGAAAGTTCTTTTCAGTCTTTTACATCCTTTTACATATTCTCTGACCATAGGAGAGTTCTTAAATAGTGAACCGTATGTGCTTTGACAATAAATGTAGCACTTTTACAATGAACTGTGCTCTGGGAATGTACGATTTACATAGGTATGTGTTCTTTTATACCTTACCCAATGGGTAAGCATGTTCATGTCATTCTTTACATGATAATGTGCTTACATGTTTTACTGAACAGTGAAGAAGCCTTATTTGTTACAGGCATTTACCATTAAATGTACCATCATGTGTGAGCTTTAAAAAATTATATATATAACTGCTTCTGACCTGAAGAACAGAGGTTCACTCTCGAAAGCTTGTCTTTTATATATTTTGTTAGTCCAATAAGAAAGGTATCATTGCACACTGCAATACTGTGTTTTTGTCTTTTTTGACATCTTGTCTACTGGGCTAATACGGCTTACCCATTTATATTGCACTATATATATATATATAACTTTTCTTTATCTTTGCATAGAGTAGGGAATGCTGCAATCCCCTATTTATGGGGTTTTCTGCTGTGTCCCCTTTGGAAGATTTCCCTTCCTTCCTTTTCTCCAATGTCAGGGAAAATCCACTCTTAAGACAAAAAAGGTATTCCCATTGGAAGATCTTCCCACCAATCCTGTTCTGGTGACAACCATAAACTTTTTGGATCTCCCATTACTTTCTGCTCCATGACAATGGATACCAGGACAAAATGAAAGACGGCGAATCTCCATAGGGTGTACACAAACTGTAATAAATATCAGTGGTTCTAAGCCTTCCCCATTCTATTTAAAACTAATAATCATTTAGTCAGTATATATTGCATTTGTATTCTAAATTACTTCCAAAATATACTTTTCTTCTGCAAACAGCATAACAGAAGCACTGCTTGTATAATGACATATCCATCTAGATGAAAGACGAATGGGTAGAGCCTCAGTAAAGTTTTAACTGCTACAGCGTTTCCCAGTTACATAGTATTTGAGTTTGAATAAAGACACAGGTCCATCAAGTTCAACCTTATGTATAAGTGTGTTTGGTGTGCGTGCGTATGTGAGTCCCTGCGTGGTCCTAGGTTTTAAGAGTACCTGTACCCTTGTATCTTATGGTCTCTGAGGAAGGTACCTAATTGATCTTTGAATGATTTAATACTCTCTGGTGTGCGGCCGGACTTCGTTTGTCTTTCATCTAGTTGGAAGAGTGCCCGCTCTACCAGCCAGGAGACTCTTGGTTGGGCCGTGAGGGAGTGGTGTGATTGCTCTGCATTTGTAAGGCCATGTTCTCGCCAATGTGCTTGTAATGCAGTTTCCAGGCATTTACTGTACATGTGCTTGCTCTTAATGCAGTTCCTCTGCATTGACTGTACGTGTGTTTTCTCTTAATGAAGTTCCTATGCATTTACTGCAACGTAATTTGTCTGCTCTTCTCATTTAGGAAAACAATCTCTCAGGAGCATTACTTTTACCATGCTACATACACAATGCAAGCAACATTTATGTTCCAAATTACACATTCATATTCTGACTTGCAGATATGCAGATTTTAGGGTTAATAGGTCCCCATTAGTGTAAACTGTTCCTTGTAATTCATAATGTTAAACACATCTGAATATTAGGCTCACTTCATTTAACAAATTCTGTACCTTAATGTAAATTATATAGCAACTTATGTAAGCTTGTAAACTATGAAGTTGACATCCACAACACCTTAGAATTCTGTGTTATACACAGTGCCTTACGCAGTTAAACAAGTGGCCATATTTGAACTAAATAATATACATTTTAACAATGATATCAATGTATTGTTAGTGTTTAGGCGTAACAAGATTTTTATTTTAAGTGAGTCTAATATTACAAATATGTATGACAGGGAAGTTAGAACTGCTTAATCAAATGAAAACCTCACATTTTCTAGTCCACCAAGACAAGCCCCTACAATAGGAAATACATTTAATATACATATTTCTTCTTTTGAAAGTGTAGAGTTACTACTAAAACTGCTGGAATAACACAATTCCTCTAAAATACAGGAAACTGAATTTAGAGCAGCATAGGTGCTGGGCTACTAAGAGCATTGGTAAGCTGTGTAGCATACATGAGCAGGAATAAAAACACCTGTCATCATATATCCTTCATAGTATTTAAAGCAGATCTCCAGCAAAAAATAAAAATGAATAGCCCAATTAAATATGACAAAAATAAAGCCAGCTTTTGCTGCAGTATTTAGCACCAACCCATCAATTTCCATCACTTTTTTCCTGCCACTAGACATCCTCAGTCTGATGGCCAGCTTCATTCAACCCACTTAATCTGGGCCCAGGTCATTCTGGACTTGCCCCAACCTGTTTCTAGACAATGTAAAAGAGAAGCAGCTCAGTGATTATCTCATCTCTCTGCCTCTCTGCTTTCTCTTCCTATCAGCCTGCTTTTTGTTGGAACATAAACTGATTGGCTCCTTGTGCTGTTACTTCCTCTCACATTTCCAGCTCTGCTCTATAGGGACGTTTATATGTGCATAGAGTTGAGGTTTATTGTATCTCCTCCCTCTGTGTCCTTACTGATAGCCTCTGTTTCTTTGTATACTTTCTCTTTCCTCCAGTTTAAAGCTGGAGGAAAGCTAACTTTTTGACCACATTACCATACTCAGGACATTTTTTCGTTAAAGCCTAACTCCGGGTAAATATTAAAGACTGTTGTAAAATCAACAAAACCATATATTCACTTATAAATAACTAAATGTATTTTTAATGAAACTAGTGTAAGTGCCTGAATATGATATGGCATACGCTTCTTGCAAACTACTATACAGCAACAATCAGACTGGGATAGAGCGGGGCAGGACTAGGAGCAAATTAGTGTGCTGCCTGCAAATGTGCTACAAGCAGCGTACTCACAGAAAGAGAGAGCAAAGAAATTACCTCATCATTCTCCTGCTGTTACATCATTGTCCAGTCTGCAAGCTAAGAGTGGGGAAAGGACACAACTGTATATCTTCTGTAATTGGGAAAGTGGTATCATCTCTGGCTATGCTGTGTGGCAGAGATGTGTAAAGGTCACAACTAGATAGGCAAAAATGTAAACTCTTTGACGGGTACACCATCTACCACATCTGTATTTCATCTGTGCAATTTAGCTTTAAAGCATATTCCACTTTTGCATGTTCTCATTCACATAGCATAACTTAAAAAATATTTAAGAATTGCTGCTTACATATTACTTGCTCTATTCAGAAAGATACGTTTTCTCTATACTAAATTTTCCTCTGGAATGCAAGGGTGATAGGGAGTTAATTTTCAACCTAATTAACCCCGTCTGTATTGTACTGGCAGATGTTATTATTAGTTGTAAACTAAATTTGAACAATGCCTATCCTAGCAAATATTGAACATCTAGAAGCATTACATATTAATGAGAGCATGCTCAGGGTTTCCCTAGTCCTTCTATGGGGACAGCCAGAGTTTCCAGTCACTTTAAAAATAGTAGGGTTTTCTCAAATTTTACTCTAAAGGTGGAAATATGCTTTATGTTCCTAACAATCAGTATTTCTGAAAGGGCAGGTTCCAGATCAAAAACAATTTGACTGCATTATGTAGTTTATTACAATTTTTTTTTTTCTTGACTAGGACTAGGACCATTAAAATTAACCTCAGTTGAATTTATAGCTATACCAACTGTATTCATGAGTCCATTCAATGCTTTGGTTGTGGGTTGTAATAACAACTTTTGACCCACTAGATTAACAAGTAAATCTCAATTTAAATAAATAGATATGAAATAAATTGTAAGGCAAAAAGATGACTGCTGTTGGAGTTTTACAGTTTTTTCTTTAATTTTTTCCATAATATTCATATTTATTTTTTCATAAAAATCACAGGTATTGAAATTAGGAGAAGATACAGAGGTCAAAGTTCAGTTTCAGAGTCAGTTGGCCTCGCATTCCTTCAGCTTTTTCTGTTTTTGACTGGGGATTTTTAATTTCCTTTTCTATTAGTGTATGTGCCCAATCCTTCTTCCCCCCCCCCATATCAACAACTGTATAGTTGGTATGAGACAGGTGGGCTTTCTGCATTCTGGGGGAGTTTTGAGGGTTAAACTCACAAGGTTCAAAGTGCAAAGGTCATTCCCCAAAATACAAAGTCCATGGATCAAAAAGTACAGACTATAGAATTCCTGTTTCCATTGCTTCCCCTCCAGAGTTATACAGCTTGGCCAGTAAGGGCTTAACAGAAAAGGTGGAACAAGAACAGGCTCCGTGCAATCCACTGCCTGCCCCTATTGCCCTATTCTTTCCTTCCCCCCACTGATCAATCAGTATCATATCATCTTCATGTTAAACTTGCGAGGAGCATCTGCAGTGGAGAGTCCAGCATCAGACTTTCGCGGCACATATTCTATCTCAATGTTATGTTTAGTGTTTCCTTTTCCTCTGCTCCAAAGAAAGAGTAAAACCAAGCAAAAAAGGACAACCCCCAAAAAGGATATGAATCCCATAGTGGTGGCAATTATTAGAGTTTTAATATCAAATGGGAAAGGGACACTTGTACGAGTGCTGTTAACATCGCTTTCATTCGGCTGGTTTGAGATGAAGGCAAAGGTCTTGTTAGGTTGGTGAGGCCAGTCAGGTGAGTAACTGCGCACATGAAGATGGGCCAGTGAAGTATCATTACCAGCTGCATTGCTTGCCACACAATGATAAGTCCCATTGTCTTGGATCTGAGCGTAACGTACTTCCAAAGTTCCATCTGGAAATACAGTCAGCCTCCCGCTGCTTTTGCTTGTGATGAAAGTCTTCCGTGGGGACTGCCACAGTATGGTAGGTGGTGGATCTCCATCAGCACGGCAAAAAAAGTGTACTGTATGCCCTTCATCTACATGGACCACTTGGGGACTTCGATCCTGGATGCGTGCTTTTCGGCACGAAAAATAAGTTGGCTGCAGCACATCTGGAAAATCTTTGAACTCCTTCCCCTGAACATATTCTGGACTGGAACATGATGGCTGCTGTCGATTGAAGTTGAGACGCCAGCGTCGCCGGAAGATCCACATTAAACGGCAGTCACAAGCCAGTGGGTTACGATCCAAAATTAACGTTTCTAGATTGCCTACAGAGTGAAAAGAAGATTCTTCCAGTGTACTCAGGAGATTGGAGGAAACATTAAGTACACGTAAATGGTTTAGACCACGAAATGCGTAGGGTTCAACAACAGAAAGCTGGCCACCTACCAGGTGGAACTCCTGAAGTCTCAGCAACTCATGCAACATAGATCCCTCTACAGATGTAATTGGATTGTATGAAAGGTTAAGAAAGCGAAGATAAACAAGGTGCCTGATTGCCACATATGGTATAGCACTCAGATTGCTGTGTGTAATAGTAAGAGATGTTAAATTTAATCCATAGAGGCTATTGGATGTCATTGTGTCCAAATATGGCCAATGGGCCACTTCTAAATATTTCAGCCGAAACAGCCTTTTGAAGGAGAAGTCGCGAATTATGTTAATGTTAAGGTAACGGAGCTGTAGAGAGATCAGACCATGCAGGTGTGACAAAGCCTCTGTGGGCACCACGGTGAGGTTACACTTTTCCAGTGTTAGCTCTTCCAGGCTGTTAAGTCCACGGAAGGCACGATGAGAAATGTACACCAAATCATTATCTCCAACTTCCAGAGCTTTGAGGTTGAAAAGGTCCTGGAACATGTCATCCAGCAATATGACAATTTTATTTTCACTGATGTCAAGTTGTGTAAGGT
This sequence comes from Nanorana parkeri, assembly GCF_000935625.1. Taxonomy (NCBI): domain Eukaryota; kingdom Metazoa; phylum Chordata; class Amphibia; order Anura; family Dicroglossidae; genus Nanorana; species Nanorana parkeri. The sequence continues at coordinate 1,302,459 of NW_017306435.1, read as the reverse complement.
TACTAAGTCCTGTGAATACACCTAAAGGAATGAGCTTGAGACGATTACTTCGCAGACCCAAAGATCGTAGGTTGAAAAGGCCATTGAAGGCACCAGGTTCAATCAAAGACACTATATTCTCACTGAGCTCCAGCTCCTCCAAGTAGGGAAATGAAGAGAACTCGTCCTGGTTAAGTGCCTTGATCCTATTTTTGCTGAGGTCCAATAGTCGTGTGTCAGTGGGGATGCCTTCAGGGACGTTGAGGTGACGCTTGCGGTGGCACAAAACAGAACGATCCTGAGGAGAGCATTCACAACGTTGGGGACAACCTGAGGCCGAGCCAGACAGGAAGGAACCCAGTACAAGCAACAGGATGGGACACAGGCAAGGTGGCAGCGGGAGAATCATACTGGATCGTGGACTCACCTGAAGAGAAATAAAAACATAAATAAGGTAAGAAATTGATCTGATTTATTGCATTATTCTAACTCTGTTATTTTTTCCGGGTTTACCTATAAAATGAAGATAAATTAGATGTCAGCTTTTGTCTGTTGCTGATCTTTATGTAACAAACCCTAATCATATGGAAGTTAAACACGAAAAATATTTACATAATCTTTTATGCTTTGGCAGTATTAAAAATTTAAAGATATAAAAAGCATCAGCTAATTGTATTAAATTTAACCTGCTCTATAGCTATTCTAATATGTATGAAACATGTGTAACGTAAAGTGGTTTAATGCTGTCTTTTTTATTAATGTTATTAATTTATTAATTAATGCTGCTAACGCAATCATGTGCAGATGCTGCAGACACAATTAAAGGCTTAATCAGTAAGACAAAGTGTCCAAATGAACTCATCTTTTACTGAACAATGGACTGTTTACTGTCTTTACCTATACCTAACGGCACAAAATGATGCTAAACAAGAACATTTCTGTTTCTATAGCTAAGAGGACTGCTAACATCCCAATTAGCTGCCACTGCAGCTACAATATAGTTAATCCAACAATACAACTAACATGTCCACAAAGCTATAACTGCACCAAAGGAACAGTAGTTGAAAGTTTAAAGCTGAACTCCGGCCAAAAACTTTAATTCAAATATATTCATCAATAGCCACAAAGGATATACATCTACTAAATGTCCCCATGTGCACCAAATGTCTTTGCGAACCCGGATATAACCTTGTAAAGTAGTGCTGACGTAAATTGTGGGTACTACATAGCCTATGCAGAGAGCAGAGCTGGGGGGGTGGGCAGGAGGGTCACCCAATACAGGCTGCTTGCAGGGGGTTGATATAAGACCAGTCACACTGCACAAGGAAAGATAACAACACTGACTGGTCTTTATTGCAAGAAGCTCCTGCACAAAGACAATGTTTCATGCTGGATTACATTGTTCAAGTAAGCATACCTATGCTTTTGTATTTAGACAATATGTGGTTATCCTGAAGTTCAGCTAAGGGTAATGTGGAACCACATCCAAATAGTTTCCTTAGTTTTATCCGCCACTCTTTTATAGAGACCCTGCATTAAACTTGCTGTATTTTACACAGTGCAAACATATTCTACAATGCTGTACAGACTAACATGGGGCTCAATTTACTAAAAGTGATTGGATGAATCAAAATTTTTTTTCCATGTATGCCTAAGTAAATAATGTCTCACATGCACTTACCATTTACGTTACCTGAACACTGGCTTAAAATGAATGGCATGAACAATCTTTTTCAAGATGTTCATTGGCTGGTATCAGTGGCATATAATACCATATAGTATATAAACTGGTAAATGATGCAAGCATTAACTAGCATGGTATTGTGCCTGAGTGATAAGACATGGAACACAAGGGAATCGCTTACCCATTTCCCTCTACCTTTTAAAACCATCCTTAGTCAGAATCTACCAACTTCTCAGTGGAGGCTTATGGGAGAACAAAAGAAAGCATGTACCCTCTCTTATATACACAGCTAGGGCTTCTGATGAAGAAAATGCATAGGCAGAGGCTCAACTAAAACCATCCACAGATATGGGCAGCTAAAATGATATGCACATTTTTTGTTTGGCCCTGCTAACTCCATCCCAAAGCTTGCTATTAGTGGAGGCCAGATAGGAGGCACTTAAAGCAAAACTATGGGGTAAGTGTGTTTCCCCATAGTTCTCGTCAGGGTCACGGATGACATAAACTAGTGTCCTCCCGTGACCCAAAGCTCAGTATACCGCGAGCAATAGCTTGCGGTATACTGAGACCACCGCAGCCGGGGCGGATCCCGACATTACTGTCGAGATCCACTCAGCTGCGTGATTGACAGCTGGCTCTGGCTATCCAAAGGCAGAGCCAGCTGCACCGCCCCCTCCCCCGTTCGTTCCTCCAGTCAGCGCTGGAGGATAGGAGCGGGGAGGGGGGAATCCCTGCAGGGAGCCGTGAGTGACAGTAACGGCTCTCTGCAGGGACAGGATCGAGAAGTGAGCGAGCGACGGTATGTGTTCGCTCACTTCCCGATCTACTGAGCCGACGTGTGACAGTTTCATTGTCACACGTCGGCTCGAACTATGATGTTGAGTGAAAATCATTCACCTCATAGTTCTCCTTTTAAGGCTCCCCATTTGACAACTCCCCCTCCAGGGCATGGGGTAGTGGTGTTTCCCAATGTTGAAGGGAATTCTGTACGTTAACATATAAATAAGGCTGTGTGCTCTCTGCCCTTTGCTACTGGTATGCCAGCTCACATTTCTGGTGTGCTGGGTAGGTTAGTTCTAAAAGGGAAAAGGGGGTGACATGCTGATTTTCCTTTTTGTTGGTTACATTTGATATTAAAAAAATACAGTTTACCGGTAATTGCACATGTCCCAGACTATAGACAATAAAGTATTTACATATTATTAACAAGCTACATTGGAGCTTTAAAACAATCTGCCGTTGACCTCTATAGCTGCACCTTAAAGACAAAGGAAGTCAGGCATTAGTTAGTTTCTAACAGCTTACAGCACCTGCTGTTTATTTACATTAGAAGGCTAGCAGACAGCTAACACTCAGCTCTTCATAGAAAAAAGGTGAAAGAAGCTGTGATTTCAGTGCCTCTGTTGTGAAGAATACTTTCTCCACAATGCCTATAGCTACAGAGTTAAATGAGAGCTTGTTTAAAAGTGCTTTTACTGCTTGTTCAGAATATGTAAATGCTTTAGTGTATTTCTTAGCAGATGACCTCTTGGGCCACCTCTGCAATTACCTTGTCTATATGCCTCATCATGTTACAGTACAGCACATGTGGTTCTACTTCCAACATCCATGTATGAAATACTGTGTTAGCTAAATTGTACCTTCTTTAACCTCATATACAACTTGCTGAAACAGAAAATACTGTTTTCACCTTTACTTCATCTTTTTTTGTATCTTAGCACAACTCCTGCATGCTTTTTTGAGTCACTTTGCCTGCACAATGTTTCAGCACAGTCACTTCTATACCTAATAAGGTATTTGAGTGAAGCTAGTCCACTCTCAGCAGCATATGTTAAAGGGTAACAACATAGAAGTACAACTGGGAGACAGTTGTCACCCCATGATAGGAAGTTCCTGAAAAAAGACCTTCATGGCAGGATTACCAAATATTACTTTAATAAAAAATGTAGATTAAAAAAGACTGAAGACACATTTTAAATTGCCATTAACGTTAAAGCGTATTTGAGATTTAAGTGATTGGGTTTAGATCTACTTCATGCTTTTAAATCTTTGCTTGATCAGTTAGACAACCTAACAGAAGTGATAGAATGGCTAAAATGTGGTCACCAGGAGTCTTGAACAAACTACCAACCTTATCTTCCCATTAGAGATATAAACAAAGACACAACCCCCACGTCCTCCGATATTTCATTGCAGACAGGGTAATTAGACGATTAACGATAATTACAGGCAAGGAAATCTAGTCTGGGAAATGGAGGATAAATTAACACATACAGACACAGGAAGCACAGTGTGCTTGTTGGGATCTGCAAGCTGACAAAGCACTCACAGCTCCTTCTTATCAGTGATACTCCCAGAGTAGGCAGTGTAATTTTGCATTTCAGGTACACAACGAATGGCGTTTAATTTAATAACACTGTGAAAGGAGTTATAGTGTGTCCACAGCAACAAATCCAAGTTCAGTTTTCAACAGTACATTAAATAGCTATAAAAGCAACATCTGAAGGGCTACAATAGGTTACAGCACAGCAAATAATCACTCTTTGCAATGTTTTAATTAATCTAGGTGAACATCATTGTTACAGGATACAGATAATATTGTTTTCCTCCTTTTTTTCTCTATAAGGCTCATTTTTATTTTTTTCTGCATGGAATGTGTAAACGGCAGCTGCAGCTGCACCAGCTCCTACACAACATTGCACTGAGGGGAGAGCAGCGACTTGATCAGTAAAGTGCTGCGGTCGCATTACCCGTTCCTTCTCTCTACTTTCCCATTCAGAAAATGCCTTGTATTTTTTCAAAGGCATTCTGTGATTGGAGGAGCAAAGGAGGGAGCAGGAACGTGACATGAATGTTATTATCATCTTCCAAGACAGTAGGAGGAAAGATTTTCTCAGTGCCAGAGCTAGATTCCTAAACCACCAAGCCAGAGATAATCTGGACTTGGATGTTAGGGGAGTCAGATTGTCTAAAGACTGAACTGATTTTTCCCAAAAAGACAGAATGTTGTGTTGTAGAGGTCTGGAGTGGAACTGAGCAAAAGGCACTGCCTCAAAGGAGGCTACCATTAAGTACAGAAGTCTTAATCAGAATCACAGATTTGGATGGCTTCTGGACTGTAGTGTCCAAATTTGGGAGCAGAGAGTCAGACGTATTTCTGAAGGTAAAAACGCATGATGCGCTTGCGGCACCATTACTTGTTAATGGCACCCCAAAGTGGCAGGCAAAACAAGCATCTTTACCCGTGACGTGTGACAAATGCCCAAACATGCATGCTCAAAAAATGCATGAAGCTCACAGTTAGAAATGCTGCATGAGCTTCTTTGCCACTTTTGTAATGCTTAGGGCAGCTCAATGAAATTAATTGGGTGATGCATGGCAAACATGGGAAACTGCACATAAATGTAATGTGATTTACTCAAGTGTGCATAGGGCCTATTGGATTCATGAGACTCTCTGTCAGCCAGTACATTTGCTACGGAAGGCTCATAAGCCACCACAGCTGCAGGAATGACAGAGTAAGATTCCAAAGAGGAAGGCATAGAACTATGCTTACAGCCTCTAGATCCAGAGTCAGCAATCATATTTTCAAGTTAACCTATAAAATTAAGCATAACTTCAGAGAACTTCACTGAATAAGACAGGAGAGGGGCACACCCGGGACAGAGCTATGAGAGACTTAGAGGAGTGAGATGACTTAAGTAGAGTGCATCAGTGCAGGCTATCGGTTCCAGGTCCCCTAGGAGGGACAGAGCAGACCACCCCAGAACTGTTAGTGGATTGTAAGCTGGAGAGCTGATGCCGCCAGACTGGTCCCCTTGTGCTTGGGATCTGACATGTTCGGATGTTCTGATTTAACAGGGACAATTAAATAGAGGCACCAGGTAAAACTGCTTAAGCAGAAGAGGTTAATGGTTGGAGGTTACTAGTCACTGTAGGCATCAGCAAGAACTAACTGGGGTGTGAACTGTGTTTCTTGCACACTGGAACAATGGCAGCAAGCAGATACCTAACCTTGAAGGAAAAAAGGCAGCAACAGAGATTTCCCAGCATGTTAAACCATTCCTCAGAACAGAAATTAAAAATGTATAGAAATAATGGCGGCGTTCAATGTTACCAATAAAGCAGTAGCTCCTGCTGCTCATCCCAAAGGGCGTGCTCATAAAGAGTTCTTGAATACTGGGTTACACTAAGGTTTGTACCACAGCTCTGATTCTGAAAAGCACTCTGCGGCTAAATCAAAACGAAGGCCTGAGAAGCACCACTAGCAGAGCCCCATGCCCAAAGGACACGTTCAATCTTTGGTCCAGTGAGGTCCAGGTAGGGCCTCCAAGGCATCTCTCAGGATTAGCAGATGCAGATAGTTTCACAGAGAGCCCAGCTCAGCAGTGTGTAGACTATAACTTAACTGAAGGAAAACAACTTAATAAAAATAAAATAGGAAAAATTAAATGGCTGGTAACAGAAAAGGACAAGTTTTCTCAACTGAGAAAAAAACATCCACCCTGCTAGGACACTAACAAAAAAATGAAGCATGCTGGGAGTGTATGGGGTTATAGTTGGATTTACCTAAATCCTGTGTCCCTTAATGCAATATAAAGAAAACGGATGTACTCATCATTACGGCCAGATCTCTCATAGGAAAAAGTTGCATCGGTTTTTCAGCATGGTATACAATACCTGGGACTGAAATTCATATTTCACAGACTTAGATTTAATTTTGTAGCCCTATACTACCCAGTTAACAAATGTTTACTTACATTATAAATATAAACGTTGCAGTGAACGACCACCATTAGTTTGGTTTGATTTTATCACGGTTGCTTTTACAATGTTGTATAAATGTAATTAATTGGAGATTTATTTTACAGAACTTTATACCCCAATTCCTATTGGAAATGGGAAAATGGAGTACATCATTTTAAACGTACACAGAGGGGTTGGAGCCGACAAATATAGTAGTCATCCTAGACAAAGCATATCATTATGCCTCGTAGAAAGACAGTCCCAGTTGCCAATGAGGGGAAAAAATAAGTGCTTTCTAAAATAGATACACTGGGGCATTCATAAAGTACTTATTATAGAAAGCAAGTACCAGACACTGGTGCATGTAATTTTAATGCACATCTAATATAATTGCTGTGACTGCAAAAACCATATGGCAGAAATCATGTGATGTGCCTTCTTCTTTGTTTAATTCACTTTTGTCCAAACTTATGGGGAACACTCATATTTTTCTAATGCTGAACCACCACAAAATACCAATGCCCTTTTAAAGTACTATAAACCTAGGAGACACAAATACTACTACACAATAAAACAGAGTAAAGCCTATAGAAACAATTTTAAAATCAGTTTATGTCATACCAGTAAAAAGTGAATTCTGATCCTTTGCCATTTTCCACTTTTCTCGCACATAAATGATCGTGTAATCCAATCTCTGTTAGCAGCAAGGCTAAGTCCTATGCTTGCTCCTCATGGCAGCTGTGTCAGCTTTATACACCCCCAATATCATATCAACCAATAAAAGCATATGGAACTTCCTGAAAAGATTATGGACAATCTGGGATTGGCAAATCTATTATGTCATTTTACTGAGTCAAGCTTTTCAGACGTGTAGACTACTTACTGGCTATTTATAGATTGGGAATTTACTCAAAGGTGTCTTGAAGGAGTAAACTGATAAACAAGATGTTCAGTGACACTTAATTCAGGCCTGCTGTAAGCTGGCATCTTCTACAGATAATGTACTGGTTGTCAGCTCCTTGATTTTTATACTGAAGATTTGGTAAGATATACATAGTACTCCAGTGAAGGACAGGCTACCTGTGGTCTCTGGGGCTGACACAGAAGACAATGTTGCAGCAGCATTAGTTGATTATGGAAAATGTAGAGGAAGCAGTCATGGTGGCTGTCATAGATGTATGTTTTTGGAGTATCGTTTCATTTTCATAACATCAATGATCATTTTTTAAGGGGAACCAGTACTGAAGGAATATGTAGGTTGTCACTGATTACCTCCCCTTCTAAAAATGCTAGCTGTCCGGCTGTCAAGCTAATTCTTAAACAGCCCCAATGCTGGCGACGTACACTGTACGTCGTCAGTCACGAAGGGGTTAATACTTTCTGAGTAACTGACCAGGAACTCGTATGGAGATCAGGATTTCTGACCTTCCTGATCTGCTTGTTTCCTGTCCATGACACAGAAAGTACTAAGCCACAGGCAGCAAGACAACTAGCATTTTTTAGAAGTAGTTCACCAATGGCAGTCTCCTAATATCTCAATACAGTTTTCCTTTAAAACAAAAATGGTTCAGACATTGTCTTCCCTTGCTCATTTTTCCCTGAATGGCAGATAGTATGGTAAGTATCAGTGTTAAGTGTCATAGACATAAACAGGGGAAGGGAACAGTGCTACAACAATGGATACCTTAAAGATGAACAAGAATGGGAAACTGATATACAAAAGAAAGTGTAAAGTAATAGAATGAGAACATGGCCTTAGGAAACTGTAAAAGGTAAACTAAAAGAAACAGGAGACATAATAAAAATACAGAGGCATATTTTGAAGATGTACTGTACAAAGAAACTTTATTTAATAAAAGAATTTTGAACAGGAAACAATGAACTGAAGTGAAACATGATCTAGATAAATGTCAAGGGAAAGGAACAACAGGAGGGAGCCTAAGGGTAATGCTACATGGACACTTTCATGCTGGTAGTTTCCCTTGTGTACCTAGCTGTCAGTTGCTGCCATCATAACAGAAAGAAGCAAGCAACATACATTTCTTCCCCAATGCACTGGGGAGATTAAATGCTAAAGACCTGAACATGAGTTATCAAGGAGATATCACAAGAAATTAAAAACTTTGTCATTGTACATTGTTTATAAGAGTTTGTGCAATACACTAGCCCCAAACATAACCCATAATCCATTTTAAAGAGAAAGAACATCTAGCACAGAATTACAGTTATGTCCGTATATATTACTCTTTGAGTTTGCTCTTTTTTTGCCATTATCACTTTTGTGTCTGTGTAGGTTCTCATTCATCCAGGTCATGGTATATCTGTAAAAAATAAGTCAAGGCAACTGGACTTGCTGTATTTTTCTTGAAGACGTTTCACTGGACATCCGACCAGCTTTCTCAATTCAGAATCGAGAAAGCTGGTCGGATGTCCAGTGAAACGTCTTCAAAAAAAATACAGCAAGTTCAGTTGCGTTGACTTATTTTTTACAGATACATTGTCACTTTTGACAGTTGAATGTGTTGCAGTAGTTCTGTCTAACCACTCTGCGACTGATTTATAAAAATTAGAGCACAGAAAAAATATCAATCCCAGCAGCTTTCATCTTTCCACTCTTGCTCTTTGTAATTTCAGAATTAATTCTCTAACCTGTACTAGGAAAATAAAATGACTAAGAAGGGTTGCTGTAGGTCACATTATCTGTATCATCTTTAGAAATCATGTTTCTGAACTGGTAAGAGGTAGCAAAGTTCTGCCCCCCTCTATATGGTCTGTATCCTAAAATTATGGCATCACATTTCTGACAGGTATTAAAACCCAATTCCAGTTTTCCTTTTTCAAATACGTCCAACTTTTGTAAAAAATACAAAATACAGCCTTTTCTGTATAACTTACCTTCTCCCCGATGCCATCCCTGTAAGCCTTACTGCTTCTTGGTTCAGCAGCCGTTTTCATCCAGGCTGAATAATTCCCATTGTCATTCAGTCATCTTCCTGTAAGCCCAGGACATCATAGACCCACCTTCTGAATGTGTTTCATCACAGAGCTCTGCACTCAAAGCACAATGACATTATGTCAGAGCTGCTCTGTGCATCATTGATATGATATTAAAGTCAAAAGGTGGACAGCTTCTGGGGATTACTAGTACTGGGCAAGAAGTTCAGGGAAGTGAGCTGAGAGAGTTGGAACCAACTGTTTGGAAAAATTATGATTCTAAGTGCTTGGGTGAAAATGTTAAGAAATATTTTTGCTGGGCAATGTATATTTCTTTGATCTGGATTCATTATTGACAAAAAGTTTGAGAGTTTAATACTACTTTAAGGACCACCAAGCACTGGGGAAGAGGAAGAGGACCCTCAACATCAAATAACTGGCCAGAAGACATCTGAAACAAGTTATTTATACACAAAATTACCAAAAAATACATGCAGGTCTAAAACCCGGGCTTTAGTATACTGACAATTTACCACATTTGAGTAAGCGTTCTTCAACCCTGGATTGTTGGAAAGGTATGTTTATTTTCTTTCTACTACTGTCATGGCTAGCAAATTAACAGTAAGTTCAGCTTCCAGGTGTCTTCCGAGAAAAATCACAATGTGGAACGCTGGCTATCTTATACAGGGAAACATTTACATTTGTATGCCATACTGGTATGACCAATGAAACATCTGCTGTATTTTGCTTTAATGTGTTTGTCCAATAAAGCTACAAAGATGTCACTTATATCTTAGGATTCAGTAGTCTGCAATCTCATGCCAAATGGCCACTACTCTATTGTGTGAAGCACATATTATTTGGCTCAGTTCCTGGACAGGCTATAATGAGCATTTTGTATAAGATACCTCTTCAGTGACGAAACCCCTTCTCATTCTGTGTACATCACACTGAAATATCTCTAGTATATGCTTACACATCTCTTTTACATTTCCGCCACAGGCACCTGTCAATGAGTTAGTCTCCATAGTGAAATAAAGGTATATCACATAGTAGATATTCACTTTACTGCTTATAGGATACATTTTTCCCCCCTTTATCTATGTATGCACAACTAATGTTCCTTATCTCAGAGTTTTAAGACAAATTAAGAGTATAAAAACAATGTTTGTTACACCACTGCTATCTAATTCATCACTTTGCTTCTATAATACAAACAGTTTACATTTCTAATGCAGCAATTTTTTATATTGCAGTTTATAATTGTTTAATTATACTCTATATGCAGCCATTTCTTACTAGGCTCCTCTCTTACCCTCTCATTGATGAACAACTATCCCTATAATGCCATGTCTTTTTCGAAAGCTGTCTGTATAGTGCTATCTGTATATGCATCCAGGTATGGTATCACTGCACTTTCTGATATGAACCATTTTATTCATTTCATATAAGGGTATCCTGAGTCTATGATATTTCTTTGGGTAGTGACAACTTTCCATCTTTCCTTATAATCTTGGGAAGCAACAATTTTAGGCTATCAATGGTGCATTCACACAAAAAACATTGACTTGAGTTTGCAAAGTGCATTGACATTGGTTGCTTTATTTTGCATTTTTTTGGGGGGGTTTTTGCCTTTTTGATTTGTTTTTTTACACTAAGCTATATAAAGGATTGGTTCTCCTTTGTGTTGACACGCATTATCAGTTCACACCAGTCCGTGTTGCATTGGGCTGAAAAAATGCAGAGCCCGCTCTACTTTTTTTTTTCAGTGGAGGGCAGCCCAATGTAACGCAACACACTGGTGTGAACTGCATCCATTCACACCCATTCATTTTCAGAATTTCTAGCAATGGCATCCATTGAAAAACGGGAGTGAATGGGGCCTAAAGGAGTGGACTTGCAGAGATTTAGCATTGATGTGTGGACTGGGGATGTCAGAGGACATTGAAATGATGCCTTCTCTAGGGCTTATCAGCATTTCCTTAGTCAATGGCCCAGAACAAGTTTGCATATTGGAGCCTTTTCTCACCTATCTGCTTGTTCCAAATTAGTAAATCAGATAGTATTGCAGCCAGAACAACTTGCTAACGAGCATTCTCAAGTCAAGAAAGGCAATCTCCAGGTTTTCTTTAAGATAAAATGTAGTACATTACTTTGTTATATGGATTTTTACAGCTGTCCCCCTCCCCATTCATTACATGTATATCAGTAGTCTGACTTTTACTGTACAGGGGCCAATTTCTACTTAGTATAGTCCAAGGCCACACAAAAGCTAAACAATAGTAGTAAAAATATAATTAACACAAGTAGATCAATTCACTAATCTGACTTCAGATACAGACCTATGCAGCTAAACTTACACGCCCAAAAAATTATGTTATAAGTGCTTTTAAGCGCACACACACTAGTAATAGAGGTGCTGTCTGTATGATTTCCAATGGCTGGAGAATCCTGAAGTTTAAGATAAAACATTTTGCAAAAAAGAGTGAAAAGAACCTTGGTTGTTGCTGCACATTTGTCCATTCCATGCCCATGAGCTCAATGTACACTGCCTGTCAAAAACAGAAAGCCACACACTCTAATATTTAGCTGGACCGACTTTAGATTTGAATACGCTTTTGCAATGCCACAAAATTTATTTCCCTCCAAAGTTGCATTCATTTTTCACTAAGATCTTGTAGTGATGATGAGAGTGTCGGACCACAATGTAAAGTCTTCTCCAGCACATCACAAAGATTCTCAAATGGGGTTATGGTCTGGACTCTGTGGTGGCCAATCCATGTGTGAAAATAATGTCTCATGCTCCCTGAACCACTCTTTCACAATTTGAGCCAGATTAATCCTGGCATTGTTATCTTGGTATAAACCGGTGCCATCAGGGTCATTCAGTATATTTGAGTAGGTAGCTGGCCTAATTTTTAGCTGCCATAACATTGCTGAACCTAAACCTGACCAACTGAAGCAACCCCAGACCATAACACTTTTCCAATGGAAAGCTCTTTTGGCACTAGTACTCTTTTTAAAAAATATTCATCACCCTGGCCTTGTCCTCTATTGCTCAGTCTCCCCTGAGTGCTACATAAAATTAAGGCTGTCCTAATGTCAGATTTAGATTCTTGGATCCTCTGAACCTTTGATTTAATTGTCATCATTTCAATGACTGCCCTGTTATAAAGATACAGTACATAGAATTAATAAATAATGCTCTAAGGCCCGGTTCACACCTGGGCGTTTTGTAGCGCGTTCCTACGCTCTGCAAAATGCTCAAACACCGAAATCCCATTATTTCCTATGGGTATGGTTCACACCTGGGCGTATTACAGGCCGTATGAACGCGCTACAAAACGCCCTATGCCAAAAGAAGTACAGGAGCTTCTTTGGGGCATATTTGCCGTGCGTATCCATTGGGATACAGCCAGGTAGCCCCGGAAACGCGCGTCTGTCGCACGTTTTTTATTTACTGCGAATTGTGGTAAAACCGCGCAGCATGAAATGCGCAACAAATGCACATATTCGATACCTCTAGGTGTGAACCCAGCCTTAGACACCTAATTCCTCCTGTCACAGGGACAAAACTAATGCCTGGTTCACACATGGGCGTTTTACAGCGCGTTCCTACGCTCTGTAAAACGCTCAACATGTGAAAACCAATGATTGCCTATGGGCATGGTTCCCACCTGGGTGTTTTACAGCGTGTAGGAACGCGCTGCAAAACGCCCTACCCCCAAAGAAGTACAGGCGCTTCTTTGGGGCGTATTTGCCGCTCGTTTCCATTGGGATACAGCCAGGTAGCCCTCAAAAACACGCGTTTGTCGCATGTTTTTTTAACCGCAAATCGCGGTAAAAACGCACGGCGCATATTCGATACGCCTAGGTGTGAACCCAGCCTAAGGTTGTATAGCCATATTCACGAGCAAAGAAACATACAAGAACAGACTGGTGCAATGGAGCATCAATCAGCAAATTCGTTTTACACACTTTTGTAAATGATCCTTTCTATCTCTTGCAGTAACTGTGCTGTTATTTCCTAGGTAGTGCCAAATGTTGCCCAAATAATTGTATTGAACCGAGAATATCTTACAACAGCCACTTTTGGGTTTTCAGATTAAAATGGATGTTAAACTTTTATTAAATACATATAAGCGCTTCTATGGTGACTGGTCCTGCTCATACCATTCAGACTTTCCTCTCTTGAAGGCTTACTATACATGTTACGTTATGACCATACAATCTCTCTACAATCCACTTTAGATCAACCAAAACTATGTAATATGAGGATCTGCCAAAACTATATAATCAATTTGTATCAAGTCAGTCAGGTCCTTACATTACATATTTGTTGGTAGAGCTAACAACTGGGAAATCAGATTGTACAATGTGTAGTAGATTAAGATTCAATATCTTAAATTACTATCTTCCCAGTGCTTCTTGTAGTTTAAAATATAACACACTATATCCACATCAAATTGTACTTTTATGTAAACATCATTACTCCAGAGCTTCTGGCAATTTCACTTCTATATTATAATCTAACTCACAACATGTTTTAAACCAAGACAGAAACTCAAAACTTCTGTTTGCAAAGGAAATAGCTAACACCTTCTAAAATAGTTCACCAAATGGGTCTTCCTAAGACAGAGCGTAGTTGCCAGTGGCCTATACCACATGCCCAAAAATAGCCCCCTTACATTAGTGATCAGTGACAGCTTGTATGACCAGTAATAACAGCGCCGTTTACATTGATGGTCAGTGGTAGTCTTATAGCACTTTTATAAACTCCCCTTTTCAATGGTGCCTTATGTTTCCCAATACAAGCACCTTTAATTACATTGCTGTTCAGTGTGATAAACTCTACAATTGGATTACAGACCACTTACAAGTGTCACTTACAATTTTTTACTTTTATTTAACTATTGCAGTGAATGGACTGCTGGACAACATTTCAGAAACTCTAAACAGTAAGTAAAGTGCATTTGCACTGGTCTCTGTAGGTAGAATCAGTGTGGGAGAGGTGGGAGTAGTTTGTATTTCTTTTTTTCTAATGATGATCTGCATTCTGTGTAGTTAAATATGAAGTAGACTAATTATGACAACTCTCTCCAAAGATGTATTTCATTACTATAATGACTATTTGCTCCTAATAATTTAATAGTGCAACCACCACCAGGACAGAGTTACTGACTATGCAAACGTATAAAAAAGCATGGGGCACAATCTTCCAAAAGGCACAATGGCAGCAGTGATGACAGACATACGAAAAAATATGTTTTACAGAAATGTACACATATCTGAGCTAGGAAACAAAGGAGGGTACATGTGTAAAGATAGAGAATGGGTATAAAACACATATGTGTGTGTATATATGTAATATACACATATGTGTGTGTGTATATATATGTAATATACACCAAGGGGCAACACAGGGAGACACTTCTGAGATTGCTCAGAATTTAGTGACAGATGCATCTGACCTGCAGTTGAGCTCCTTCTGACCTGCTTCTAAAGGGTTTTATGTTCCCATAGACTTGTATGGAAAAGCAAAACCCGTTTGAGGTGAACAAAAGTCGTTGACATAGGCCCTTACAGCTTCTTGAAAAATGTACAAAGGTGTCAAGTTTGAAGCCAAATAACAAAAGTGCTGCCACAGCCTGTCAGTTTCTCTATGAACAATCTGGCAGATGCACCCTGGTGACTAGTTTAAATCTCTGTAGATATTACAGTTTTTCTCAGACTGAGAATTGTAAAAAAAATGTTAGCCTTCCCGCAATTAAAAAAAATGCAGCCACAACTGTCAGTTTCCTTTGTAAAATATCTGGTAAATGCAATTGTACTCTTGTAGATTCCATTGGATAGGTAGGAGTTTTTGTATAAATACTACAGACATATATTGCTTTGGATTATGATCATGATACTATAATACCACAGATTGGTTTATATGACCCAGGTAAGCGTTGTTCTCTGGATGACCCTAAACTGGTTACATAAGTGGGTATGCATTTGAGTCATTTCATGATGTTATTCTATATCATATTGAATAGGAGATTTAAAGCAATGTGGCTTTTTTTGATTTTAAAGGATTTTCTGGCTTGGGGTTTATTCTGCCCAACCTTCAGTGGGTTGTTATATAACAAAGCAGGGATGCAGCAAAGGATATGCAGAAGAGGCAACCACTTTGGGGCTTCACTTCGGGGAAGAGCAAAAAAAGGTCAGGACTTGCAAGCTTTGCTGCTGAAGAAGTTCACAGTTCTATAACACTTCTATAACAAGTATGCAGGATGGCGTGCCCTGTCCTTTTTTCTTTGCATTTTGTGCCTGAAGTTTTAAAAATAAAAATGACAAAATTGAAGAAGTACAACAGCAATTTTACACCCACTGCAATAGATGCTGGACTGCTCAAGATCCATACATAAAAGCAGCTACTGCTCTCTACCATCTTTTCCCTGTCTACACAACACATGAAATGGTAACCTGCTACTGAGGTGTTTGATATGGGGAGATTCTGCAAACTACATTTATTCTCATTGGCTGCTGCACATGATATAGTTAAATAAGCATGGCGAAGACAGCTGTTGTAATGTACTTACTGGGGTTTGTTATGAGCCACCCTAAAAATTACACAGATGAAATTAAATGCTGTTGCAAATTGAAAAAGCATTAAAGGTCATTTCAACTACACAGATATCACCTGGCCTAGTGGTTCTAGTAAAGGACACATTTTTTGTTGTCCAGTTTACAAGTGAAGGTTGAAACATCTAGAGGAGAGACTTCTAGATTTGGTAATTTATAATACACCAGATACTAGAGATGTCCAGATACCAGTTCAGATACCAGTGCCGATACTTGGCATTTTCATGAGAACTACCAGGGTTGCAGAGGTTGCAGCTGGGACCTGGCTCTGGCGCCCCACCACTGTCCTGAAATCATTAGTCTGTATTGTTTTAGAAAAACTGTCACATGACAATAAACATAAAATGTATCAGTACTTGTATCTGTGAGTACTTGGGCAAGTATCAGTATTTGTACTTGAGAAAATGGTATCGGTGCATCCCTTATATATACTTATAAAAAAAAAAAAATCATACATTAAAACAGGAATGCACAAATCCCAGGAGCCCCGCATGAGGAGCTCTGTAAAAATATTATTGTATTGCATTGGAGCCAGTAAAGCATTGCAACAGTGATCAGTAGATCATATGTGCAATGTTCTGGCTCCTGCAGACTTTTTCTACCGTCTATATCCGTACTTCGGTACAGACATTCAGTAACATGGACAGGAGGAAGAATGAATAGACTACAAGTGCAGTGATGTCACCGCACTTGTATTCCATTAAAAACTACAACTCCCTCTGCTGCGGTAGCTGATGGAACTTGTTCTTTCCCCATTTACAGATCATATCAAAGGATCAATGAATGTATGACATGACTGTGTAGGTGGAACCGATTTCAAACATCCACACCAGCCTGCGGGAGGAGAACCCAGTGATTCATGTAAGTGGAGGAGCGGGAGGGTGCTGGGGGATTTGCGATGTTACCGTGTTTCCCGTTGCACCCTGAATATGGGTGTAATATGAAACATGGTCAGAAAAGTAAACTTAACCTTTAAACTTTACTTTTTGTAAAGTGTTTAACCTTTTTGTAACCAACCTGGTATTATTTAAAGTAAAAGGCTAGATATGGGAAGTTATAAACTAGCAAGCATAACTTCTGCTGTGTTTGAATTATATGAAGGTATTGTAAGGGATCATATGCAAAACTATACTGCGAGGAATAATCTAATGGAAGAGAATTCGCATGGGTTCATATACCCAATATACCTCTAGGTGTAACTAACATGATCAGTTTTTATGAAGAGGTATATTCACATCTGGATGATGGAAATGCTGTTAATGTAATATGTTTGGATTTTGCAAAAGCATTGGACATTCTTTCTCCCAATAGTCTTGTACAAATGTTGAATATCCAAGGACAAAGGGACATGTACAGTATGTACATTGGTAATGAAAGCTTAAGAGGACAGAAGACTAAGTGTGGTGGACAACAGAACATATTCCAAATCAGAGTTATCAGTGATGTTTTAGAGAGGTATTGAGCCCATTTCTGTTCTTTTTATTAATTACCTGGTGAATAAAACAGAGTAATGTGGCCATTATTTCCAATGAGACAAAATAATGTAAAATTATTAAAACTCAGCAGGATAGTAATGTATTGCCTAGGGATTTTTATAATATGGCATCTTAAAACGATGGCTGAAATGTATTGTTTATGAATGTAATGTAATTTACCTAGACTGTGCTAGTAGAGATGGCCTCTGTACATTAAGTAGAATGCAGCTGGGGAAAACAAACCTTAAAAAGCACTTGAAAATGCTGGTTAGGAGGAAGCTAAGCCACTTCATTTTAGGGCAGCAGCTGTTTTTATACATCCCAATAAAATCTTGCGATGTATAAAAAGAGAAAAACAAAACCCATTCAGGTAGAGTATGGTCTTTGCAATCACTTTCAAGACTGCATCTGAAATATGGGATATCCTTTTGGACATCATACTGTAAGAAAGACATAGAAGATTTGGAGTGGGCACAAAAGGAGGCAACACAATTAAAAAAAGGCAGGTCTCACTTATCAGGATAATGAGGTCTGATGAACCCCAGACTGAGTGGGGAGAATGGGGAAATCCTAATGAAGTCATGATGTAAATGCCCTGACATACAGATGAACTGCACCGAGGTTTCAGACCCTTTGATTGGGAGTTAACAGCAGCACCCTCTAGAAGGTCAACAAAAAGCTGCTGCAAATTAGCAGCTGCAGCTTTAATTCACCATCAAAGCTATGAAGGAATGCTAAGTGTCATTCATGAGAGCCAGTGACTCTGATATATCAGATTGGACTTATTTTGCAAGGGAATTGGACTCTGCAGGGACCCAATAGGTTGCCAAGATTTTTTCACTTTTCATCACATTTGTTTTACTGTTGCTATTGTCTGTTTTGAAATTTTTTTGTAACATTGAATCTCTCAAAACTCTAATTAGAAATTAAAAGAATGTTTGCCTCTGTAGTGAGCTACCATATTGTAAACTCTGTTACGTTCCTGTGTGGTGTGGAAGTGAGTAATGTAGGCTTTTCTTTTAAAAGGTCAAAACTGAAAGAGCAAGTGCTGTTAACGGTGCGTGTTTCCATTAAAGCAGATAGTAGCAGTTGTGTGTGTGTGAAGAATTAACTGCATAGTTATCCTGCCCCAGCGATTATCACTTTCAATCTGCTGGTGCTTACATTGTTGTCCCAGAGCAGGAAGACCTCTGCACAGGGTGGGATCTGAGAGGGTAATTGACACATAACTCGCTTAGTGGCAGTGTGTAGAATGGCAGCATGTGGCGCACACCGCATGAGGATGTTTACACTTGTGCCACAAGTGAAAGCTACTACATCTCTGCATGCTTTTTATATCGAGGTAATCACAGGTAATAGGCAATTGTAAACATATGGTACTTGCTATAATGAGCTCAATTTTCAAACTACCACAACAATCAGTTAATCTCTGCTATACAGTGCTCCAAATCAATTAGTAACAGTGCGGTCTCAGTCTAGCATTGCTCTAGCTTTATGATGTTTCTTTACAATGGACCAAGACATAATACCATTTATACAACAGGTACAAATTATTTAAAGGTATAGGACATTGCAAAGTTCATTGTTTATTAATGGCATAGCAATAGTACCGGAAAACACTAATTTCTCAAATACCAGAACATTACTGTCAACATGCAAGCCATTAAACTTTACATATATGTGTCATTATAATAATAATAATAATGTCATAGCACCACAACCACTTAGCAGTGCCACATTACAAAAGCAAAATTTACTGTCACACTAAGTCATGTTTAAAGTTGTGCTATGTTGGCCAGGGTTTAGCCACACTTCATGTTGTTGAAGATGTCTTGTTGTCAATTTTGCCAGATGCAATACTTATCACCTCCCCAAACTCTAATGCCTAACTAGGGACTAGCTACTAATTAGAATTCTGCTGGTGAAGACTTCTGCTGACACCAGATGATTGCTATTCCATCTGGTCAATTTCAATTGGATTAGATAACTACATTATGTGTATTAGCACCTTCTGACTAGTACAGGCACTCTCGGCCCACCATTCTTAGGTAAAAGATCTAACTTTTTTGGATGGATTTTTCTAGACTTAAAGGAGAACTATGAGGTGAGTGCTTTTCACTCACCTCATAGTTCTAGCCGACCTGTGACAATGGGACTGTCACAGGTCGGCTCAGTAGATCAGGAAGTGAGCGAACACATACCGGGGTTCGCTCACTTCTCGATCCTGGTCACGGCTCTCTGCCGTAACAGGGGAGGGGCTGGATTCCCCCCTCCCCGATCCTCCAGCGCTGACTGGCGGAACGGACGGGGGAGGGTACAGCTGGCTCTGCCTCCAGATAGGCAGAGCCAGCTGTCACTCACGCAGCTGGGCGGATCCAGACATAATTGTCGGGATCCGCTTAAGCTGCGGCGTCTCAGTATACCGCGAGCTGTAGCTCGCGGTATACTGAGCTTAGTGTGATGGGAGGACGCTAGTTTGTGTCCTCCCGTTACCCTAAGGAGAACTATGGGGAAAAGCCCTAACCCCATAGTTCTCCTTTAAGGCTGGGGTTTCATTGTGCATGTTAGTGCAACAATTGTTCATCAGAATGATTGTTCAGCAGTAGGGTCTAGGTCTAAAGTCTCTCATTTATGTGTCCCTTAATTCAAAACTGTCTGGCCCTGTCTAATCCCACTCTTTGCCGATGTACATATTCTCCATCTTCATGACCTTTTTCTCCACTTATCTTTGCCCTCTCATTGTATGCCCCCTCCTTACCTTTCTTAGTCATCTTGTCCTGTTCCTTTCCTCCTCCCTCAGTCCCTCACCTATTAGTGCCCCCTCCCTTCCATGGATCCCCCTTTTCTTCTCCTTATTTGCTGTATGAAACAACAGGCCCAACTTCTCCCACCGTCCATCCCACTTCAAATCTCTATATTCCCCCATGCGCCCCACTCTATCTCTTTGTCACCTTTAAAAAAAGGCACATAGCCAGAGTGACTTATGCAATTGTACAGACATTGTTCCCATTTAGGACACCAGTTCAGAGGCTTCTAATAAACCATCAGTAAAGCAAAAGCCTCCAGACATCAATCCAACCACACCATAACAAGGTAGTGTAGCTTAGCAGTGAGAGGAACTTCACTGCAGAGTTTAATCCACCACCTGACATTGTTGGATAGATCAGATTTACTGCTAACAAAGGACAGAGGGCCAAACCAAATACCTTAAACTGGAATCTAAGAATGGAATTCAACTTCATATCAGTGAAGTTCCTAAAGATATATATGCCTTCTATCGCTATATACAGGTGAAAATGTATTATTGCAGCATCCACATTTGGGATTAGTGAGCCCCTTATTAAAAGGAGAAATGCTCTGGCACAGTCTTAGGTGGGACCAGGACCCTTCCTGGTGTTTCCAGTCCATATAAAGGAGGTCTTTAAATAATTGTTGTAGCATCAAGTTCTTAGCAGCTGTAGAAGCCCTAAAAAACCCCAGGATTATAACCGCTAGCTGATCCACCAGAAACAGGGTGATAGCCGCTGCATCAAAAATGTTTCAAAACAACCCCTTGTATATTTGAGTCACCTTCAGGAGACTGAGGTGAAACAAAAAACAGTCTCTCCTGACTGTTGGGATTCTATATTTGAATCAGAATGATAACAGTCCTGCAAACCTGGTTTGACTCACAGTCTGAGACTGTGTCAGAGACAGAGTCTGCCAGAGATGGCGCCAGTGCATGCCTCGTCAGAATATTCCAGTAGCTGGGCACAAACAGCTAGGAAGCTAGGAACAGCTAGGATGTTGAAGGACCTAGCCTTTCTCGATGGAGCTAAAATAGACTCCATAGATGAAAATCCTATACAATAGAGGTCCTGGGTTCCAGATTACAGGTGATGATTCTATTTGAAAATATAAAAAAATTCCCCCCAGAATTATTAGGGGAGTATGAGAAGACACATTGCACCACATGGAGGTAAGCAACTAGACCCAATGTGAGGCAAGGCCTCATGTACCCACAAATCTGAGTTGCTGTTGCTGATGAAGGTTTCAGAGTTGATCAAGTCACTGTAGGGGAGCAGTAGAATGGAACAGAGATAGAATCGGAGATCCACTGGATGTTTTAAGAGCGGGAGTAGAAGTGAGATGGTGCTACCTTTAGGCTGTATGGTGCCAAAGCGGGTGTGTGCGGCACTCCACCTAACTGATCATGTCAACTATCAAGTCCCTCAGCCTTACCGCAGTGAAATCAACAGTTGGTGGAAAATATATAGAAGTGTGCAACTGTACAACAGTGAGATAGCACTTGGTGCTCCAGACTGACCGAAAACTACTAACTGAGTCACCAAAGACTGGGTCACATGTGAGGCTATATCATGGCTCTGGACCTGGAGAGCGCTCTGCAGCTAAGTAACATCGTACACAAAGGTCTGGAAAGTGCAACAATGCAGAGCCCAGCACCCAAAAGGTCACATTCCATCTAGCCACACAATCTTCAGCCCAACGGGAATTGGGTACGGCCTCCAAAGCTGTTGCTGAAGATATGCCAATCAGAATAGCTGTTGTGAAGTGACTACCTCAAGCTGCATTTGTGCAGGCTTGATTGCAGTCACCCAAGAAAGAAAATAATATCACCTAGTATCTCAGAAAAAAAAATCTGAATAAATAGGCTAGCAAACAAAAAAATATGTTTTTTCTCAGCGGAGCTGAGGAATAAATGTCCAACCTCCTAGGAAACTAGCAAAAAAACTAAAGCAAAGCAGTTAGGGATGGGGTTATATGGGGGTTGGCCTTCAACATTTTTTTTCTGTTTACCAGTTTCTACACCTACTGTAGGCAGCAGCATATAACCCAAATGTTAAAAACATTACTACATTACTGTGTCCCTCAGTGGAGGATAAAGAATCCATGCTTCACATGTTTGAATGACTGGAATGGTTAACTTTTATTTTATTTTTTTAGATAATTTTGTTAATGTTTACCTCCCCCAATGCTACTACCCAAGGACATGTTTTTTTCCATTAAAAATAAAATACCCTGGTACTGAACCTGCGTTAAAAACAATTTCAGCTATATGAACATAGGTCGCCATGGGCAATCATTTCATTTTCATTTGAAAATGCAATGATTATAATCTTACTTGCCAAATGTTTAAAAAGAGATGTTTTTAAACAGTTATTGTGCAGGAACAAACAAACGTTTGGCCTGTAACAATTAAGATAACTGTTACAGTAAACACCTTTTGCTATTGAAAATTAGATGCCGGCGAATATGCAATTAAAGTCTAGGAAATACGCAGAGAAATGTTTTATAAATATGACTCATAGGTTGAAATACAGTACATCCAAAGTCTAGTAAGTTCATCCTATATAAGGCAGGCACACACATTACAATCTGAGTGTATACTCTGTGCCCATTCAATATTATGCCTAATAAATCCATTCAATTTATGTCCAGTCAGATGGGCCCTAACACTACACAGTCACTGGTCAATCTAAAGGAGACAATTAGATTAAGTCTGCTTCCTCCTTAATAACTTTTTAATACTGCTAATTCAGAAGAAGTTGAAAACCAAAATCTTATAGAAGCATCTGTTTTAGAGTAAATGCACCTCTTGGCTCGATAAAAGGCAGTCAGATTAACTCTTTAGCATTAATCAGAGGAGTGATTGTTCTAAACGTTATAGTATGAATTGCTGTTTCTAGTTCCATCCGCTGGAGGAGGTTGTAGTAAATCCAATGTTAGGAGGCAGGACACGTGCTCTCTTGCAAAGGGTGATGTTGAAGCACAGCTGGCCATTCAGTAAATCTATCTGAGCATAGCTTCCACCCCTTGACAGAGAGCAGATGTATGGCTGCTTTCAGGTTCTGAAGACAATTAAAGGGGGTCCAGTGCTTCTATTAGCATAGGACTGTAATATAGCAATAAATGACTTTAGGTCAGCTAAGCTATACTATAACTATACAGTATACTGTATTTCAGTACAATTGAGCAAATTAGCTAATTGTTACCTTTTTCAATGTGTCTCAATATTTGTGTGCATATTTTTCCAGTCTGGTGAGAATCAAACAACTCATAATTAATGACTGCCTGGATTAATGAATTGCACAACTGGACACATTTGAAATGTACAGTTCTTCAGAAAACGATGAAATTCACATCATTTTAAAGATACGTGACAATGCTTTCTCATCTTTACTAATTAGATACTTCCAACTCTATTAAAAACTAAAAAAAAGTATTGGCTAGAGTTGAGTTATAATACAACCCAGGATTTTGCCTTTGCAGCAGCTGCCTGGCACTGAGTACTGTTTAATAGCTTTCTCTCCACAAGTTTAAATAACCTGCAAGAGATTTTAAAATTAATATTTATGAACATATACAAGGTTCTCTTCATATACTATCAGTCTAGGAATCACATCATGGCCACTGTTTAAAAAAATGATGCACTAAAAAAAAGAATTACATACAAAAGAATTACCACAGTGGATTTTAATACTGTACACTCCTTCACCAATCTCACCTTCAACCCAACAGAATTATATCCAGGCAGATAAGTATTGGCTAGTGAAGTTGACAATAGTCCATGCACATGATGAGTTCTAAGTTCGAGTTAGAACTTTTTCCATGTTCGAAAGTTCGAGTTAGAACCGAACACGGGGGTGTTCGGCTCATCACTAATGACGAGTACCGATGGAGGTCTACAATGATCCCTTTTGCAAATAATATGTGCATGACCCAACACCTTAAAATGTGATAATCCACTACCTCCAGGCCAGAGACAAAGGCTACCACTGAAGCACATATATTTGCTTTACTACATAGCTGCTGGACCTTACTAGTCCATGTAAGCACTCAAACAGCTGATTGCTTCTCAAGGCAAGAAGTGTGAGAAGCCTCTGTGATCTTGTAAAATAAGCTTTGGGATTATCTGTGGTCTGCTGGCTTTTCAAGCACATGCAGACCCTTTTCCAAATAGTGCTAAATCTGTGCAATTTGTGCAGCAGCTTTCTACCTCTTCCAATGTGTGCTGGCATCATCAGTATACCAATAATGTTAGATTTTTGTTTGCCTATAAGCAGAAAAGCAATTTGCTGGTAATACGCTATCTCTTGAATACATAGCTGTCTCCCTTGATACTGCGTGTATATTCCTCCCTGTTCCTGAGTTGCATGGTGTTATCTGCTGCAATCTCCATATTCTGTTCCTTCTCTGTAAAGTATAATATTATTATACTGTATATCATCAATTGTTTTATCCATTCTTTATGCTGTTTCTCGGTAGCTCCCATTTCCATAGTTCTGGAATATGTGTGGCCATCTTTCTTTATCCCTTACGTTTCTCAGACACAGCTTTTTTTTTTTGATGTTCCTCTAGGAACCATTCATCCACCTACTCTCAGTGCACATTCAGGTCTCATGGGTCAGTCGGTGGAATGGGGGGTCAATAATGCAGCTGAAGTGTAGCTACATGAGATGAATGCAGACGGCAGGCCAGAGATGCACAAAGACTACATTGGTTCTCAGGACGACTGCTGAATGCTAACATGAGTGGGGGAGAATGATGTGTGCATGGGGAGCAGGAAGAAGGGGAGGATGATAGGTAGAAGAGCTGGAAAGAACGGGGGGCGTTAGGGCAGGGATGCTTCACAGATACACCTGGGTACTGATATCTTGCAGAAGTGTAACACAGAAAGACATACATTAGAATGAATATGTATAAACACAACAGCGAAGACAAAGAGCAAAATATTAATAGCATCATATGTAAATGTTCAGTTCAAATCTAAGTAGCCTCAATACGTAAGCCGGTATGCAGGGAATGACCAAATTATCTTTGCATTAGCAGAGCTGTACATAAGGATGCTCACAAGCCTGGAAATACATGTATCCTTTTCAGACAGCGCTAGTTAGACTAGCACGACTGGCTGCATAGACAGAAACATCGATATCAAATTAATAGATAGATGATATCTGTACCTGGCCTTCATTTTTCGCTGCTTCGAGCCGCCTTTTCTCTTTTCCATCTCCAACCAGAGGATAACACGGAAAGACCTTAATACAATTCTCTCTGTATCCACACAATAACATGCATCACACAATCGCACACAGGTTGATCTGCGCCGTGGCACAGGCTAATCACAGGTAAAGGATTAATCCTTCTGACACAATGACATAGTTACCCTGTGCAGAAGTCAGCGCACATACAAAAAAAATAAGGCAAACCGATTCACATGCACCAAGCAAGGACACATAGGAGCACAAGGACACACATCCATTGACACTAAGCAAGGGGAAAAAAGAGAGGAAAAGGGGCAAAAATCCAAAGGTGAATCTGCAGCTGTACAGCATGGAAAAGGGACAGTAATATGACCGTGCGCACACGCACACATGCTATAATGGCTAGAGACAGTCAAAACGAAGAAGGCGAAGGGAGAGGCACAGAGGGAACCAAATCAGAGTGAGAAGGGTGAGAGAGCAGGCAAAACACTCAGGGTAAGGGAGAAGAAGCGAGCAAAGAGGAGGGACACACAGATACAGAATAAGAGAGAACAGGGAGGGGAATGAGGAGAAGTGGGGAGAGGGAGAGGAGAGGAGGAACTATGACAATAAGCTGGAGAGAAGTAGAGGCTGAGAGCAATGACTCTGCTACTCAGACCTATATATTAATACGGAGCAATATTCAGAAAGATTGCTGCACTTCAAAGCTTTTGTGTTCACCAAAAATCTACCATCCAAAGCTGCATAAGGATTGACAGCTGCTCTGGCTTTTGCTGTATTCAGAGAGATAACTATGCTGCCCACTACTACAAATAAAGAGATAATTACCGTGCCCACCTCTGCATGCTGACATACTGTACAGCTGGCTGTTAACAGATAACTGTACAACCCTGAGCTGCCCACTGATGGATTGCTATGCTCCTCTATAACATTTATTCCGAGAATTATCAGCAATGCATTTTACACTGAGGCAGCGGTCTACCCGGTGCTGTGAAATGAGAGTCCACTGCCCTGCATTATATTGTCAGAAACAGATGTCCTGTCCACTAGATATATTAAGAGATAGCCTGGACCCTGGTTTAATGAGCCATCTCGCTGCTTGAATTACAGCGCTGTGCATTTCTATACTATCCCAGAGCTCTGTCTGCAGCTCTATACTGTGCTTCCAAATTACCCATTTTATGGCAGTGCAGTATATTCAGTACATTAACTGTATACTAGTTTATTTATTGTCACCGTGCTATGGAAATGGTTGTATGTATTTTTGGCTCTGACTTAGATCTATAACACATTAATTAGATTTATTCATTTAAAGGAAAGCTGTCATGATAAAATATATAGAATGTCAATGCTGACTTCCTCTTGAAAATACTAGTGGCCTGGCTATCATGCTGTTGCTCCTAATACAATACAATCTGTATATGTATGTGGTCATTTTGGGGGAAGAGGGGTTCCGGAAGGTCGGGTTGATCCTCTCCAGCGGCTCTGTCCGGCATCCCTTCCAGCTCACTGACATCACTGGCCAGCCAGAGAGTCCCACTCAGCTCCTGCCAACCAGTGATATCAGCGAACTGGGCGGGAAGCCGGACAGGACGTCACAGGTTGGTGAGAGTTCTTAGCAACCAGAGAAGCTGTGGCCGCCACCCTGTTGCTCCCCAATCAGATGCCACCTGGGGCAACCGCCTCAGGCTACTTCATTATAGTGAAAGGCTTTGTTTCCATGGCACAGGCCTGCATGCTGATAAGGTGATTTTACTAGCTAACATACATATTTTGGTTTATTGACTTAGTAGGCTTTGAAGTCAGATCATCAATACTGTATGGCATCCAGGCAACTGCTATTTTCAGAACAAAGTCAGCAAAGCCTTCCGAGTTATTCATCCGATTATATGTTTATGAGAGAGTGTACAGACCATATATACTGGGTTGCTGTACAAAGGGCCCATCTGAGGGTACAGCGAGGGCCTATTCACACATTCTGCTAAAGGCAACATATCCATGTATTGCACTACTTTTTTCAAGACACGGCAACACAATGTATGCTATTGCGTTATGGTGCGTTGCACTGCCAGGAAATGAATGAATGGCAACACAGCGCACAAATACACCTTACATGTGATGCATTTGTGTTGTGTGATGGGGTGAACTAAAAGGATGCATATCATGCCTTTAGCACAATGCTATGGTGTGAATAGGCCAAACTGTCCCCCAACCGGAAAAAAAAAAAAAAACTACCTACATCCAGAACACGTTCCCTTGCCTGCACAATCTCCATCTCTTCCGAACTGCTCCTGATGGCTCTGACGTCAGAGCCAAAGAACAGATCACTCCGCCGTTCACTCCTGTAAAGCCCAAAAGACACCCTGCAGAGCCCACCATAGGCCCCGCAGAGCCCACCTGAGAATGACCCTGCAGAGCCCACCTGAGACGCTGTAGAGTCCACCAGAGACCCTGAAGAGCCCACCTGAGGCCCTGCAGAGCAAAATCTGAGACCCCACACAGCCCACCATAGACCCTGCACAGCCCACCTGAGACCCAGCACATACCAGAGACCCTGCAGAGCCCACCTGAAACCCCACACAGCCCACGTGAAAGTGACCCTGCAGAGCTCACCTGAGACCTTGCAGAGCCCATCTGAGACCCCGCAGAGCCCACCTAAGGCCCTGCAGCACCGACTTGAGACCTCACAGATACCAGAGACCATGCAGAGCCCACCTAAGTGACCCTGCAGAGCCCACCAGAGACCTGCAGAGCCCACCATAGACCCTGCACAGCCCACCTGAGACTGACCCTGCAGAGCCCACTATAGACCCTGCAGAGCTGCCGACGGGCCCCAACCTCCTCCACCGCCACTGCTGGGCCCCAGACTCCCCCTCCCCCCCCGCCGCCATACCCCAGCCCCCTCCTCCACCGCAGCCACCACCGTGCCCCGGCCTCCTCCACCTCAGCTGCTTGGCCCCGGTTTCCTGGCCACGCACCCTCCACCCCAGGCCCAATAGCGACCACGTGGGTCGCTATGGTGATAGTTACGCCACTGAGACAAGGAATCCCATTGATTTATATGGCCTCTGTTCACACCTAAGTGTTTTTTTCTGTGTTTTGTCGCACAAAGTTTCCCATTGAAGTCCAAAAAGCTCTGTAACCTGACAAAAAGTAGCTCATCAGTTGTCCCTCTATTTGGTCTGATGTACAGATATCTCTAAAAAGGTAATATTTACTTACCAAGGGAATTACTCTGAACTAAAACCTTTTTCTCATCTCTTAACTATATTGTTTGCTATTTAAAAAACAAAACAAAACAAAGCAGTATAATGGAAAAGTAGTGGAGAAACAAACCATTACTCTGGGTTTACCCAATAATTTTTAGCATATAGATTCCTAATTGTCCACAAAACTGGGGCCATGAAAGTAGACTTCCCATTGTCTAAATACATTGTGCTTGAAGGTGTCCCTCTTTCACATCTCAGAAAGTTGGGACATATATATACACTGACTAAAGATAAGTACAGAGGGGAGATTGCTTTTTTGGGTGCTGCATAAACAAAACCATTATGACTCGTTTACAGCCAATGAAGGTGCTATGGTAGCCTCTATCTGGAATTTCGTTGCTATAGTACTTCACATGTGATCAACCATTTGAGGCCTTGAAAGTTGGGTTGAGAGTTGAAATAAGCACACCGGCAACCTTAACAGTTGGCATGCTTTAAAAGTAACCGTCAATGCATTCAAGTACCTTAGCTATTAAATAAAATGTAACTTATCTGTGTATCACTCAGCTGTAGATCCTCAAATCATATCTGAATTAGTGCTGACACTGTCCTTCCTTCTGGAGGGTGGATACGTTTGTTCCCCATGATCCCTGTGTGTGTTGTAAAGTAGCCACTGCTCCAAGCTCGCAAATGAGTAAACTATACGTCTCACGTTTAGTTTACTAATTTGTATTGAGATTGTAGTCCATCACGGGAGCTTAGAGTCTCTTTAAATTGGTGGACTAAGTTCCTGCTAAAAAAATTGCTGACAGGCAGGCTTTTTATAGCAGAAGAGACTATCTCTTCTGCCAAAAATCTCCTAACTGTCTGTCAGCAATTTTTCTATTTTCTCTGAACTGAGACGTGCATGCGCACCATGCCAAGATAAGGTAACTCCCGTGCTCATGCACAGAAGTTACATCATGCTAGCCGGACAATGAAGTGGCCAAAGATGCCAAACCTGAAAGAAGACCAGGAGAAAATAGCAGCAACAGCAACCTAGGAGAGAGCGGTAAGCATAGCGCTGGAGGGGATCCTTTACAAAGTAAGTTGACCATAAAGGTAATATGCTGTGCATACTAGCACATTATGGCATGTGCCTGTTTTTTCCTTTTGTTTTATAACAAAAAAAACTTTACGTCCAGTTTAAAACTCTGTTTGACCACCAAACAAAGTCAGCCCACATGGTTACTATGTTGCCTTGTGGCATGCAGTAGATGTACATGCAGTGCCGATGATTACAATATGACTCTACTAAAGCAAATTCTGTCTGGTTGCACTAAGGAATTATCCTCCTTTTTATTGTATAGGCCAATGCATGTGAAATATGCTTGGAATACTTTTAAATCAATAATTTCATAGTGAGATAACATGGTAAAAGTGCTGGCATTTTATAGACAAGTACAGTAAACCACATGACAGAAGGATAAGTAGTCATACTACTTGATGATGTACAAAACAGCTTTGCTATCCAGACACAGTACGTGTAAACAAAATATAGCTGCTACCATACCTAGGACAGTACAGTTAAACAATTGCTCTGCCTATTACCGTATGAGCAACAGCTGGACATTCTGCCAGGCTCTATGTGTTGATGCATAACTGTATTGTGAGCTGTGCTAGGCATCTACAATGAGCAGTAACTGTGCCATGCAGCAGTGTGGAGTGAATGATAACTAAGCTTCTCGGTACATTACAGTGAAAGGCAACTATGCTGTTCAATGCTGTGTAATGACCACTGTCCAATGCTGTACATGTGATATAGTGGTGATGGACTGAGATATAAAAGGTGACTGGCAATTGCGCTGCCCAGTGGTGTATGAGGAAAGGCTGTGTGCCTTCTTGTGCTGTATGATAGAGATAACCGAGCACCTAAGAACTAAATACAGACTGGTAAGCTGTGCTGTGTCTGAGCTCCTGGAGGGCAGCTGTTGCTCAGGAAAAGTAGTGTTGCTGCTGGGGCAGGTAATTACAGTAGTAGCTTATTAATAATGAATGCAGCCAACAAGTAAACATCAAAGAGGGACAAAGCACACTGCAGGGTATCACGTCACACATGGACCCCCCTTACCAGTGATTGCATGCAAGCTGCTGAATTTGGGGCTTGAGATATTGTCTACTCTGCTATAATTGCATTATTGGGACAGCCCATCAATAAAGTAAACTAACACAATCCATGGGCTTGCTTTAAAGCCACCAAACGCTTAGCAAGGTTGCAGTAGAAAACAATTGGGTTTGGTAGTTTAATCATGGGTTCATTCACAGAATGTAAACACTTGCATGGAGTGCTTTCAACAGTTCTTTGTGTTTGAAAATCTGATCAGCAGGGTTGGAAACTTTGGTCCAGTCACAGTAAGAGTGACACCATGGATACAGTATCGTCAGCCTATGTACATGTAAATAGTATGTTAGCTTTGAAACCTGGCTTGGTTGGTTTTCATGTGGAGGTTTCGAAGCCAAAGATGTCATTTAATCAAAGTGTACTAAATGTTTTATATATTTCTCACATTAAATTAATTTAAAAGTAGTCCCTAACTGACCCTTGACCCAAACATAACACCTAATCCCAGGGCAGGATTTACCATTAGGTATAGTAAGTACATGCTTAGAGGCAGTAGAGGCAAAGAGGCAAGTTTTCCCTGTATAATTATTGGACATGCCATTTTCCCAATAATATGCTAATTCAGGTGAGAGTACAAGAAAATTGGTTTGTAAAAAAGAGATTCTAGCAATCGGCTGTTACATAGGGTACCAACACCTGTGTGCCTAAAGGCTCCAGTAATAAAAAGCCACCCCTGCCTAAACCTTGCCTAGAAACCTGTAAATCTGAATTTCAGATAAAGTAGGGAAGGATTAGATCCCCCTTCTGTTACAGTCTTCTCCTCATTTACAGACAACAGTGTCAGCAAAAATCTGCTACGGGAACCCAGACAATACTAAAAAGTTGACAGATGCCAAGGCAGTCCTCCTCAGACTAACACCACTGACGCAGCATTTTGTTCTCTCACTAACACCGATGGAGGAATTTTTTTCCTTGCAGTGATACCACCACCGCAGGGGCATTTTTTCCTCACTTTAATTTTGTGGCACTATTAACCTCATATTTCACTACGAGACAGTATGGGGTTGATTTACTAAGCACATAAACACGGCATGAACACGCTTGGTAAATCCATTTTTGCGGGTTAAAACGCGCGCGCAACCTGTGCGTGTGCGTGTTGGGCTTCGTAATTCAGCCCCTATGTGTCACAAGCCTTGGCGCATACTGCAACCAGTGTGTACGTTTTGGCATGTGTAGCATAATTAAAGTGGCAGAAAAGTTTCAAGCAAGAGATATATTCTAAAGCAACAGATATATGTTTTAAAACAAAAAATATGTTCCAAACGTCTTGCAGGCACATATGTATGTATGTATGTATGTATGTATGTATGTATGTGTACTGTAACAAATATACATAATAATGGGAAGCATCCCATTCAAAACTAGGTTGCCTAGAATTCCCAATAAAAATACGGAAGACCTCACTTCCACAAAGAAGGCAGAATCTGTCTCCTCCTCTAATAGATCTACTAAGCCTTTCTATGATCTGTACCAGCAAGGAGCCAGCACAAGAGGCATGTTTTTCCTTAAAATGATTAGCTACATTAGTATCTTGTTTTGCTTTCATGTCATATAAATTATCTCTTAATCGATCACATAGACATCTTCCAACGTACTGAATTCCACATTCATGACACGTCAAGAAATAAGCAACAAACCTTGCAATTAACAAATTGTTAGATGGGATACGATTTCCCTGTCCTGAAAAATTCCACCTGAGACACTCTACCATGTTTACAATGCGAGGATTTCGGCCCTGCAAATGTAAACATAGCAATGGGATGATTCACTAAGTTCTCCTTCATGCCATGTCAATTTATCTGCTTTTTTTCTGCACACCACTGCATATGGGCACATTAAAAACAATTGTTTACACCCAAGGGTATCCCTAGACTTTTTACCTATTGAGGCCAGGAGGGAGGGGGTGGTGTTGGTGGTGTATGTTGAGTGAGTGGGGGGAAAGGTTGTGCTGTTGGTGCATGCTACGATTGAAGGTAGCTCAGATCATCTCACCACCCAGCTCTGGCCTGGTTGCCAGGAGCTGGGTGGGATGCTGGCCAGAGCGTCTCAAGTTGCTAGGAGCTGGGCGGGATGCTGGCCAGAGCGTCTCAAGTTGCTAGGAGCTGGGCGGGATGCTGGCCAGAGCGTCTCAAGTTGCTAGGAGCTGGGCGGGATGCTGGCCAGAGCGTCTCAAGTTGCTAGGAGCTGGGCGGGGGGATGGGCCCTTACACATCTCCCTACCCGAATCTTAGCAACCTGGGATGCACTGGCTGGAAAAGGCGTTTCCCTACGTGACCCAAAGAGATGCCACCTTAGGCAATAGCCACAGGCTGCCTAATTATAGGGACCTGTTTACACCATACGGTTGTATGGTCTGCAGAAAAAAACAGCTTAACAGACATAGTGTCTAAAGGAAGCACTAAAGGAAAAGTGCAAACTTTGACATGTGAAAACTCTTCCTTGAAAGTGCATGATTCACATCTGAAGTATGTACACGCACCTATAAGGCACAAAGTTGTATGCAATCCTCTGTCAAAATAGTTTGCTGGCAAACATTTTCCTATGCATACTGGCCTATCTGCACGCACCATTGCATGCTAAGTCGCCAAAAGGTGTGCAAAATAAAGTGACAAAGGGGAAGTAAGTGTTCCTAGAGGGTGATTGCTGGGCCCTTATTGATGCAGCTAGACATTGTCAGGAGCTGTGGAAAGCACAGGTATCCTGCATTAGCCACCAAATTGAGCACAGCAATTTTAAAGTAGAATACAATTTGGAGTACTGGTGATGACAGGAAAAAAATTAAAAGGTAAGAAATGCAAATGTTTTTAATGATACATTTATATAACAGCAAACTTGTGTTAGAAAATAATGCATCCTTATGGCTACTGAAATCTTACAGGAGTTGTAAAGTCCCAGCAAATACTCTGCTGTTATAACATCAGCATTGTAATAGGAACACATACTAGAGTTGTTGTTGATAATACAATCAAAGCTTACATGAAAAAAATCTCTTTTATGTATTGAGTGCTGCCTTCTGTCTGTCCATCACTTTCATCAACTTTTTGGATTCCCAGTGTGCTTTGTGTCTCTTTTGCTGCTGCTTGATGTGATGCGATCTCAATTTCTCAAGATTACCTATCCCATCATGCATTGCTTCCAGCAAGCAATGATGGTGATACATTGTGGGCATTTCAGACATTGAGTTGTAGTTTACACGGCAGCCTCTGAGTTGTCACACAAGGAGGTGCATATTCACAGGGCTGCGTGAAATTATGTCAGTGCATTGAGGAAGTACATCCTATGGACATCTTTCATAAGTACGTTCACAAACCTCTAGATCGATATGGTAATTTTACACTAGCCCAGTCTGAAAAGGTGCCATTTACAGATACCCTCTGAGATACCCTCTGACAGTGGGATATCATTTATACATATTTAGTTTTATTTTCCATAGGTACCTTTTAAACTTCCATAATTGCTTCATCTTACTTGTCAGAAACTAAAATTCCTCGAACGTTCAGCAGGTGAAACTAGGTTGTCTCAATTCCGTCCCTAAACAGCCACTTCACCCTCGTTACTTTTAGATTGTAAACTCTCACAGACAGGGCTCTCCTAACCATCTTGTCTTTAATTGTATTGTAACTGTAATGTTGTACTTACATTGTAAAGCGCTACGCAAACTGTTGGCACTATATAATTCCTAATAATCATCATTCATGAATCATCCATAAAGCACTCTAACACGTTCACTTTGCATTTGCAAAAAAAACATCTCCATGGTGATAAGTTTAGTGAATTAAAATCTGAGCTATGAGCAAAAACCGCCCAATATTCATTTTTGCCTTATGATGAACAGTATTGTCTAACATTTGAGAATAAATTGGATCATAATACAATATTGGTATGTATGGCTGGGCAATCATTTTAATTTTGGTAAACTTTCATAAACTTAATCAATTATTAATCAACTTAATCAATTATATTAGGTAAAACCTAAAAGATTGCTGTTGATTCTTTTATCTTATCCAATACAAATAAGTCCTGGTTACTTGTTTCTTGCATATTTACAGACTTCATTCAATGCTTTGATAATATATCCTCTCTTTTTAAATTGTTTAGCCTCCCAAGTTAGAGCAATATCTACACAATCTATTCAATAGTAGTTTAAGGATCAGTTTTTTAAACTGTGCTCCTGCCTTTTTAACCAGGATGACAATTTCTAGCACCGTGTAAAGTGTTTATTACTATATGTTGCCTAAAAGGACACTGAACCCTCCCAACAGTTGGACATTCTATTAACTGTAAATCCAGAAAGTAATTTTTATGATATTAGTATTAGAAATGTAAAGTGTATCTAAGCAGTAAAGGGTTCATACATATGCTGGGCATCATTTCAGTGATTCTTGAGCTTCAGCAAAGGTAAAGGTATCACTATTTATAACAAGTATAAACCAGAATGCTTACCAGAGTGTCACCATTGATTTGCATCAAATGAAAACCTCTTCTGCAACATTTCTTTGGTCTCCTGGCTGCATCAATGCTGATAATTCAAGTCAACGGGAATGCTAAATGTATGCCGAAAATACACCCACACCAATATACCTCCATTATCTGTGATATGCATAGCCTTTTGCTTTTGCTCTAACAATTCAGTTCTCTCATCTGCTCCCTTTTAGCATGATAAATATACCATTAAAAGTGTTTTCTTTTCAATAAAGTCAACAAAATAATTGCTATACCAGTTGATCCTGCTAGAAATCAAGTGAGCTTCCTGCATTCTCTGCAGTAGTATCTAAGCAATGTTATCAGTCCTGCCCAGTTTATCTCGCAAACTACACAACACCTCCAGATTGTGTTATGGCGATAAGGAGATTAACCACTTGCCGTCCAATGCTTTGAATACTGAAAAATGGCCTGGATGGGAAGGGGGTTTAACACTGCGGATGTCAACTGGTTAAGATTTTTTGTAGTCCTAACATGCTTCTTCTCCCAGGGTAACAACAATGCTTCTCCATCAATTAGACTTAATGAGCGTTCTTATCCTAATAGAGGTAGTGTGTTACTGTTAGGATAATCAGGTAAAGATAAATAAAAGCCTGAAAAACTAAGTTAGCCACTACATCTAAGACTGGTAAGCTGAAATATGTTTTTAATTTCTGTTTTAGGGTTTAGATATTATTTTAATATATTCTTTTAATTTTTTTAGTCAGTTCAATGTGTTATATTACAGATGTCTATTTTTG
The DNA here is from genome assembly GCF_000935625.1 of Nanorana parkeri. Classification (NCBI taxonomy): domain Eukaryota; kingdom Metazoa; phylum Chordata; class Amphibia; order Anura; family Dicroglossidae; genus Nanorana; species Nanorana parkeri. The sequence goes on along the minus strand of NW_017306435.1, from coordinate 1,266,440 downwards.
TTCAGCAGTTGGGGCTGTATACTCCTTTTTACATGATTACCAGGCTAACCTTCATTGTGTTGCTGCAAAAATCACCTTTTTTGCAGAGCTGAAAAGCTGATGCTCAAAACACAACAGAATGATTCAGGGACTGATAGCCTCCTCTCTCAAAGGCCTATATGGATTAATGTAGTGGTTCAGACATTAGAGAGAGAGAGGAGAGAAACGATTACTGTGCTATTTCTTTAGAAAACTCAGAATACGCTTCAAAACCAGGGTATCGTTTATTAAATATTTATTGCTATGCTTTCTCTTTAGAAAACTTAGAACACTGTTCAAAACCAGGGTCATGGATGCACCTTATATTAAATATGTATTTGTAAAATAGAGATTTTATATCAATATATCAGTAAATAATACATTTAAAGTCAATTTAAAATTTGTGAATGTAACACACTGACCCAAAACCATTACAGTTTTTGAGCTGTTATGGAAGTGATGACAGCAAGTACTTTCATTTCTAACAAGGCAGTTCAATATGTAAGGACACCAGTATTGTAGTGGAAGGATAACCGCTCACCATAATCTAATGTATTTGTTCACTGAAATATGTTTATTGAACTCATAAAATTGGTGCAAGGTATTAGTTTCCCAGTAGTGGAACAGTTACAATAAAAGTACACTGTTATCCATAAAAATGAAAATAAAATGGTAAGTTATCAACAGTCTTGTGTAACTCCTTTGTGTACACATACAACCAGAACAGAATATGACGCAAAAAAGGGCAGTTAAACCATATTTCCAAAACAATGGGCCTTGGGTATCAACTGGATTGAGGGTGAGTACTGACCTGCACCATGTATTCCAAAGTTTATGAAATGTAAGAAGGCAATTTCTGTTATGGTATAAGACATTCTCTTAAGGAAGAATTTGGTTAACCAATGATTTCCATTGCGCAATAATGGGTGGAGACGGATTAATTTATTAATTGGCTATCGCTTTACGGGCAAATAGGGTTCCTCTGAGGAATATTCTAGTATAATGCAGCCATATTTCGTCATTTAGTATACAAAAATAGGCAATTCTCAGGAGTACATGGGATGGGAAGTTGTAGCATGGAAGTCAACAAACTAGTCAGAAAAGTCTACTAATCAGAACTTACTAGGCAATTCCATAGTAGGTACACAAAGTCTGCCTGGAACTGAGTACATCTCAGACAATTTGTGGTAGTCATTTGTCCAATCTTTTACAGATGGACAGGTAATAAATAAGTTTGGTGGATAATATACAACTGAATTAATTTGCTATTTAAGGCTGGAGAGACTAATATATGAGAAGAACAAATGTTGTATTACTCCTCTAGGGACATATTCAGAATGAGAACCTGCCATTTAGATTTAATGTGCCAAGTAGGACCCTTTAGGTTCTTGTGATTTTATTATTCCTATCACAGGGTAATTAGAGATAGATCTTGGTTTCGAAATTTTGTCCCACGACTATGGTGCAATTGCAAATCTCTGTAAAAGAATCTCAGTTGCAAATCAGACTTCTCTTGCAAATATATTAAAAAAAGCAGTGTTCCCTCCTGGTAAATGTCAAAGAGAATTACTATACCACAAATTTTCCAAACAAAGACTTCCGGGATTATGTGAAGTTGTTCTAAAATTGGGTTGTCCCAGATAGATAGATCAGCTGGCAGAACAGTAAGGGAGGATAACTTCTTCACTTCTGTCCATACAGACTTAGCTAATTTTAATATTGGTATGTGCAGTTATTAATAATTTGGAGGTTTGGCGATATATAAGTGCCTGTCTGGTATTCAGGATATATGCCAAATGTGCCTACTACATTAGGAGGAACAGTGGGTTGGGCCCAATATCTGACCAGTCAGATAGTACAAGAATAAGTCTGGAAAAGCCAGGACTGCCTCTTCCTTATGCCTTTGTAAGATGGATCATTTCAGTTTGCTTCTAGCATACATATGAAAGAGGGTAATAATTAATGAAGTTCCTTGAAGTAGGGTTTAGGTACCATCACTGGCATATGGGAAAAGACATGGATGCATTATGGCAGAAGGATCATTTTGATCATATTGATTCTACCAGCGACAGATAATGGTCAGTTGGCCCAAATTAACAATTTCTAGTTAATATTTTGGAACAATGGATACACATTTTTTTTAGTAAATAGCTGGTTAGGGGTCCTTCATGATTACAATCCCCAGATATTTAAAGGAGATTACTATAGTAAGAGGACATTAAAGTTGGTGAGTAGATAATGGTCTGGAGAATAAAGACATTAAAACATATTTCTCTCAAGTAATTTTAAATCCTAAATATTCTTCAAATGTTTCAATAGTCTCGATCACGAATTTTAAGCATGGACACACATTATGAAGATAACATATTATAGAGGAACTTTAGCCACCAATTTAATTTCTCCCAAAACAATTACTTTTAAGGCATGCCAACTGACAGTTGCCAGTGTGCTTATTTCATCTCTCAAATGAATATTCAAGCCTCAAATGGCTGGTGTCATAGCTGATCACATGTGCACCACCATGACAACTGCAAGCTAAATAGAGGCTAAGACAGCACTTTCCTTGGCTGTAAGAGATAGGAGCTTGTAGTTCCACTTTCAGTTGTCAGTGTAAAGGCCTATACGTTCACTCCTTTGTCCTTTACTGAAATATTTAAAAGCACATTTGATTTTGTTAAAAATCTCTAAAAAAAAACCTAACCAAAATGATAGAGCCTATTTATAAACGCTGACAAAAAAAAACAAATTACCCACAGGAACCAATCAAGTTTCCTTTTTTCATATTCTCAGAGAAGAAAATATGTTCAGGTTATGCATTCCCCATTTTTTATAAATCGACCTCTACGTGTTTGTGTACGCTGTCTCTAAACACCTCTAATACATCTTCCTGATTAAAAGCACAGCTTACACCGAACAGAGCTGACTACATCTTCTCAAAGGTGGGAATTGTAATCTGTTCGTGTCTCTTTGGCAGTTTCAAGCAAGGGACATTCCTTTGACATGATGGGAGTCTTGTTTTTCATGTGAGTAAATATTTAATAGTATTTAAAATGTGTATTTGCAGACATTTATTTGGGCACAGAAAGGCTTAACATTGTTTTCTATTAAGAATGCAGTGACATTACGTTGCCATTTTAGACATAAATGTTACTTGGTAGAGGTCTTCTTTAACAACATAGGCCGAGGTGTACTTGCTCTTAACTACTTTGTGTTAACTCAAGTTGTTTTCCATGTCCTTGAGGTTTTATGCCTTGTGCAATTATTCCCTGGTGATAGGGGGTTAACCTATACAGCATGGCCCTCTGCCCCCTCAGGCCTGTAATACTATTATAGGATTAGACAGATTTTATACATGGTAATGGCTCTCAGTGAAAGACAGGAGGCCATGGGAGGATTCTGAAGAGATAGAAAAGACCGGAAAAGATATGTACAGACACTCCTCATTATACGACGGGGTTATGTTCTGATAAACCCATTGTAAAGCAATCGTATAAAAAAACGAGGAGTTGTATATACATGATATTTAACACTTTTTATTATCAAATACAGTAGGCTTTTGTCCATCTATAGGTTAATGTAAGTATTTCAGACACTTTAAGGTAGGCTAAGCTATGATATATACAGTACAGTATATACACAGCCCATGGAGCATCTGGATACAGTATAAATACGCTGCTATCGTATATGATCGTTAGGTCAAAAATCGTAAACCGAACAATCGTAACCCAAAAAGCATCTGTATACATTATGGGATAAGGTGTAACACCTTGGCCGAACTGTCAGACAATAGATAACAAAAATAAGTACTAATTAGAGTCAAGATGTTTACAATTCTTAAAAATAGAAATTTACCGCTACACTTTTCCTGGTTTAATTAAAGCCATAGGCTGCATCAAAGTGAAACTATGGGCAACATAAAAAATTACATATATGTTGTAGTCTGTCAATAGCATTAAAAACAGCAATTGTTGTTTTTTTCCCCCCATAACATCATTTTAGCACCTGTTCATCCAGCCAAAAGATCTATTAGTTTGCTACTTTTAATAGGGTGACAAAGCTGTTCACTCTGCAATGAAATTGTGCAGCTGCATTGTCACCCAGTAGGCAGGGTAGTTTTAGATAGACATGCAGTTTCACATTAACTTTAAAAGAAAACTAAAGCCAAACCTTTTTTTTTAAATTAAGTCCTCTTTGGGTCAAACCTACTTAACCTACTTTGGAACCTACTTAATATTAGGTGGGTGGTCATAATGTTATGGCTGATCAATGTACATTTACACACAACACTAAAAGGATATAGGTGTGAATGTGCCCATACTCATTGTCCAGCATGGATTTCCATCACCAGATTCTGTAAGCACACACAACATTACAAACAGTTGTCACGTTTTTACATAAAATACACTTTTCATTGTCATTTTTCAAATCTAAGCGCTACTGCTGATCCCCTCCAGCCACTTCCTGTCTGCATGTAATCACTCCAGCATCTGCTGCACTTCATTGTTCTGGGCCTGCATCCTAATTGTGACAACAGTGGAACATGCCTGCCTAATGTGTGTGGGGAGACAGTTGTCACTGCATAATAGGCAAAGCCTAAACATGAACCTTCATAGTAGGATGTTAAAATCTATATGCGATTTTAGAGGTTTGAATTTAGGTGGTTTAATTTTCAATATATACCCTTTTCCTAATTTTACTATATGACCCACTGTCAAACATGAGACTAGATTTTTCATCCCACCTATCTGAGCAGATAATAATCGTAGTCGTACACATGTTCTTGCCATAAGCATGCTTATTATTGGCAAATCAGATCAAAAACTACATTACATTTCTTGGCTGATTTATTTCTTGATCTGCTTGGTGAGGGAGCACCAATCCTGTCACCTAGGGCTTTTGTAAATGTCCTTCAGACTCAGAAGCAAGTCAGATACGTGTTTTAACATGCTTTCAAGATATTTGCTCTTGCTTTTGAGTGACTTTGGTTTGCCCTTTAATTGCTGAAGAAGTCCATTAAGCTGCTTCTAGGATGCACAGAACTTTCTCAGGTGTTTTTCCAGCTTTTTTACATTGAATTGTAAGGGGAAGAAAGCATCTGAGATGTACACAAAAACCTGTGTTCATAAGCCCTTAAAAGATTTTGCAAGCACCAAATAGAAAATATATCAGTATTTTTTTTTTTTGTACGCTGTGCAAAGTCTGAAGCTTTTATAGTAGTTAAAACAACATAATTAGGGGCCTACAGCTGAGAAGAAAAAACATTAATAGCACAGTAACTGATGTTGTAGAGGCACTCGTCAGTGGGCAGTTGGATACAAAATGGTCAGAACGCTCGGTAATGATTGTATCCGAATCAATGGAATAATTACTGGTGATGCTGGTAAATGAGCCTGCAAGATGACAGACATTAAGACGTCTTATAGGCCTTGATGTTACATTGGAACTAATTGGCTCTAGTGATACCAAACTGGACAATAAAACCTTTGCTTAGCTCTCTGCCAAGTAGGATTGTGAAAGTGCAGAATACTTAGGCAGAGATCCATCCAACAGCTAAATACAGGGTCAAAAATATATGTGAAACTTTTACCTAAATACAAGTAAAATATTAGTATTTCTGTCCAGCCACACCTGTGACCGTTAGCACTGGCATTTCCAATTTCTAGAAAGTGGCGTCACTGTTTAGACTCTAAGGGGTAGCCAAACTCCGGCCCTCCAGCTGTGGTGAAACTACAAATCCCATGATGCATCTCTCTCCGGGAGTCATGTCTGTGGCTGTGAGAATCTTGCAATGCCTCATGGGATTTGTAGTTCCAGCACAGCTGGAGGGCCGGAGTTTGACTACCCCTGGTTTAGAGCCTGCATCTCTGCAATTTTCATGTCACCCATTTTGATTAGGCCTTCTCAGTGGTCTGTGAATTAGTATTTTTGTCTCTTTAAGATGTTTGTATATGCTTGGTAAAACTCTGGTTTAAAACTAGGGATAAGCAAATCAGTTTGTGAACAAGGTGAATTCAGCGAATCTAATCTTCACTGGCAAATCACAAATTTTTAAGTCGCCTGAATATGTAGGTACAAATGTTCCTGATCTGCAGAGTATCATGAAATTAAAGGGACTTGATTGTCTTGATTCACGTACTGCGTAATTATCCACAGATGCATATGCTCAGTGAATCAAGAATACGAAAAAGATTAGATTCCTGGATCGATGTGCTCATCTGTGGTGAGAACAGATACAGATAATTGTGTCCCCTTTAGTCATTTTCTCCAAACACCTTCTGACTATTCCTGTTTTGGAGGATCAGTCCCACAAGGAGGTGGAAATTGTAAATACTGGCTTGCGTTAACGGATGTGGGCAGGGCTCGCTCAGATCTGGGCACAATTTGGCTGGTCCTAAAATCTTGGTGGTAATGTTTGCTGTTGGTAATTAGACTACTGCAAATGTTTATGGATTAGGCTCAATTCACAAAACTGTACATATGGCTAAGGTGCTCTAATTTTAGCCACTTGACTGTTATTTTCAAATCTCATTGGATTTATTTAAACATAACTTTTCTAAAAAGAAGTATCCTTATCTGTGCATGTTAGTTTTGTGAATTAAAGTAATTGGGAAGAGATTAATAAAACTGGAGCAGACAGAATCTGGAGCAGTTGTCCATGGCAAACAATCAGCTTCTCTCTTCAGTTTGTTCAGCTAAGCTTTAAAAATGAAAGGGAGAAGCTGATTGATCGCCCTGCACAACTGCTCCATGTTTTGTCTGCTCCAGTTTTGATACATTCCCCTCATTGTCGTTTAATAATTAAAACCAAGGAATAAGGTAATATTACAATACACCACCATTATAAATTGTCTATATGCATATTTACTGTAAATCATACAGCATGGCCAGTTTCGCTAGCTAATGCAGAATGTACTGTTTGCTTTTCTAGGGGAAGATTTAACAGAGAGTATTACTCACATTACTCCATGATACTGTCTTCTCTTCAATGTTGGAATGTGGGCAGACCAATGTTATCACATCTACAGCAGGATCAGTGGTGGCCGATGGTCCTGCTTTGTAAGTAATGATGTCAGCGAGATGGTTCAGTAAGACTAGTCGGAGACCGGCAGGATAAGCAGCTTCAGGGCACTCGTCTTTACAACCAGAATCAGTAGAAAAGAAGACCGTGGGACCATGGATAAAAGTATTACTCTGTGTTATATCATACCATAGAAAAACTAGCAATATCTTCATCATCTACTGTGGTGGTGGTGGGGAGGGCGTTGGTAGTATATTAATTTTATTTAGAGAGTTAGGCTTTAAATCACTTTTATTTAAAAATCACCCACATACTACCTCTTTAGGTGAGCAACCTTAAGAGGCTGTGTTGGAGAATTTAGACAGGTATGCCTGTCCCTCACTAGGGATGTTTCTCCATCTGTCACAATCTCTTACTTGTCAGTGATATTTTTCCTGTTTGGTATCTAGAAGCCTCGATAAACATGAAGAAAATCATTGCCCAATTTGGCCAATATTGATCAAAATGGGAAACAAATAGACACCCTGATCCATATCCTGTCTAGAAATGTTTGGAACTCTTATCTGAACAATTTGATGGTAAGGTGGATGACAAGGTGCACGAATGGTGCATTAGCATGTGTGTTCAAGCTAACCCATCTGCATACTTCCAAGATGTTTCAATATTGTCATCTTTATTTCTAAGTTACAACCTTAGTCATAATTGCTGCAGGCAATTATGTTCCATCTGCAAAAAAAAAAACAGTATCAGGACTGGCTGAGAAATTCAATGACCAAAGAACCACATATTCTATAGTTTAAAGACAAGAAAAAAAACATTTCATCAAAAATATATATATTTTTTTTAATGGGAGAAATCCTTTAAATTATCTTTTAGTAGCATTTTATGATATCTGGTAATATTAGCTAAGTTAATGATTTCTTCTAACACTGTCCAAGCCTCATTTGTTTAAACATTTAGCACACATACTTTATGTCCAACGAATGTCAGTTCTGTCATTGACAAATTGTCATTGGACGTACTCTGGCCACAAATAATCATTTTTCTTTTGTAGTTAAAGATGTATGGAATGCTAAAGGAAATTTTTGTACACAGAGCTTTCTACCATTGCACGTATGACAGAAAGAGACACAGAGGTGACACAAATACTGTGTACATGTGATACATGTGGAGATTCTGTATGAAAAGTCTGCAGATCTCTATCATAAGCAAAATCCTTCTCTCTTTTCCACCCTGAGGACAAAGTCAGGGAGACTTGATAAAACAATCGATCGACAATTCAAGTGAAAGGAGTGCGTGAAGAATAAGCGAGAGAGAAAGGAGGAGGGGGAAACAGAGAGCGGAGGGAAAACAAAGAGAGGAGGTAGAAACAAGGAAACAGAAGTGGAGGGAGAAGAAAAAAGAGAGGGGGGAAGAAAGGAAATTTAAGACAGGGAAATACAAGGAGAGTAAGGCGATTAACACAGAAAAGGAAAAATGTATAAAGATCCACACCCGATATACAGCCAGATAAAGAATTATGCCTGAACCTATTACAGTATTCATATAATACAATACCCTGAAGCCAGCAAAGCATCTCATTGTATACCTCGAAATGTTTGTTGGTATACCACTAACATGAAAATGACAGCATCAACAGAGGCTGCTGGCCACAGCCAATCAGATTTGATCTTTCAAATGCAGCCAGTATGATTAGTGGCGGTCCATATTTTGCCCCATGTTTTTATAAGCTAAGCCTTGTGTGTTTAAAGTCTTAGACAGATGATCTTCAAGACAATTTTTTAAATGTTGGTAAATTGGGAATTACAACCTTAGTCATGTTTTATTGCGGTCTGTGTCCCTGTTAAACAAAGCTTCCTGTCCCAGTGTCCATTGTCACCAGGACAGAAAGTGAGGGCAATCTCCCTAACAGAGACACAGATAACAATGAAAACCTGAGGTTCTAACCCTTCCCTACTCCACTAAAAATATGTAATATATTTATATAGCACTAACACACAATTCTAATTATTTCTTGCATGTTCACTGACTATGTTAACTTTATAAGCAGTTCTCAAATCTGTGGTATGTATTAAATAGTTTATTAACTATTAAAAGAAACCTAAGCAGCCATTACCAACCTGCTCTTCTCTTGAAAATTGTAGCTGCCTGGCTATCATGTTGATCCAGTGGCCTCAATACTTTCAGAGTTACAGACCAGACCATGCATCCAGACAATGAATACACAATGTGGCATCTGCATGCTCCCTCTATATTAATGACTCAGAAAGTATTGAAGCCAAAGCATAAGCAACAACAGCCAGGGAATTATCATTTTCAAAAAGGCTGATTTAGGAAAATTAATACAAAATAAAAAGTACTGCTGTCCACTGCTACATATCATATATTATCACTCATTCGTTACTCATTCTGAGAATAAAATATGGACTCTGATTGGTTGCTGGAAGCAGTCAATTAGTTTTCACTTGTCTTTTATTATTCTAATCAACAATGTCTGAAAATAAATAGGCAAAAAGAAAATGTAAGAAAGAAAAGGGAATCTGGAAATGTATATTAACATTGTTCTTATACACTGCCTGGCCAAAAAAAAGTTACCACCTGGATTTCCAACAGTGTTATGATCTGGGGTTGCTTCAGTTGGTCAGGTCTAGGTTCAGCAATGTTATGTCCCCAAAAAATTAGGTCAGCTGCCTACCTGGATATAGTGAATGGCCATCAATGGATTTTTTCTTCCCTGATGGCACGGGCATATTCCAAGATGACAATGCTAGGATTCATCAGGCTCAAATTGTAAAACAGTGGTTCAGGGAGGATGAGACATTTTAACACATGGAATGGCCACCACAAGGGTCAGACCTTCACCCCATTGAGAATCTTTGTGATGTGCTGGAGAAGACTTTACGCAGTGGTCCGACTCTCCCATCATCACCACAAGATGTTGGTGAAAAATGAATGCAACTCTGGACAGAAATAAATGTTGTGACATTGCATAAGCTTATTAAAACAATGCCATGGCAAATGCATGCCGTAATTAAAGCTAAAGGTGGTCCAACTAAATATTGGCTTTTTTTTTGGCAAGGCAGTGTATGTAATAAATACATATGGAAACAGAAAACTGAAGGCAGAAATAGACCAAGTGGCCAATCAAGAATGACCATTATTTTAACATTATAGCCTGAAGCTTGGTATACAGTATATATTTATACCAAGCGTATTCAAATTCACTTACTGATGATGGTTTTGTTAGCTCTACTGGACAGTCTGTTTCAAGCATCCGCTACTCTTTTAGTAAAATAACACTTTCAAGTTACTCTTGAACTTTCCTCCAGCTAGTATGAGGCCATGCCCCCATGGTCTTAATCTCAGCTTCATATCGAAAATAGCCCTCCGCAGCCTTTTTCACACCCTTAATGTATATAAAGGTTTCCGTCATGTCCCACCGTTCACAGAGGCTGTACATATTAAGTTCCTGCATACATATTTACATAGTATTTGAGGTTGAATAAAGGAACAGGTCCATCGATACTGATATGTTTGTATGTATTACACTAAAAAGCTACATATGTATATGTAATTATATATCTTATTAGCTCTAAATGATGTTTTATTTAATGTGATTATTCAATGTAAGCTATTGAAAAACAAGAAAAAAAATAGAATTTCTAAAAACAATTAAAAAAAAAACCCCATTAGCATTTAAAATCGGGCGAATATTTGGTCATATATTCAAACCACGTGTTGCAATAGCAGTTAGCTGTGTTGCCTTTGGTCTTTGGTTTAATTGCAGAATATGTTGGCATTGCATAAATTAATAAAATTAAATGAAAACCAAGCTGATCATCAGTGACTTTATAGCAACTGTAAATGTGTCTATGCAAGAAAAATGCTGGAGCTGGAGAACTGACAGAAAACTGGGCAAGTCAACAGGCACAGGTGTGCGGCAATTTATGCATAAACCATCATTTCACCGAATGAAGTACACTGTCATTCTCTCAATATTCCCCCCTAGCTAATGCTTGTATAGCTAGAGTTATTGGTCAGACGTCAGAATGCAAATGCATTGGTAATTACATGTTAAAACATCCAGGCATTTTTCTAGGCAATAGTTATACATGATACACTGCTGCAGGTTGACCGTTTATTTGTTCCAGTTAATACTCATAGTATCAGTAAAAAAACAACAACACACTGACACAAAAACAGAAACATTTACTAGGACACTGCGGTTAACACCAGAAGCCTTCACTGCCCCCAGCATCTACGCTGGTCCCTGCTGGAAAATTCGTAGGTGAAAACAATGAAAACACCCTGAAAATACCTTCACAATTGATCGCATCTTACTTGACATTATCCAAGTATGCCAGTGTAATCCAGGATTACTATTTAGCCTGCATCATGCTATGTTTTGTTATCATTGCTTATGCCCATTACACATTTGATGCTAGCTTCATCTGGAGCATGATACAAAAATGTGAATGGGACACTTCTGTGGTATGCTATGTTCTCATGTTGTTCAAAGGAGGGCTCACTTTGAAGATAAGCTAAAAAGTTGAAATCGCTTTGAGAAGATTCACAAATATGTATCGAAACATTTTATGGGATTATAGAACCTGAATATAATGCAGATACAGCTCTGATCCCAATGGGAGATATTTTTCTGCGCACAACAATCTTTCTGTTTGCTGTCTCATGAAAGACTATGCAGGCAGCCTGTTTGCTTTAGCTGAATATAACAAAAGACTGCACTGAAAATATAAATGCAACTTTAAAGTTTCCTGTTTCTATGTACGTTTAAATATGTTTTTCATTAATGAATATGACAGCGGTACTTACCTCATCTTGGGTAGCCATAGACAGAATTAATGGTTGGGATCCTTTGATTTAGGTTTTGCAGTGGCAATTCTTCTGTTGTTTATCTCCTTTTTTTGGAGTGTGTTTAACTCTTTTTCTAAAAAGTCATGTGGTTTTACTCCATAATATGTTCCCACAATACAACAGTGTTTTTTATCTGGTGGGATGACTAAATAATACCGGACAGTGAAAGAAAATGTATTTCTATTCTGAAATGATGTTTTTTCAGAATTCTTGTTGTTGCTGCCATACATCTAATGAGCCAATACCGTATTGTTTTCTCTGACTGAGATGACTTGTTAACAATTACAATGTTGCCAGTCCTCTTTGTAGACTACAGAACACCTTCCCCCGGGTTATGTTATGGAGAAGTGGATAGAGGGCGGTAGTCCCGTCCTAAGGTGAAATTACTTCTCCCCCATAGATACAATACAGTGAGTAATTGCTGTCAACCTAGGCCAGGATCTCCAGGTAAAAATATACGACAAAAAGCCTGAAAAAAAGAAAATGATTGCAGCCATCAAATCTAAGGGCTGGTAGACTGACATATTAGTGCATTCTTGTTCTTAAGTTTAGATACACTTTGACTGCACTCCAACTCATAGCCATGCTACATCCACCAAACTGTACAGAGCTCAGTAATCATCTGTTGGTGCATAATTTAATGTCAATATAATCCCACCTCCAAAACACATATATCTTCTTGCCAAGTTTATTAATCTCTACATGTAATGTATACCACAGCTTTCTTTGTACCCTGTTTATGGTTTATTACTCAAGCCCATTCATTTTCCAGAAGTTGCAGTTGGTATATGGAAAAGCTGTAATAGAAGCAGTCTATAAGCTCTGCGGTTGTGCTCATTAGCCACCTCCATTGCACAGGCCATATACTGTATAGTCTGGTAGGGCACAACAAACTTTCCAAAACACAAACATGAAATGAAGAACCTCCCATTATCCAGGTGCAATGATGAGCTGTAGGATCTCCTTGAGCACACAAACTTTATTACCGGTAATGTACTATACACAGGTAAGACACATTCCTTCAGGACAAATTGGGGACATACATGGGGGGAACTGTCAGGCTCCATTCACACATGGGCGGTTTTCCACGCGTATTCGCACATACGAATACGTGCAGAAACACGATAAACAGAAAAATAACGCATTGCAATGTGCATCGTTCAGACTATTGTGGCATCCGCGCGGTACGAAACCACACCTCCCGCAAAATAGTACAAGCCCGATTTTATGAGCGCATTTCACGTGTTTCGGCTATAGTAATAGCCGCAAACATGCGGAATCCGCGCGTATGTTAACATTTGCACAGTTTTGCTACTGCTATGTGTGAATGGAAACTCAGACTTTGAGGCAGCAGGGACCAGCAAAATTATAAATAAGGGAAAAAAGATAAAGTGCTGCTAAAAGTTTACTGCTAACAGAAGGTGAATTTCTATTTTTCTCTCATGCACATTGTCATTATAATTGCCTATTACAATAAAATTATAAGGGAACACCATTGCAGGGGTTAACTAGAGACATAAAACAAGCAAGATTTGGTGCACGAAAATAAAATGTATTTTATATAAACTACATTATTGCTGCTGGGTTGGGAAGGTATTACTTATGCAAAGATGTTATCATCATTAACTCAAATCAGTCTCATTATGCAAACATTTTAATTAAACAAATCTGGCAAGCAGATATAGTTGTCCACAGCCACAAATAGAGGAAGCTGGCACAAATGTTTACTCAATATCACTTTCTATGTTCCTAAACCACCTGTTGTTCAGTCAATATCACTTTCTATGCTCCTCAAGATTCAACCCCAACCTAAAACAACCAGTTTAAGCAATGGCATCTCTCCTCCAGATGTTTTGTCCCTCAATGTCTTTGTCACTCAGTCTCAGTTATGTTGTCCTAGTTTTTGCTCTGGCAGGCAACATTGTTCCCTGTGCTAGCCCTCAAGTTGCAGTTTCCCTTCCTCATGGTCACCTCTTGTGATGCTATTCCTACCACGGTTCTGCTAGGTGCCAGTAGACCCCATAGGTACATCCACTGTGTCATGCTCATCTGCTCACTCTACTGCCTCAGTCTCATTATGTTTCCTGTAGCCTTCATCTTGTAACGACCAGACCCCACAGGTCTGTTATGGTAGAGGATCACAGCTGCAGAAGTATGAAGCAGGGGTGAAATACTATGCCACAGAATTTTAATAGTGTTGATGGTGGAAGTGAATTAGAAATACTGGAGCTAAAGTTAAGCTGAGGGTTTTATTCAGGGGAGCAGTCCTTGATTGGTGGGTTTATGGAATGCAACAGTCAGGATTGTTAGCAGGTTATCTTGATACACAGTCCTATAGTGATGAAGGCATATGTGAAAACAATGTCTTTGAAATGACTACTTGCTGTTTCTGTGGAGAGGAATGGCAGGAGTAAGTTGGTGCCCTCCAGTGGTTAGTTAGTGGAACTGCAGTCCGGCTGAGATGTCCTTGCTGAATGCTCAGGATAGAGTGGTGGAAGGAGACTGACACCCACAGAGGAGGGAGGTCGGGTATTGCTGGGATGGCGGTTTTGGAGGGCTATGGCCGGCCCAAAAGCAGCAGAGGTTCGGTGGGTTGAGACGGGGAACTTGCCTGGCGTCTTCACACTTGCTCGAACGCCAGGCAAGTGTAACCGTTGGCTTTAAGAAGTGAGTGTGGGAGGAGTTTCGTGACGTCGCGGCTGACGTCACGAAGTTCCGACGGCGATTCTGGCCGCGCTGGAACGAGGATCAGGTGAGTCAGCGGTTGAGTCCGTTACACATCTCTGGTTATGTCTCCACTTCCTATGTCACTGCTGATCTCTAACCCAGTGCATATATTCTATTCCAGGTGTATACTTTGTGCTGGCCTCAGCTGCCTTCGGTTAGCTGGTCAACAACCTGCTTCCTCTCAGAAACCCACCAATATATCATTAACTCTTCTGTTAAAGCAAAGACTTTAAAGGAACAGTCCAATATCAAGGTTAAGGGAGAGTTGTCATTGTAATTTATTCCATCAAATAGTTTCATCAGCATGCCAACGAGTGTCCAAACAAGGTCCCTTGCTAAGGTGGCTTTAGGCAACCCCACAAATCTTCCATGCTGATTAATTCCAGGTAACAACCAACATGCAACCCATTATGGCTACTCTGCTCAGGCAAATATATACAGTAGGCTGAGATTGTGACACCTAATTAACATAAGGATCTATTCGTTAGATTAAAATAATAGAAATGTGTGCTTGCCTCTTCTAATCTTTACACACCTGCTTGCCAGAGAAGATTGCACTCTATTATTTGTATTTATATGGCAGATGGATTGTTTAACTCAGCAATGACGGTACAGGATATGACAATAAACCATTTTACACTTGGAGACTGCTGTTGTCTTCACTGACCAGGTGAACAGTAGCTAGACTTTATCAATGATAATGTTACTGAATAGAATTTATTCTGCCTATACTAAATTGTGACACTGCAGAATAATTTCTGACAGTTGCATAAACTGAGCATTATGCAACTTGGATATACAATATAATGAGCTATATAAATAATAAAAATGTCATGTCAATATCATGTACAACTCAAATTGACAGAATTGATCGATGGCTGCAACAAATCATCATCATCCCCAGGGCAGCCATTAAGGGGTTATTAATGTTAAACAAATAAGATGCATTTCCCAAGAAGAAAAGGCTGTTGGTGTGACATGCAGGATAAAATGCTGGTTTTGTCTGGGGGGTGGGGGGTCTAATAGACAGCATTACTTACCTTACTCCACAGTCTTGCAGGCTTACCCCCTGCCACTTACAGTAGTGGTGACCAGTCCCTGGAAGCTGATCCTCTTCTCTGGCCGTGTCTCCGACCCTCTTGCTAATGTCATTATGTAAAAGGCAGGACCAGTGGCTGCATGTGCATAGTTGGATGTTTCCAACCACTTTTAGAACTGTGTTCCACAGCCTCCTGCTTCATTCTCCATAATGTACAATATATACAAAGTTGAACAGAGACAGTGTTCTCACCAATAGAGACAGTGTTCTCACCAATAGAGTCCCTGAGAGGTATATGAAACTGTGAAGTAGTTTAAATCTGCAGAATCTACCAAAAGCCGAGAAACAGTGTTGGGTGAAGTGAACCTTTAAATATATTAACATGATTAAAAATGCATTCTCAATCTAGCAATGGTAAAACAGGAGAAGAGCTGGAGAAATATGAGTTTTCTATTGATTGATATGGAGTAGTCTAGGCTCTGAGGGTATATTGGTTATGGCTCAAGCAAATTACTTTTCAGGTTTCTTTTTAAGGGTTTGCTGTTCAAAATATGTTACATTTATAAAATGCCTGTACTAATAACAAGTACATACATGACAAGGCAATATTTAATGTACAAACTAACAAAAGGGGTTATGAGGCCCTTACCTTGAGAATTCACTATCTCAGCTGAATATAGGGTAAAATTATAATGGATAGAATGTGAGATACGAGGCCTTATTACTGCAACTTATTCTGGAAAAAGTGAAGGGTTGAGATTAATGAGAGATCGGGGAATACCCTGTCGTAAGTAAAGTCTTGAACTACCATCCGTATTAGTAAAATGATAAGACATTAGTTCATCTTTGGTGCTGCTAATTGTTTGATAGTTTATTTATATGAGTAGAGGCTAACTACTTGCAAGATAGAAAATATATAGAGCATGCAAACAGGACTGGATTGATAAATGCAGTGCGTAATATTTAAAATTATAATCAGTGCTTTGATAAAGTTAGACTCACTATTTTATACCAGCGCTGGGGAGTTTAACAAATATTACCCCCTGTGGTCTTATTTGATGTTACTGCAATGCACCAGACCATCGTGATCTTCACAATCCCTTTACCTTCTGCCAAAAAATCTTCATGGTAGAAAATGCCTTCTTGTGATCTAAAGTTTCTGCACTCATCTCAGGATGATGTCAAATGGTGAATATTGTCAGCCAATCTATGTAAAGATATCTGATGGCAATAGTTTGGGGATAACCAAAGTCTAGCTAATGGCGCCCATACACATATGGAAACTACGAATGGCCTTTCAAACAATAACCGTTCAGTTGATGGGACACCAATGATTTTAATTACTGTACTAGTGGCTGAATTTCCTAGATCGTTCAGGTTGGAAAATATTTTTCGAATCGATGGATTAGTGGTGTTTTCGTAAGAAAAAAATCACAGCAAGAACACTGCACATGTGCAAATGAAAATCCATTCTGTCGATCAACAAAATTCGGTCAGTTTGTATTGCTAACGAATGAATACCGAAACCGACATTGGTCTGTGCTTGATGGGCTATTTGAGCTAGAATCAAAAGAGGGTTCTTGGCAGCAAAAAAAATTTCCAATTGAAAATCTATATGTGTATGGCCAGGTTTAATTCTTTATAGACTGTGGAGGGAATTAATTAAGCTTCATGTGCCACATTAACAAAGCAGATAGACCTGTTAAGGTTTATCAGTACTACCTACGCCAATTTCTATTTCAGAGTAAAATCCACTGGCATGGATTTCGTACCTAATTAATAAAGAGATTGGAGCAAATTTTAATATAGCTAACTGTTGCAGATCTCTACAAGAATTGACCTGGCTTGTGCTTCCTTTGTTAATTAGGGGCAAGCTCTGCTCCATTCTCTCAGTATAGAAGTCTCAGTTTAAAACTCTTTGTTAATTCCCCCCCTATTTGTTTTAAAGTGTAAGTACAACCAAAACTTATTTTTCTTGGCTTTGGATTGGGAACATTTAAGGGCCGGTTCGGCCTCTGGAACGCAACCCGGCCGGCTCCCTGCGTTGAGGGATGGAAGGGGGGCGTGGCGGTGCATTGAAGTCAATGGCACCGCAGCCGCGCCACCCGCCCGCAGTGCGATCGTTGGCACCCGAACGAGT
>NW_017306435.1:1236168-1247734 GCF_000935625.1 Nanorana parkeri | reverse complement strand
GGGGCATGGCTGCGATGCCATTGACTTCAATGCACCACCACGCCCCCTCCCGCCCCTGAACACAGGGAGCCAGCCGGGTTGCGTTCCTTAGGAATGCACTCCTTATGATGTGAACCGGCCCTAAAACCCCTGTCAGTTTACTTTTTTGCTGTCCTCTTACAGGAAGTGAGAAGAAAGCAAGGGAGGTTTTCCTCTTAGACAGTTGTCAGTGCAAAACGTATTCCCAATGAATGATTTATCCTCACGTTTTGTTCTGTTGGCAACTCTAAAATTCGCCATCCCATCATTTTCTGTTTCAGTTACAATGGTCACCAGTACAATAGGAAGGGTCAATCTACTTAACAGGAATAAAAGAGCAATAAAAAGTTGATAGGGGTTCTAATTATTCTCTACTCTACCCACAACTAAACATGAATAGTTTTGGATAAACAGTTTAAGTTCTTCAAGTTTACTGCCTTTGAGTAAACTTCTTAGACTTTAAAATACACTGCTACACACAATTCTGTCCTATTATAACTCATTTCAGACTTTGGCATACTCTTGACCACCGGTTTAACATCATTGTCATCTGCCTTCTAATCTACAGATTACAACCTGCCAATTCTAATGTAAGTAAAACAAACAGCAGACATTTTACCAGTTAAAAACCATCAGTAATTACTGAGGCTCACAAACTGAAAACAATCAGTGTTAGCGGGTCTCCAAACAGGTAAAAGAAAAAAAACACAAAACACAAAGCTATGCTCTTTTAGCTGATAATGGCTTTTCTGCCTTTGGATAAGTAAATACATCATTACTCACAGCCAGGAAATGGTTCTTTAATCATTTTACAGCACAGCAACACAGACATTAGTCATGCAACAAAAATTACATGAAAGACTTACCTGAACGCTGGTAGTGTTTTGGGCTTCAGGTTCAAGATATTTACTTAAAATTAACTATCCGTAGTTTTCTACTAATTTAGATACAGAAAAGACATGCTAATGGGAGTCCAGCTTCTGCACAACGCATATTTTTACTTTGTACTTTATTTAAACTAACCATTCGTTGAGACATTTTAAACTTTTGAAAGTATACGTCTTGCCTGCCCTGTGTGTTAGAAAAAGGGTAGCCAACACTGAAGTCCCATAGGTGATTTCACACTTCTGTCATTGCACTCTGGTGCTCTTGTCATTAAAGAAAAGCGGTCACCTATTTTAATCTTTTAATAGTCTTTACTAAGATTGGGCACTACAAGGTACTATTATTTTTGCTTGCCATAAAAGCCTATCTTGTTTATCCATTTGATCCTGGGTTTTTTTTGTGCTATTAAAGACTTGCCTTCTCTGTGTTTGGGACTATACCAAACCTGAGCATATTATGGTCTGCGCCAGCCTGCGCTCTGTTGTGGCTGGCTGACAGTGGATGCACCAGCCTCCAAGGCCGGTGCATCCACTGCAAGCCATAGCCCAGCACAGGTCGGCGATCAGTCTGTGTCCGGACTGCATTTCTCTTAGTCCTTGGTTCCTAGGACCCATGGTATCCTAGCAACCAGTGACATCAGGGGTCCTCCTCCATTTCCTCTCCTGCAGCTCCAACCCATGGACGTTGAAAAAGAAATCTTAAAATGGTATGTGCGGGTTGGGGTTAGTGTTTGGCTTGTGTAGTTTCCCTAGTTTCTCACCCAGCAGCAACTAATGTACTGTGCAACGCACCTACCATATGTTATAGTGCGGCAGCTGCATTTCATGTACTACTTTTTTCAACCACACCGAGGGACACAGTATTACGGTACCGTCTGTTGCAGCGCAGTCGAACGTTTTGCAGCAAGAAGCTACGTATTGGGTTTGAATGGCAACACACCCTACACACTGTAATGCATGGCCGGTATGTTAATAGGTACAACCCTCCACAGCTCTCCCAGTTTCTTATGTGGCCCCCCAAAACATGAATTGCCCACCCCTGGACTAAACCCTACCCACCTTTGATCCCCCCTACCCAGTAACAATGCTCCTGGGGCCAATACGAATGCTCCCATTGGCCATGGAGGTGGTGAGTGAGCAGAGCTTTACTGAGAATCAAGGACTTAGGGGTCTACTCACTAAGCTGCCGAAGGATCTAGCCATAGCTTCGGCTGATCCTTAGGCTAGCTTCGGCCCCAGGACTCTTTCGGTTCAGTAGAACCGAAGGGCTGCTGTACGGGCTATTCACTATAGCCTTTACAGCTTCCGAAGTCGGCCGAGCGGCTCAGTCGAGCCAAAGGCTGAGCCGAGGTGAAATCCGAAGCTGGCCGACAGCCTGCAACTGACAGCTGGGTGGAGCCAGCTGCCATCTCACAGCTGGCTCCGGCCACTTGCAGAGACACATCAGCGTCCCCTGGTTACCAGGTAACCAGGAACGCTGATCTGTCATTACTCTCCCGGACACTCCGGGAGTCTCCCGCTATTAGATAGCAGCTCCCGGCCGCCCGGAAGATAAACACTTTCTCCCAGATCGAGCAGAGTAAACCTTTCCCTACTCTGTTTTATTTTTATTTTTTCTTCTAACATCAGAGCCATTGGCCGTCGTCAGTCAGAAAACAAATTGCATAGGAATGCATAGCTACATTCCTATTGGCTATTTCAATTTGCAATAGCCAATAGCAAACTAGCTGTTGCACCCGCCCACTCCTGCTGTCAATCAGCAGAGGGGGCCTGAAGTTCTCCATCTGGTCCCCTTCTAGTGATTGACAGCAGCAGAGGGTGGGCGCAGTAGCTAGTTTGCTATTGGCTATTGCAAAGTAAAATAGCCTAGGAATCTAGCTATGCATTTTTTTATTCTGACGGCAGCAGAACCGCTCTGCCAATAGAAAACAGTTGGGCGGAGCTAGCTGTTACTGCTAGCTCCGCCCAATCATTTTCCATTTTGTTTTCTACTTTTTTAAAACTATTTTTCTATTCTGCTTGGTACCACAGAGGTAGCGAGCAGAATAGCCGAGCCGAATGCCCCTTTTGGCGGCATTTGGCTATTCACTCACTGCTGTTCAGCATCTATGAGAATAGGCCGAACAGCAGCGAGTAGCCTGTTCGGCCTAAAGGATAGGTGGCGTGTACAAATGGGCAAATATGTGAAGTTTAAAATGGCCTATGAGATTTCAGAACATTTCAAACACCAACAAGCAAAAAAGAAAAAGAAAAAAATATATATATACACACAAATACACACAGTATAAAACCCCAATGGGTTGATGAAGTGTGAACTGACAGCAAACATATTCCAAAAGCCAATTTTCTGAGAACATGCTTTTCCTGCCATTTGTGCTTATAGCAACTAGAAAAGTTGCAGCTTTCTGTACTTCAGTGAAATTCACAATTGCGTGTTCCAATCTCTCAAACGTTAATCTTGTATCATTGCAACCATAGAATTTGACAGCCCACTCTTGGTGTGGTCTCTGTTTCTTATATTTCAAATTTAATAAAAAAATTAAAGTTACTCACTGGATAAAGGCTGCTTGCTGGGTGACTCTATTTTCAATCCCACATTTATTTTTTGCAACTGGTTGACTTGGTTTTGAAATCGTTATGATTACACTTGTGCTTATTTTCTGAATGAACTTTAATCTTACCATGTGAAAATTCAATAATTAATTAGAGCAAGAAGCTTAAAAGCAGCTGTGCCATCACTTGACCCGCATTGCCCAGGCCCTGTCTAGTGTGGCTGCTGCATGGGGAACCTCCATAGGAGATAACACCAGTTCCGTACTCTTGTGCATTTGCCAAGCAAACTCATTATCTTCAAAGGAGACTTTCTGTACATAGACTGTGCCTTCCTGTTACAGTAGAATACTGATGTTTGCACAGAGGCAGCAGTACACGACTGGGGCAGATCAGTGGTGGGCAAGAAATGATTCAGCTGCTTTTAAAGGTGCTTACTTCTATTTAAAGTGTATCTAAACCCTAAAACAAAAATACAAATAAATAAACTGCAGCTTCATGGACCATTATATATATATATACAAATATATATATACAAACACACATATACCTACTTTATTGTTTACAAAAAAATATAAAACATTTTTTTAAATTACTCTATAGGACTCCAGCGACAAAGATAGGTTATCCACAGGGCAAACTAGGCTGGAGGATGTCCAGGGGGCCCAGCTACAACTTTCATGCTGTTTCAGTAAATCAGGGAGATAGTGTAATTGGTTAAAGATGTGTTACTTTAGACGGGAGGATGCGCTTGTAGGCAGTTTGTGTCTGATAGGCAAGGACCACACCATTACAGACTATGCAAATAGGGATGCCAGGAAGTGACCATTTCAAAATGGTGTTCATAAAACAGTCCTTATGGTTGAAATGGATGAAACAAAATCAAACATATTAAAGCTACCATAGATTATAGCTGTCCTTTGGTACCATATACCAATGAACACATGGCAAAACCTCAGGATTATCAGGCTGCTAGGTACTGGTTGCCATGGTATAAGTAGTGTTTTAAATCAATACTACCTTATGTGTGCGTTACACTTGTGGAAAATAGCTGCAGTCTATGCAAACGTAGGACATCTGGAACAGCCTCACCAACTGCAGATTGTAGAATAGAATAACAGTGCCAAATGGTAATACCCAGTTTAGAGGCCTGTGAGCCAGTGACAAGTTGTCATAGTAAAGCAGGGGGCCCTTTGTGGCTAACTCCATGTTGTAAATTCAGCTTAAAACTAAATATTTATATATATATTCATTCACTGACTGGTAATGCCAGTGAATCCCCCATGGTGAAGGTGCATGAATTCACAGTTTTTATAGATATGCCCTATATTATAGAGCAATAAAAATAATTACCTAACATTCATTCACCTAGTCAGCAAAAACAATGTAACTAAAATGTTTCAACATCAGGTTAAAAACAGTGTTATTTGTGGCATACATGCATACAATTGAAAATACGATTAAGCCACACTGCAATGCCAAGGAACATCTGCAAAGTGTGGTGCCTAACGCAAAACTAAGTGATATATACATATACTGTGTATATCAAGTCCAACCCATATAGGTCCACGCATCATCTCATTCTTAGGAATACTTGTACCCCTGTATATTACGGTCCCTCAGGAAATCGTCCAAAAAGTTTCTTGAACAATTCCACACTCTTAGCTGAAATCACTAACCGCTCTTACTGTGAAGAACCCCCTTCGACCCTTGTGCTGGAATTTTTTCCCCACCAATTTTAGGTAGTAGCCTCTAGTTTTTGTAATGAAGTTAATCTTAAAGAGTTTCTTGCCAATGTTGCATAAAAATCATATCCCCCTTTAATTTCCTTACTTCCAACGTGAACATGTTTAAAATCTGTAGCCTTGTCTCATAGCTCTTGTCCTCCATTCCCCTAATTTGTTTGGTTGCCCTCCGCTGGACTCTCTCCAGCTCAAGGAAATCTTTTCTTAGTACTGGTGACCAAAACTGGATCGCGTTCAGTTTGTGGTCTACATTGACCCCCAAATCTTTTTCTATTTCTAACTTCCCTAGTGGCATACCCATAATTGTATAACCCATTTGCTTATTTTTATTTCCAAAGTGCATTACTTTGCATTTATCGACATTAAACCTCATCTGCCATATTATTGTCCAATCCCCTATTTTATCCAGGTCCTCCTGTAATGTTATACTGTCACGATCCGTTTCTAATACCCTCCCTATTTTTGTATCGTCTGTAGACATGTGCGATTCGTTTCGTTCCGAATCGAAATTCGGACGAATTTTCGGAAATTCGGACATTCGGATGTATCCGAATTCCGAATTACAGACATAACGAATGCAAACGAATCTGAATTTCCATTTCCGAAATTCTGGTAGCGTTCGTACGAACGTTCGTTTCGTTTTCTGTTCTTATTAGTTTCTTATTTGTTTCGTTCGTTGGAGCAAAGTGACATTAGAGAAGGAGAAAAATATTTTTTCCCCCTCAAATGTCACTTTTGCTGCAAACGAACGAAACGAATAAGAAACGAATAAGAACAGAAAACGAAACGAACGTTCGTACTAACGCTACCGAATTTCGTCCGAATCCGAATTCAGAATCCGAATTGACTTTCACACCCGAATCCTGAAAAACGAAATAACACAAATCCGAATTTAAAACGAAACGAAACTAAACGAATTTTTTGGCAGTGCACATGTCTAATCGTCTGCAAACCCTGAAACATGGCTATTCACTCCCTCCCCGATATCATTAATACATAGGTTGAACAATATGGGACCCAGCACAGATCCTTGAGGCACACCGCTCATTACACTAGCCCAGTCTGAAAAGGTCCCATTTATAGATGCTCTCTGGACATGTTCCCGTAGCCAGTTCTCTATCCACGAACACACCACTTCATCTATGCCCATAGCTCTCAGCTTGTGTATTAAGCGTTTTGTGTGGTACTGTATCAAATGCCTTTGAGAAATCCAGATATACCACATCTACCGGCCTCCCTCCATCCATATCTCCACTTACCCCCTCATACATAGTTAGCAAGTTAGTCAGGCAGGAACGGTCCTTCCTGAATCCATGCTGATTGTCCTTAACTATGCCATTATCCTGAACAAATTTTACCAAATAGTCCTTAATCATTCCCTGTAGCAGTTTACAAACTACCGATGTTAGACTGACCGGCCTATAGTTCCCAGGTTGGCATCTTGCCCCCTTTTTGAATATTGGAACTACTGTAGCCCTCCGCCAATCACATGGGACTCTACCAGTCATTAAGGAGTCCTTAAAAATGAGGAATAATGGTCTTGTTATAACCTGACGTAGTTCCTTAAGTACCTTGGGGCGCAGGTTATCTGGTCCCACTGCTTTATTTGCATTGAGCAGTTTAAGTCTTTGTTGTATCCCGGTTTCCATCAACCACTGTGATATAGTTTGTGTTGAACCATGTGTTTTATCATGTACGTCAAACCCGTTTCCCTCCTGAGTGTATACCGAGGAGAAAAAAGTGTTCAGCACCTTGGCCCTCTCCTTATCATTTATGACTAACTTCCCGTTTTCGTCCATTATTGGGCATATCTGCTCCTTTCTCACCTTTTTACTGTTAATATATTGGTAGAATTTTTTTTTTTAACTAACTGTGGCGATATGCTTTCGCACTCTATTTTAGCTTCCCGGATTACTAGTTTGCATCTTTTATTACATTCTTTGTAGTTAAGGAACGCCACTGCCGTCCCCTCCGTCTTATATTTTATAAATGCCACTCTCTTGGCCTTGACGTGTTGTTTTACAGTTTTATTTAGCCATATAGGCTTGAGTCTTTGATCTTTTGCTTTTGTTACCCAAAGGTATACACTTTGAAATAGCAATATGTAATGTGTTCCTAAAACAGTCCCACATTTGGTCTGAGTTTAGGTTCTGAAATAAGTTTTCCCATTTTATTTCCCCCACTAGGTTGCGCTGCCCACTTCCCTTTCCTGTATTCAATATTGAAAGTAATCACATTGTGATCACTATTACCCAGTGTCTCCCCAATTACAATATCCTCAATGAACTCTGCATTATTAGTGACGATTAAATGTAGGATGACATTTTTCCTAGTTGGAACCTCCACCATCTGGTCCATGAAATTGTCTCGCAACATGTTCAGAAATCGGCCCGCCTTTGTCGATCCTGAGGTATCATTAGCCCAATTGATGTCCGGGTAATTGAAGTCGCCCATCACGACTACATTACCCTCCCTCTCAGCTATTTCTATTTGGGAGTGTAGATTTGCTTCCCCCTCCTCCCCTATGTTCAGAGGTTTATAGCAATACCCACAATAAGTTTACGGCTAGTGTCCGTCATATCGAAATCCAGCCATAAGGTTTCAACGTCTTCTCCACTATTTGACGTGACATCATCCCTTATATGCATATTTAGATTATTTTTAACGTAAATGCAACCACCCCTTTCTCCCACATCTGTCCCTCCTGAACAGGTTATACCCCTCTATATTAGTAGCCCAATCATGTGTGCTGTCTAGCCAGGTTTCCGCTATACCCACTATATCGAAGTCCTCTTCGAGTATCATAATTTCAAGCTCTTCTAATTTATTTGCTAGACTTCTAGCATTTGAGTACATACATTTAATTCCTGTCTAGTAACGGGACAAAAGTTTACTTCCTTCTTGTTCCCCACTATTTTTATTGTTCAGCCTGGATATAGGTCGTCCATTTCTAATTATATTCACTTGGGCCAAAGAATTTGCTATATTGACTGTTTTTACTATGTTAACTGTGTTGACTGGAGTGAGCCCACTATCTACTCCTCTGTTACTTCTTTCTGTATTATTTTTATCTATCTTTAATTTATCTCCATTTAATTTAAGTCATTTTATTTTTATGCCCTCCCCCCATTATCTAGTTTAAAAGCTCCTCCAGTCTTTCTATCATTCTATCATCCCTCCTTCTGACATCAGCTCCGGAGCCACTTGTTAAGCTCCCTCAACTCGCGCTGTCTGTCCGGAGTGGCTCGTGGCACCGGCAGCATCTCTGAGAATACTACAGTGGAGGTCCTTTCCTTCATCCCAGCACCTAAGTCTCTGAACTCCTTTTTTAGGACACTCCAATTTCCTCCTATTTTGTCATTGGTGCCGATGTGCACCATGACAGCGGGGTAGTGCCGCTGTCATGTTCTGGTCACCAGTACTAAGAAAAGATGTCCTTGAGTTGGAAAAAGTCCAGCGGAGGGCAACCAAACTATTTAGGGGTATGGAGGACCAGAGCTACGAGACAAGGCTACTAAATTTAAACATGTTCACATTGGAGGTGAGGAGATTAAGGGGGGATATGATCTCCATGTACAAAATGTTCAATGGTGGTAGCAACATTAGCGATAAACTGTTTAAAATTAACTCCATTACAAAAACTAGAGGCCACCACCTTTTCTGACATCAGCTCCGGAGCCACTTGTTAAGCTCCCTCAACTCGCGCTGTCTGTCCGGAGTGGCTCGTGGCACCGGCAGCATCTCTGAGAATACTACAGTGGAGGTCCTTTCCTTCATCCCAGCACCTAAGTCTCTGAACTCCTTTTTTAGGACACTCCAATTTCCTCCTATTTTGTCATTGGTGCCGATGTGCACCATGACAGCGGGGTAGTGCCCAACCCCATCTAGTAATCTGTCAATTCGTTCCGCAATGTGTCGAACACGGGCCCCCGCTAGGCAATATGTATATATATATGTATATAGGTTTACCTGGAGGCAGCCCCTTTTCCTCCTTAAAGGTACAACAGACAAGGAAGCTTTTCACACGTGTGGTAAAAGAAAAGGCAAATGACAATACAGCTAACATGCAATCAATAAAATACTAACCCCTGGTTCTCTTCAAAAAATCAGCGAGGGTGCAAAAGTGACCAAAGTTTGCCAGGTAAGGTCAAAACAAATGGGTCAGAGCAGCTTGTCCTCTTATGATCAAGTTGAAGAACCTCTTACAATCCCTGCGTATTACTGTAACTTGAAGAAAGTATGGCCATTTATCTACTTAATTCTTTTTAATTTTATTATTAAAGAACTGTGGCACATAATGGGAAAGTAAATTATATTTGTCTTTTAAATGTTTCATGTATCCATTGTGCTGTTAGCAATGCAAATGCAAATTGAGTCCCAGAAAAAGCACACATTAAGACCACCTTGGGACCTGAAAGGAAGGCCTATATTTTGTCAAGTCTACTTTCCTTTTCTATGTATAATGTAAAATTAAACCATCATTTTGTACCTATAGCTATTCAGGATATAGGAAGCCATAGGTATCACTGACCAGCCAAAGTTAAAAACATTCACAAATATATTGCATTAAATACTGACAACTTAGGAAAACAACAACCGGTATAACAGAGTTTTATAGAGCCCATGAACATTAGACAAAAGCTTGAATAAACAAGACATTGTTCAATGTAATGTTAAAGATTGTAAAGATGTAAAAAAATAACTTACAGCTTTTAAAATATTGATATATTGGAATGGAATTTTGCATGTCAATGTAAACTTTGGACACCTTAACTTGGCCCTAACGTTCCCTCACTTCCCTGACTAGTCAATGCAAAACTGCAGTCAAAAAAAACAAAAAACATTAAATGTCCATTAAAAGGATGAAATAATAATAATAATGATAATATTTAAAAAAAATATGTTTTTCTTGCAATACTCCCCTTCAATCCACAGCTGCCCCCTCCCCGCAGTACTTCTTTTCTGCCATTAGATGTCCTCACTCTTCTGGGTTAAATGGTGGCCAGCATTATCTGTAAAAAAATAAATCAAGGCAACTGGACTTTGTGTTTTTCTTGAAGATGTTTCGCTGGTTATCCGACTAGCTTTCTCGTCGGAAGACCAGCGAAATGTCTTTCAAGAAAAATGCAGCAAGTCCAGTTGCCTTGATTTATTTTTTATAGATATAACATGATTTGAATGAATGAGAACCTTCACAGACACAGTGGCCAGCATTGGTCAACCCGCTTCCTCTGAGTCCCTGCTCTACAGGGACTGCAAGAGGGTGATACCAAGTTAAGATCAGGTACTTGCATTAAAAAAAACAATAAGTTAAGGAAGTATTCATTAATGCAGGCCTGCATTAATTTGAGTCTTTTACGTCTGCCTTGAGTTTAGCTTTGAGACTGCAGTTCCCCAGTCTAGGAAACATTGCTTCAACTGTTTACTATGGAAGTCTCATTGCATAGTGCAGTGGCTGTTGGCGCAGTAACCATAACAAGCAAATATCACTTTCTATTGTCTTATTGCAGAAAGAACAGTTCAAGATGATGCCTGGTTGCTATAGGATTGCTATAGTGTGTTTTATACACTACTCTTTGCCCTATTAAACTGTATACAATTAGAATGGTATTTTCTTTGTTATTCGGAATATAGCAATTCACAGTTACACTTGGGTGTCTCCATACTACTTACACAATAGCTTCTTACTGTTTACATAGCACCACGGTGTACTTGACCCTCCATTTCTATCTGTCACTGCTGATGAGGCTGAAGGTTTTGCTGCTATTTTTTTACAGATTCCAAAACTATGTAATATCTCATTGCCAGACATATTTCTATATGCCACATCAACAGATATGTCTATAGACCACACAGACATATCTATATACCACTCACACACAGCGTTATTGATTTCTTCTGTAATATTTTGCTTCACCGAGCAGCTTCAGTAAAACAATTTACCAACATTAACCCTTTACTTGCCGCTGACCAGATATTAACCCATGACTGCTAGGAAAACCGAAAACCTTCACTATTACAAAGCTTTCAAACAGCAGATTGTAAATGTGTCATACATCAAATCTGTAAATTGCTCAGGTTGACTTATATCATAAATTGATAGAGTGCTAAGTGCTTTTGCGTGCCATTGTGCCTTTTATTACAATTAGCAAACACTTATATATTGCCAGGTGTTTTACATTACTGCTGCCTCTATGTACAACATCTCCGTCATCCTAAACACCACATATCCAGCTGTGTCTATAGAATATTTGCTGGTACTATCATAAGTGAGATATGACCACTATGGCAACACTAGTAGCAGCAGTAACAATGTTCTATTAAAAAAACAGTGCAGGAATAAGTTACTACTTACCTTTGCCAACTGAA
>NW_017306435.1:1204914-1236087 GCF_000935625.1 Nanorana parkeri | reverse complement strand
TCCCTGTGCGTTCACTATGCGATCATCTGGGTCACTCCATGTCGGATGAGCGGGGGTGATATATGGGAATGGTCGGCAACCTACGTGTGGGGGAGGAATGGTCCCCGTGGGGTCGTCCTGGGGTTTGGCTGTGGAGACTATAAGAGCAGAGGGCTGTGTGCTGCTGCCCATCACTCCAACTCAGGCACATCCAGAAAATACATTTACAGACAGCGGTGTGGGAGGAAATGGAAACGGATCCTGTGACTGCTCCAGTAAGTGATGCACCCTTGTCCCCACACCCCTCTCAGGACATAGGCCCCCCGGCTGCCACAACTGCTATATTGGCGGCCATAGAGGCTAGCAAGACCACCCTCATGGCCAGGATGGACACCTTGGCGACTGAATGTGGCCTGATCCGCCAGGACTTGGATAAGATGTCTACTGTGGAGACACGTGTGGGGGAGCTGGAAGACACCTCAGGGGGGCACACACAATATATCCGCAACCTCCAACGATCCTTGGCGTAATTGACCGCACGCTCGGAGGATGCTGAAAACTGATTGCGGCGCAATAATGTGCGGGTAGTGGGGCTACCTGAGGGGGTGGAAGGCCCAGATGCAACATCCTTTGTGGAGTCATTCTTTAAGGAGCTCCTGGACCTCCGGTCGGTCTCCATAGCCTATACTGTGGAGCGGGCTCACAGAGTCCCTCCGCCCCCCCGGATCACCTCCTCGTCTATTTCTCGTCCGCCTCCTCAACTTCAGGGATAAGGATCTGATCCTTACTACTGCAAGAAAGAAGGAATCAACATTGCTGTAGACGCTCGTTCCAGGATGTCCGCCGGCGACTTTGCGACCAGGGACTGAAATACAGTATGCTTTACCCTAGTAAGCTGCGGGTGCAGTTTGCCGGTTCTACAAAATTCTTTGAGGATCCGACCACGGCATCAGACCGGCTGTACTCCGTCCGTTAATTTCAGGTCTTATGGATTACACTTCAGATCCGACCGCTACGTTGCCATGCTGTGGATGTTTCAGCCTCCCGGCGGTGTTGGACTGACCCTGTAAAGTGAAGGGGTCACCGGAATTATCCGGATACTGTGCTGAAGGTACATATACTCCTATAGGGAGCGGTGGGAGAGATGGGGTAATGTTTTTTTTTTCACAGTTAGTTCGGACTGAGTCTCAGTCATTGCCCTTGCATTGAGTATTGTGTTTTACTCTTAATACCTTACTAAGTTCTGGGATATAAAGCTGCTCTATTAGTTATGGTTGTTAAGTGGAATAGCAGGGTGTTTTTTGGGATGTGTGGTTTTGTTTGTTTTACACTGACCGATTTTCCTCCCCAGGTCTTGGCACATATACGTATATCAATCTGCTCCTCAAGGCGCTCTAGATTCTCCCTTTTTTCACGTGTTCTGATGGTGAATGATATACAGATTGTCTCATGGAATGTGCAGGGCTTGAACTCCAAATTTAAAAGTGCCTTGGTACTTAGATTTCTTAGCTCCTATAATCCCCAGGTTGTCTTTCTACAGGAGACCCACCTACTGGGCAATACAATCTTGGCCCTGCAGAGGAGATGGATAGGGAAAGCTTTTCACGCTACTTACTCCTCCTATGCAAGAGCTGTTACTATTTTATTTCACAAGAACTTCCCATGTATATTTCAACATGTGATCACTGATCCAGAAGGTAGATACGTGGTGGTGCTGGTAGAATTTCAAATCGCAGACTATAGCATTTATTAATGTGTATATCCCCCCCCCCCCTTTCCAGGGAACGATTCTATATACTATTTTAGAAAAGGTGGCTTCCTATTCTCCTTCCCGGGTATTGGTGGTGGGGGATTTTAACAATATACTTGACTACTCTTTGGATATGTGTAATCCCCACAGACCTATCCATACTGGCTTGAAGGACTGGGCGGAAGTGGCGGGTCTGACTGAGATTTGGCGCCGGAAACACCCTGACGTTAAATCATATTCTGATCTGTCTCCTCTTCCTGACTACATCTGGCCTTTGCTAACGACACGTTATTAAGCCAGGTGCTGGAATCCACGTACTTACCCGGGGGTTTGTTGGACCATCTACCGCTTTCAGTTAGACTATCCGTGACTAAAGGGCCGTCGCCGCACTCGTGGCTTGGCTTTCTGATGAAACGGTTGAGATGGCACTGCGAACCCACTTCTCTACCTTCTGGTCTATTAACAATGTTTCGGCCCCTAAACTTGTGACCTGGGACGCCTTTAAGGCTACCACTAGGGGGGAATATATTTCAGCAATTAAACATGCTAGGGCAGTCCCGCAATTCGACTTATCCCAGCTTCAGGCACGGTAGGTTGAATGTGCGACTGCCCACGCTGAGCTCCACACCCCGGATACACTTCAGGCCTTACTTGGGGTCAGGCGAGAGCTGCTGATGCATCATGAAACTCTGACCCGCACAATTGTTACCAAACAGTCTGAAGCGATATATGAGAAGGGTGATAAGAATGGGAAACTCTTGGCGATGGTGGTGGCGGAGCAAAGGTCTCACGCTGTGGTCCATTGTATTAGGGCGTCAGATGGATCCCTAAAAACAGATCTGGGAGCAGTCCTCCAGGAGTTTGTTGCCTTTTATAAGGCTCTGTACCAGCGCATTCCTGCTTATGGTGCCGACCTTTTGGCCGAGCTATTGGAGTCGGTGGATATACCACGGCTTCCACCCGCTGCTAGGGAGCTTTTGGAGGACACATTCTCGGAGGAGGAGATCCTCAAAGTCATTGGGTCCTTTCCAAGTCCCCGGGACCGGATGGGTTCCCAGCGGAATGGCACAAAAAGTATGCTTCAGTTCTGGTTCTTTGTCTCCCACTATGTATGATGCTCATGTGGTCTTAATAGCCAAACCGAACAAAGATCCTTTACTATGCTCCTCCTATAGGCCCATCTCGCTTCTTAATATGGATCTTAAGATCCTCACGAAGGTACTGGCCATGAGACTGTCTCGTGTTCTGACCACTGTGGTGTCCCCAGATCAGACAGGCTTTATACCCCATAAATCTACAGATATCAACCTTAGAAGACTGTATACCCAAACACAAATTATTCACGATAACCCCGGCTCCAGAGCAGTAGTTTCTCTTGACCTTGAGAAGGCGTTTGATTCTGTGGATTGGACATACTTGCAGGCTGTCCTCACTAAAAGGGGCTTTGGCCCTGTGTTCTGTAAATGGATCAGGGTTCTGTATAGTCAACCTAGGGCCGCAATTAAAATGGGGCTGCTCTCTCTTTGAGTTTTCCGATCTTCTGGGGCACGCGGCAGGGGTGCCCGCTGTCTCCGGGACTATTTGCCCTGGCGATTGAGCCGATGGCGTGTGCCCTTTGTCAGTCCAGGATGATACGGGGACTTGAGGATGACATGATCTTGTTCCTCGCGGATATGGGTCCTTCCCTGGCAGAGTCCCTTAGCATCTTGCAGAGGTTCGCCACATGTTCTGGGTTGTCGGTTAACTGGAGCAAGTCCCAGTATCTTCCTATCTTCCTCTAGATCCTATAGATCACTCTT
The DNA here is from genome assembly GCF_000935625.1 of Nanorana parkeri. NCBI lineage: Eukaryota > Metazoa > Chordata > Amphibia > Anura > Dicroglossidae > Nanorana > Nanorana parkeri. The sequence continues at coordinate 1,232,559 of NW_017306435.1, read as the reverse complement.
TGATTTTGCCCTATGCACAGCTGCAGCAGATGACCACATTTAAATATCTGGGACTCACCATCTCTAATTCTGTTTCAGACTTCATAGCACTTAATGTTAGCCCAGTCATTACCCAATTTAAAACCCGGCTGTCGGCATGGAGGAATCTCCCCCTGTCGCTGATTGGTTAGAGTCAGTCTAGTTAAGATGAAACTCCTTCTGTTACTGCTTTATACCCTGCACAACTCTCCAGTGTGGATTCCAAAACGGATCTTTAGAACAATAGACTCCCTGATCTCTGAGTTTCTTTGGAATGGTAAGGCGCGCAGGATTAAACTGTCGGTCCTACAACTGCCATGGGGGGAAGGGGGGTTGACGGTCCCCAATTTTTATGGATATTTTTTGGCGGGCCAACTGACGTTTGCTCACAGGTGGCTCATGGTGGGGGACCCTGATCCAGCGGTCACCTTGGAGGCTGCCTTGGTGGAGTTCTATGAAGCTCTGAGACATTTGGTGTACCGGGGCCGTCACTCCCTCTACCGTCAGACACCTTCTATGAGATCTGTCATGAGGGCCTGGAATGTAGTTGAGGTGAGAGTATTGGGATCTCCCCCGAATTTTTCCCCACATACCCCATTGTGGATAAACCCCTCACTTAGTCACTTTGCCCCATCTTAGACCCGGTGGCTTGGACCTCCAGGAAGCTGCTAACATTAAATGATCTAGTTAGTGACGGGGGTCTGCGTCCCTTTGAGGATCTTAAAATAGCATAGTCATTGCCGAACAGTCATTTCTTCCGTTATTTACAGCTGCACCACGCCTTCTCTTCTCAGTTCCCTGGGGGCTGCCTTTCTCTCTCTGTCTCTGAGATGGAGTCCCTACTACGTATGGAGGAACTGGTTAAACCATTATCTACCATTTATAAATTGATCTCACACGGCGGTGGGGGGTCCCTGGAGCAAGGTAGAAGAGCTTGGATACATGACTGTTCGAATCTAGAGTTGGAGGATGTGGAGGAGATATGGGGCACACCTATGACCACCTTGAACTCTGCACGGGATAGGTTGATTCAATATAAAATTGTTCATCGTGCTTACTTCCGAGCTATTGGAGTCGGTGGATATACCACGGCTTCCACCCGCTGCTAGGGAGCTTTTGGAGGACACATTCTCGGAGGAGGAGATCCTCAAAGTCATTGGGTCCTTTCCAAGTCCCCGGGACCGGATGGGTTCCCAGCGGAATGGCACAAAAAGTATGCTTCAGTTCTGGTTCTTTGTCTCCCACTATGTATGATGCTCATGTGGTCTTAATAGCCAAACCGAACAAAGATCCTTTACTATGCTCCTCCTATAGGCCCATCTCGCTTCTTAATATGGATCTTAAGATCCTCACGAAGGTACTGGCCATGAGACTGTCTCGTGTTCTGACCACTGTGGTGTCCCCAGATCAGACAGGCTTTATACCCCATAAATCTACAGATATCAACCTTAGAAGACTGTATACCCAAACACAAATTATTCACGATAACCCCGGCTCCAGAGCAGTAGTTTCTCTTGACCTTGAGAAGGCGTTTGATTCTGTGGATTGGACATACTTGCAGGCTGTCCTCACTAAAAGGGGCTTTGGCCCTGTGTTCTGTAAATGGATCAGGGTTCTGTATAGTCAACCTAGGGCCGCAATTAAAATGGGGCTGCTCTCTCTTTGAGTTTTCCGATCTTCTGGGGCACGCGGCAGGGGTGCCCGCTGTCTCCGGGACTATTTGCCCTGGCGATTGAGCCGATGGCGTGTGCCCTTTGTCAGTCCAGGATGATACGGGGACTTGAGGATGACATGATCTTGTTCCTCGCGGATATGGGTCCTTCCCTGGCAGAGTCCCTTAGCATCTTGCAGAGGTTCGCCACATGTTCTGGGTTGTCGGTTAACTGGAGCAAGTCCCAGTATCTTCCTATCTTCCTCTAGATCCTATAGATCACTCTTTGATTTTGCCCTATGCACAGCTGCAGCAGATGACCACATTTAAATATCTGGGACTCACCATCTCTAATTCTGTTTCAGACTTCATAGCACTTAATGTTAGCCCAGTCATTACCCAATTTAAAACCCGGCTGTCGGCATGGAGGAATCTCCCCCTGTCGCTGATTGGTTAGAGTCAGTCTAGTTAAGATGAAACTCCTTCTGTTACTGCTTTATACCCTGCACAACTCTCCAGTGTGGATTCCAAAACGGATCTTTAGAACAATAGACTCCCTGATCTCTGAGTTTCTTTGGAATGGTAAGGCGCGCAGGATTAAACTGTCGGTCCTACAACTGCCATGGGGGGAAGGGGGGTTGACGGTCCCCAATTTTTATGGATATTTTTTGGCGGGCCAACTGACGTTTGCTCACAGGTGGCTCATGGTGGGGGACCCTGATCCAGCGGTCACCTTGGAGGCTGCCTTGGTGGAGTTCTATGAAGCTCTGAGACATTTGGTGTACCGGGGCCGTCACTCCCTCTACCGTCAGACACCTTCTATGAGATCTGTCATGAGGGCCTGGAATGTAGTTGAGGTGAGAGTATTGGGATCTCCCCCGAATTTTTCCCCACATACCCCATTGTGGATAAACCCCTCACTTAGTCACTTTGCCCCATCTTAGACCCGGTGGCTTGGACCTCCAGGAAGCTGCTAACATTAAATGATCTAGTTAGTGACGGGGGTCTGCGTCCCTTTGAGGATCTTAAAATAGCATAGTCATTGCCGAACAGTCATTTCTTCCGTTATTTACAGCTGCACCACGCCTTCTCTTCTCAGTTCCCTGGGGGCTGCCTTTCTCTCTCTGTCTCTGAGATGGAGTCCCTACTACGTATGGAGGAACTGGTTAAACCATTATCTACCATTTATAAATTGATCTCACACGGCGGTGGGGGGTCCCTGGAGCAAGGTAGAAGAGCTTGGATACATGACTGTTCGAATCTAGAGTTGGAGGATGTGGAGGAGATATGGGGCACACCTATGACCACCTTGAACTCTGCACGGGATAGGTTGATTCAATATAAAATTGTTCATCGTGCTTACTACACGCCGGCCAGACTTGCTACTATGCGTTCCACAGAATCCTCTAGATGCTGGAGGTGTCCCTGGGAGCCGGCTGATCTCGTGCATGTGTTGTGGTCCTGCCCTAGAGTTGAGAACTATTGGAGGGGAGTAATTGAGGTGGCCTCGGGGTTATTGTAGACTCCCATTGCTGCGAATATCCAAATATGTGTGCTGGGCCTCATCGACGATATTGTTCCCTCGGTGGCGTCCCGCACACTGCTCACATACCTGTTGTTCTACGCCAGGAAGCTTCTTATCCTCCATTGGAGGAAATCGGAACCGCCTGGTCTGGGTGCTTAGAAAGCACTGGTCAACGCATCCCTGCCACTGCACAAAGCTATTTACACTAGCAGAGGGTGTCCTCATAAGTTTGATAGAATTTGTTCCATCTGGATGGAGTCTGACGCTACACTACCGGTCTAGGTACACAACCATAGCATCCGCTTGGCGTTAGACAGCCTGACTGGGGGTGCCTAGTGGGAGGGTTTTGGCTCTCCTGGGAATTTGGGGGAGACAATATTGTACAGGATGAGAGGGTGATGAGAGAATTGGAAGTTCTCAATTTCTTATATATACTGTGTAACTGAATTTTGGTTGACTGATTCTGGTACTCTGCATCGCTTGGGATGAGCTGAAGAGATTAGATGTAACGTTTCTCATCGGGGAGCTAGTGGGGGGGATGGATTGGTTGCAATTATATTACAAGAGATCCTACATGTGCCTGGGGGCTTGTATGGTTCTGTAAGTCTGTCGGCATACGTTATGCTGTAATGTATACATTATTGTGTATGATTGGGGTGCTATGTTGGTGCCCGAATGTTACTGTAATGTAATTATTTACTATGCAAAATCAATTAAAAGATTTTTCACAAAAAATTAAAAATATATGATCTGTTAAACCATAGATACTTATGAGGGGTTCCTGAAGAAGCAACTTGGTGCGAAACGCATCGAACCTCAGAATAACCTGCTATACATCCATATCTGTGAATATTGGCATAAGATATGTATATGATTGCTCATCCCACACCTGCTATGTATTAATCATACAATATGGCCATTCTATCCTTTTTTTATGTTTTTAGCCTTGTTATAAATAATAAAGAAAGTTTTTTTATATATAAATTGGTAGTTGTATCTTCTTGTGGCAACCAAAATAACCCCAGGCTCTTTTGTAGCCCTTTTTTCAGCTTTATCATGGACCTACTGTGTTTACCCTGTATGCAGCTAGCATTCAGTAGTAATACCTGCAATTGCTCCAACATGGTTTTATAGCCCTTCCCGTTAGACTCACTTGCAGTCATGTCTTGGTTTGGCCAATAATGGGCCTTTCACTCATTACATCAACATTGGCAAAATGATATGCACATGTCGTAATATAATTGCTTATAAGAGTTTGGAGAAGGCAGGAGAAGTGAACAATCTAGGACAACATAGCTGAACTGGAAAGTGAGCTGAATTGGAGGATTTTTCCAAATCAGCTATTTTTGGCCAAGATTGTTCACTTCTCCTGCCTACTCCAAACTCTTCACCCTTTTATGAATAACCCTGTTAGTTATTACTACTTACACAACATTAACGACAAACAAGTACAGATGAGACCAGCAACAAAGTTTTCCAAGGAGTTTGAGATGGTAAAGGAGTATTTAAGTTTTTCCCCACTAAGCTCTACAAATTGCTCACCTCTTCCATGTGTGGGGCGTCCGAGTGTGCCGGAGATAACTCCGGCGGCGCCATCTTGGCTGCACGTGTGGAGGCAGCGTGAGAGGCCGCGGGCGCCGTCCGGGCGAAATATCGGGTCAATTCCCGCGGCACAGGCCCCTTCTTAGCCTGCTTCTTACTCCTCTTCCTCCGGTCGCTCATTGCCGGTGATCGTGGGGGAGAAAGCCGCTGCTGCCTGCAGTAAGATATGCACCTGAGCGGGAGACGAGCCGATACACGTCCCACCGCTCCATGCGCCAAGCCACGCCCCCCCTCTACAAATCTTTAAACATCTACTAATATTCAGAGAGATTTCCTATTTTTAAAATCCATGGCAGGTTTAGGTGCTTGAAGTGAACATAGGTTCACTGGGCTAAGTGGAAAATACTGCTATAGTGAATCATCGCCAAATCTGAAAAGGATGATTTTCTGACTATAATAAACATACATTATCTAATCATCTTAAAATCATTTAGTCAGTTCAGCTATTTCAAAGGTTAATAATAATAATTATAATCGTTCATCAGCAAAACATTGGATTTAACCAAGGCCAGCCAACCTTCTAAGCAGTAACATACAAAACAGTTGTGAGCATTTAGAAGTCGGAATATAAAATAGTACATGACTAGAAGCAGTGTTCCTGTGATGTCTAAGACTGAACATAGCTGAGAAAAGCTTTCAGTAAAACTAAGCTTTGAATGTTCAAGCTAATCTATTTCAAGTAATCTAGTACACTATAGTGGCAATGCAATGAATACAATATAACCCATTTCTAGCATAATACTAGCCTTAATAATATTATATGAAGGTCGACCAGTCAACCCATTGTCAAATGTTCAGTACCCCTAATGACCAAGTATATAGCCAATTCATGAGTGCTCAAAATGTGGTCAACACAACTGTATGCTTACTATGAATATAATAATGCTTCATTATTATACACACTGTATACAGCGTTACAGTATATGGGATGCCTAACAGTTCTGCAGAAGATAATGGCATGCAGCAGATCTTGGCGCTATATCAATTAGTAATATAGAGGTGAAAAAAAAAATCCTTGAAGATTCCAGGAGCTATTTAAACCAACCATGGGGCAATTGGAACTTCTAAAGTTGCCCAAAGGCATTTAAAGCCAAGGATTATTTCTGTTGGAACTTGCTTGCCTCCTTCAGGTATCTGTGTCTTCCTATGACCCTAGAAACATGAAAACTCCACTCTCAGCTTCATGCTCTTGATTATTTCTATGAAGCGCTAAGGGATTAAAGGAGAAGGTCCAATTAGATTTTGACAGAGCTGCAGATCAAAAGATCAAAACACATAATGTTTAGTGCAGGTTTTGTCACCTGCCTCATTAATGGTCCCTCTAAAAGTGATCCCCATGCACACAGAATTGCAGTTCTAAGTAAAAGGACAGAAATCAAAAAATGTCCATGTAAAAATCAAATCACTGTATCATTAGGGGTCCCAGTGCTATCTATCATGTATTTTTCTTTATTGGTATTCATAACCTTCCAGAGAAAGTGCTGATGATCCACTTCCTGCAATACTGTAAGTAAGTGCCAACCTTCTTCTCCTAGCTGGCCCTGCTGCCAACAAAGTATAAGTGGGGAAGAAAATGGTGGCAACTCCCACATAAGCCCAACCAAGGACAGCCATGCTGCTCCTCTGTAATTCAGGATCTGATTATGACCTTACTGCACCACTTGCAATAATCTTTGAACATTTTTAGCCAGACATCTCACTAACTGTAAGCACATTAAGATGTTGTTGTGTCTACACTACATTTTCATGTTTGTAACATCTGCCCTTTCCATCTGCTTTAATCAAACTGAAAAGACCCCAACTGAGTAATTCTCTTGTCATGTCTACAGGCAGTTTCAGGAGCCAGGTAGCGTGCATCCAACAACAAGAGAGAAGCTTCTCAAAACTTAGGCAACAGCTTTGGTCATTTTAGAAAGACTGTTTAATTGGCTACTTGCCCAACTCTGCAATAATAGCTTATAGCATGCAGCCATTACACCCAACATGTAATATCAGTTGCCCAACATTTCACAACATAATAAAGTTCTTTGTTTATTACACAGTAAAATCCAAAAGGGGCACAGCTTCTGAAACCTGTAGAATGAACACTGACCTGGTTCTGTATAACAGTTTGCCACATCTAGCTGATGAAGCAGGCCTGCTACCTCTGAAAATAGACATTGTATGTAGCAAAGTCCTATTACCTGCAGCCAATTGATCCCCCCCATCTGAGCCTGAAGGCCCAGTGAGGAACAAGTTAATTATCCCATGAAGGTAGGAACCACTGGGATATAGGAGGTGATTGATGCTGCTATTGATCCAAGGATTAATAGAGAATGGATCGGTCTGAGAGGATCTAATGTCTGCTGGTATTGACACTGGAGATACAGGAAAGCTGAGTTAAATGAGAGTTACAGAAATGAGAGGCTGCAAGACAGAGAAAGTAGCTCAGAGGGGAAAGAGACAGAGAGAGGAAAAATGCACAGATAAGATAACAAAGGGCAAATATTGTGGGAATCAAAAAAACAAGTGAAAGGATGGGACAGCAATAACAAAAGCTGGACTGTATCATACCAATACAATTATTGATGTCTTCAGTAAAGCTGTTGGCTAATGTATATAATGCTCAGTGTCAGGTGCAAAGAACCATATAGAAGTTGACTCACTATGTAGATTAGAAATGTCTGATTATGCACCTTCTGTGATCAGGGCAAACAAACACTGCTAGTTATCATTAACCATATACTCTATATGAAATTAGCGATAGCACATACAATTTCCCAGTACCACTCTGCCTTTTCCGATATAAAATAAACAAGATGGAAATACAGATTTTACCATTTTTACTGTCAGTATTGAACCTAGGAATCCGGAAGAATATTTACAAATGGTGATAGACACACAACCCTTTTCCCCCTAAAGTAATAGTTTTGTTTCCTTTGCTAGTTTTTGGGCCTGTCATGTTGGAAACGACCTTACTTCAACAGCTCATAAATATATAATTATGATCTCCTTCTGTTTCATTGCCGTCATTTGTTTGTGACTTTCTTCTATAATCTTGCTTCCATTTTTATCTGATAGCAATGTGTTTGGTGCAGGTTTAGGTATACATGGAATTTGAGAACAAATCTATTTACACCAATTTTTCGTGTCTATTTTAGCTATTTTAATGCTTAGAGGTTAACGGTGTCTAGACATTAAAGGTTTTTGAGCTAAGAAAAAAATCAAATGTCAGGTAAAAAGATAAACACAGCACAAGGTAAAAAGGACAGAGAGTGACATATAATAAAGTGATATCGTCCAAAGCTCCACTACATACAGCGTGTGACCAAAGCATCAATGGAGGGGGCTTATAGCGACAGCAACGGGTGGCAACAAGAAATCTTGATCACAGAAATAGTAAAAGTCACCAGCACTAAACGCAAACATTAAAGAATCAATGTAGCTTTATTTTCATAACGTCACATAGGTCATATAGCCAACATTTTAGTTCCATGCAGGGTCCCTTCCTCAGGGTTTTACAGAGTGAGGAAGGAAACATTGGCTGACCTATGTGATGCTCTGGAACTAAAACCACATTGATTCTTTCATCTTTGCACAGAGTGCTGTTGACTTTTCCTATTTCTATGACACATAGGAAACTTATAATCATATAGCATTGCCCAAATGCAAATTCAGGAAAACTACAGCTCTTCCTGGGATAAAAGACTGCACACTGTGGTGTCCTCATTTATCAGCCACATATATCTGACCACAGTTGAGTTTTAGATTGTGTGTGGTTACCTGTAATGCTTAGCTGGATGGGGCTGATCAACAGGAAACCTTCTTTTATGAATTATGTCAATTTAATAGAGTGTTGGGCACAGGCACCTAGTTTCTGGGTGTTGAGTACTGGGATTGCATAATAGCTACTAAATCGAATTATATTTAATGATTTCTGCAGTTTCTCATTTTAAAACAATATATCCTGATTTTTAATCAGAGCAGGGTGTTTCTTCTAGCAGGATATGGGACATGACTGTAAAGCATGAAGTGCAGGATGTAAAGGATAGATGTGAGGGAAGCAGACTGACCACCCCATCTGGTCTATAAAGAATGAAGGAGGGGGAGATAGGAGAGCAACAGAGTGATGTAAATTATACGACTGTGTCCAGCCAGAGCTGTCACAGTATGTATCACTCAGCCTGAGGGCAAAGAGACAGAGAGATAGAGAGGGTGCAGCAGGGATGAGGTAAGGAATAAGAAAGTAGGCATGCAGGGCTCACATAGGATATTAACATTAAGAGCAGCTTAAGAAAAAAAATATAATACAGAATGCAAAATGGGTAAATTAATAAAATGCCTAATTTCCCCCTATCTTGATAACCTGGCACCTTCCTGGTTATTGTAACCTTTTAAATTTGGGTTCCTGAGTACGACCCTTGTTATTAAAATATTAACGATCAATGACTAAATACCAGCTGTTATGTGCACTCAGTGCAGCTCTTCCCGTTTGTTTCTTAATTAGAAGCTAAGTAAACTGAAGTCATTATCTATTTTTCTTAATTGTATCTGCTTTGTAACTCTTCATGTCTCTACAATCAAGCTCTGTTTCATAGTGAAACCTGATGGAGGAGTCTGGTGGGTGTCAAGACTTCATGAAGCAATAGTTATTGAAATGGTGCATAGGTTGGTATTCAACCTCAAATTTTCGAACTAAGTGTGCTTTCTAGCTCTTGATGAATTAAATTAGTATTATCTAAAGTACCTATTACACGGTAGAACCACGTTCTGCGCTGGTTTTGTTATACTCTAAACTCTAGGCCAGTACATCACTGCAATGCTGCAGAAGTATGCTAAAAACAAAACGCAATTTGTGATCTTACTTTGCCCAAAATACAACTGAATACCTTATTGGTTTTGTGTGGTTTAGTCTTTTGAAGGGATTTAAAACCTAACTCTCGGGGGGGGGGGGGAGGACTACCAATACACTGAAGGGGATGTTTACTGACCTGATCCCCGCTACCCCCGACAGTCATTGTCCACCTCTCTCCCCTCCGCTCTGGCCTGTCCCTCAGCATCCTCATGTATAATGCAGGGCTATGGGCCCTGCATTGTACGCGATGACTTCAGGGGGCCTATGATCACTGAAGTGGAGGGGGAAAGAGGCTGTGGGTGCCAGTTTTGTAGCCAGCATGAGCAGGAATCAGGTAGATTACATAGTTACATAGTTGTTAAAGATGAATAAAGACACAAGTCCATCAAGTTCAACCTGCAGTATGTGTGTGTGTGTGTGGGTAGGTGTCAGTAAGGATTCCATAGAAAGTAAAAGCCCTTTACACAGGTCCCCAAGACAAAAACAAGAAGCTAAAATTACACTAAACTAAATACTGTGTAAAATCAATATTGAACGCTTCCTAGGTTCTTCAGCCGAAAGCCACATACAATTCGGTGGTTGAAGACGGGGGAGACGAGGTCCGTCAGGGACTGGCCTTTATTCCATATGAGCAATGCTGCCTTATACTCTACTTGGTCTTGTTATGGTGTAGACATCTATTTTGCTGTGAGCTAGAAGGGACTGAGCAGGTCTGAACAGAGTTTTCTAGAGAACAACGATGCCATATTGTATTTAAGTATTGGCTGCAAACACTGGAATTGGTTTAGTACTGTTTTATGGTAAAGTGTTTTAAGGAAAAGTGCTTTAATCCTTCAGCCTTAAAGTGACACTGAACTAAGGAGTTAGAACTTAAAAATGCATTCAAGTACCTTAACTATTAACAAAAAATGTATCTTATTTGTGTATCACTCAGCTGTAGATCCTCAAATCATCTCTGAATTGGTGCTGAAACTGTCCTTCCTTCTGGAGGGTGACTACTTTTGTTTCCCATGGTCCACGTGCATGTGTTGTAAAGTAGCCACCATTCCAAGCTCACTCCTGTGATGGACTACAATCTCAATAGAAATTAGTAATCTAAACATGAGATTGTAGTCCATCACAGGATCAAGCTTTTAGCGGTGGCTACTTTACAACCCACACAGGGACCATGAGGGGAAATAATAGTTAGTTTAGTGTCACTTGCAGTGCAGGGGTAGCCCAAATGCAAGGGGAGATTTTTTTACCTGGAGATAGGCTTTAAAGGATGTGTTTAAGATGCCTACCAACCTGCCCGTTTACTGACTTTTAATGGTGACACTAAAGGACTATTTCAAGCATCATCCAACCATAATTAAGTTCCTGGTTTGTATTTCGTATGTTTTCTGTGGCACAAAAAGGATTATGTGAATATGATCTGAGTGAGTAACCCTTTACAGTATAAATTACGCTACTACTAGTGATTGTAAAATTAGAGATTGATAGCTAAATAGATGTAACAATTGGGTTCTTTCTCATGGTAGAAGCATCTAGTAGGAAGTAGCAGCAATCCATCACACACACTGTGCAAAATGAATCGCTGCTAAATGGCACATGTGTAGTTTACCCAACATGGAGCCATTTGTTTAATCTGCTTAACAATCATCTACTACTCTTAGAGATTAATTGCTAGTGACTTGTCATTGTGCACATCAACTATAATGACCCATGCAGCTCTAATTTAAAAGTCACTTTTTTGTGCACTGCACTGCTGCATGATATATTGGCAACACCTATGCCAAAATAAAATGTACATAAAGATATGATGCAGTCAGGATACTAACATTGCTAAGTAGATGAACTCTACTAGTACAATTATTGCATAAATCATACAAGTCAAACACGATGGGCTACATTAGATATTGAAAGTGAGATGCGCTTGATAGGTGTAATGCAAACAGCCCTGCAGACACATTATAAGCAGTTATATGTTAACTTTTTGGCCTGCTATTGAAGCATTGATGTTCAGATTCAGCTGCTCAGTACTTGGCCAACTGATTTCACTGCAGAGAGCTTTAGCTTTTCCCAGTCTTGATAATCTATTGATAACATTATCAACTAATAGCACAGAGAAAATGCTGTGTCATTATATCCCATTTATAAGTACAGCTAGAAGAAAAAGATCATCAATTCTTTACCATTACCTGGAGTGTTGCATGAATCGCTTCGAAGATGTGGCCTAATCTTTAGCAAGGTCACAATAATCTGTTAAAAGCAACAACATACACACACACACAATTGTATTTTTTTAGAGTTTAGAAAGCAGTGGCGATCAACTTAGTAAATATTTGAGGCCTCAAGTCCCACTTATGACATGTCCTGCGGGCCAGTGGTCGAACTATCACCATAGCAACCCAGACGGGAGCTATGGGGCCAGGGGGACAGGGGGGCCCAGCCAGGATGAGGAGCAAATGGGTCCCCGATGCCGTGTGGGCCTCCTGGGTCGCTATGGCATCACAGGCTGCTGGCAGTCACTGGTGGCTGTGAGGAGGAACATGCTGCTGTTCAGATCACCAACAACCTGTCAGTGATTTGTGCAGTAGTGTGTTCCTCCTCATAGTCGCTGCTGAGTCAGTGACAGCCTGCAGCTGTGGAGGAGGAGGCTGGGCCTGGCGTCGGCATTGCAGGAGGCGCCGGGCCCGGCAGCGGAGAAGAAAGCGGGGCCCGCCAGTGACCGTGGAGGAGAAGGAGGCAGGGCCCGGCAGTGGAGGAGGCTGACAGCGGATTGAGGCTGACGGGTAAGAGGTGTGCAGGGGCATGACCGGCCCACCTGAGACCCTGTAGATCCCACCACAGAGACCCTATGGTGGGCTCTGCAGGGTCACTCTTAGGTGGGCTGTTTGGATCTCAGGTGGGCTCTATACAGTGGCGTAACAACCGGGGGTGCGGGGGGGTCACTTGCCCCGGGCGCAGGACTGAGGGGGGGCGCCGTCACGACCCCCGCTAAACGAAGCCCCTGGCTCCCTCTCACTGCCACATTAACCCGGCTGTCATCGGGCGGCCGCTCGCTCCTCCGAGGCCACTGCGAGCGGCCCTCTACAGTGCCTGATTGGAGGGCGCGTCTGCCTGATCCAGCCAGTGGGGGGGGGGTGTACAGGGACAATGATGGCATGCTTGCACTTGTAGTTCCTTCGCTGATATATATGTGTGGGGGTGGGGGGTACAGTTCTAGTGAATGTTTATATAATATGGGGGGGGCGAAAAAAAATGTTCTGCCCCGGGCGCCCATAACTCTGGTTACGCCACTGGCTCTATAAGGGGCATAACTAGAAATCACAGGGCCTCATACAAAACTTTGCTATGGGGCCCTGTTATTTCTAGCTACGCCCCTGCAAGGCGCTGCACAATAGTTTCGTTTTCAGAAATTTGTGTTGCATTTACATGAGGTAAAACATGCCTGACCATGCGTTATTTCAATGCATTGTAACCTGTGGACCACTGTGTGCGCATCATATCAAAATGCATTAAAAGTCCTGGGGAACTTTTGCGTTAGCAAGTGCAATGTCATTCAGTATTTTAATAAACTTTAAGCACACTTTAATGCATTAGAAATCAGACATGACTTTTTTTTTTTAATGCACCATACCTCAACGCACAGCATGTACATTGTGGTGCGCTGCAGTGCAGGTGCATTGCCTTCTGCTGTAACAGTGAGTTGGGGGTGTAATTTCACTTCTGATTTAAACACAGAGCAGAAGCATAGTTCCGCCTTGTGTTTGACATTGCCTGCTAGCAACACTGTAACAGAGGCAGAAGCCCAGAAGCTGATTGATTCAGCTCCTGGGCTTAATGCTGAACCGTGGCTGTCACTGGCAGCCAGCAGTTCCCGCAATAAAGCCTGCCAGAGTCCCTGTCAGTCCTCCTGATAGAACGTCTGGAGCACATCATGCTGCACACTGAGTGCCGGCGAGCTGCATGTGACCTGTAGGCTGCATGTTAGGCATCAAGGGTTTACATTGTATGTAAACCCCAACAATGAACTTCTCTTTTTTTAGCTCCATTTTAATTTGTTAAAGATACCATTGAAAGCATTTTGTTATATCTGTTCAGTAAGTGCAAAAAAAGTAGCTGTTGGTCAAAAATCTTCTGTGCATGCTAACTGATGTCATTTACCACAGTTTCTAGTGCTCGCTGTGGACCACAGAGGACCTCCACTCCTAAGTAATAGAAAACAGAGGGAGGTGTTCTATAGTCATGTCCTGGGGAGACAGCACTGCTCCTCCATAGATACAATACAGTGAGTGAGTGTTGTCACTCTAGGGCAGGAAATGTGTTACTGGCAGGATCACCAGGTGGAAAAAAGAAAAAAAAAAGCCTGAGAAAGAAAACTATCGAGTCACCACATCTAAGGACTAGTACGCTGCCATGTATTAAATCTAGGGTTTAGATTAGCTTTAAACATGTTTAATCCAGGTAGAAAAGCTTATGTGAACCCTTATATTTAGTAATTGGTTACCCTTTCTAACGGAAAAGCATTTCATGTAGCCGCTGATCAGGACTACAACAGCCTGGAGGAATTTCAAAGTAGTCCTTACAAAAGAGTTCTTTGATATCACTAGGATTTCTTGCATGGACAGTTCTCCTTAGGTCATGTCATAGCATCTCAGTTGGCATGAGGTCTGAATTCTTATACTGCATTTAAGAAACTAAGCTTTCTTCTGCTTAAAGAAACTCTGCCATTAAAAAAAAAAAAATGCTGTATTTACAAAGTGCCTGAACATACTTGGAGCAACGTAAGACGCTTTACTTTATGGCCAGGTTTATGGAAATTCTGAGCATTAAAACGTAGATACTTCCAGGCAGTGTTAATTCTTGCACCATCCACATTCCTGTTGCCACCTCACTACGATGCCTTACTGGCCAACAGGAATGTGCATGAGGCAGGAAAGGGATTTGCCACATCATCGGGAAGTTCTGAAGCACTGCCTGTCTGAATGCCCAAGACTTTTGTCCATAATGGCAGGGTTTTGGAGGCTGCTGCACTTCATACCATTTTTATAATATCTTTAAACAAATCGGTTAATTTACGATTACGATTTACGGTTGTTTATGATCATTGATATCATTTAGCATTCTATTTCCCTTAGAGATAGCAAGTTTTTAAAAACTTGTCAGCCAAGTAGCCCAAAACCATGATGTTCCCTCCACGTTGCTTCACGGTTGGGATGAGCCATTGGTCTGGTGCTTTTTGCTCCTCTAAATATAGCATTAAGCTGGCCATACACCTATAGATTATCTGCACATTTTCTATGGTCAGATGGAAAAAGTGCAACAGATTCCTCCATCTACGCTAAACTGTGTGGATGGAGGAACCTCCCACTCAGCCAAGTTTCAGTATCTTGCTAGTCGGCCCCGCTGGCTCTCAAAATATCTGAACAATCTGATTGGATGCAGGCATTGTTCAGGTATTTTGAGAGCCAGCGGGGCTAACTAGCAAAATACTGAAGCTTGGCCCAGTGGGAGATTCCTCCATCCACACAGTTTAGCGTAGATGGAGGAAACGTTGCACTTTTTCCATCTGACAATAGAAAATCTGCAGATAATCTATAGGTGTATGGTCAGCTTTAGTATTTCTGCTAGATTTCAACTTTTTTCACTCCTGTCCAGAGAATACAGTCTAGACGTCTTGTGGAAACATCTTTGGCAAGGTTGGAGAGCAATTGTGTCCTTTGTGGTGCCATTTATGATGATTAGTCCAGGGTTTTTCTTATAGTACACACATTAGCAAGTTCAGGAAATTGTGAAGTGATCTTTGCTCATTGATCAACCTTAGGGAAAATATCCACAGTATTGTACTAGCACTGTCTGTAGACAATCCAGTATTTATTACAATACTACATTCAAACTGGGAAAAAATATATTAAGAACATTAATTTTTGGCATTATTCGCGCAAAAGGAACATTCACCAATATTCACAGGTATAGGGCCCTGCAAATTGTTTATAGATTGACCCCTAAGATTCCAGTTTACATGTGAAAGAGTCTAGCTGGCATTCCTAGTTGTAGGCAGCATAGACAGTTCTTTCAGAATAAGTGCAAATGTTTTCCAAACATTTATTTAGGACCTAGAAAAGTACTGTTTTCAGTTGACCCGGTGTGCACTGATGACATTAATTTAGATGTAGTTCATGTGTTTATAAATGTCTTTCTGGGGATCTTTTATCTAGATTTTCCAAATTGAAATGATATATCTGAGGAACAAATGATGGTTAGTAAACCATAGTAACTCCTGAAGTGAAATGCTTAAGACCACAAGGTAAACTGCTACAGTAGGCAGTGCTAATCACTAGTAGCTCTAGTTAGAGGAAGAATGTGGGCAAGTTTAACCACAGTCCTCTGAAAGTCCTTTGTGGTACTTTTGCCTATTTCCCGAAGTGCAAATGCACCTACAGCGTCCTTTTCATTAAAGATGAATTACATAGTGGTACGGAAATTGTATTTTTTATATACTCATAGCAATATCTATCTAGGCCGTTACCTTGATGAGTCGTTCACAAGGACAATGAGTGGCCACGACAAACAGATTTTAAATGTTTTCGTCTTCCAATGCCCAATCATGTACTCTGAAATGAAACAAAAAAGGATTTTTATATAGTTACATTTGCTTTATTATTATTATTATTAGTATAATACAGGATTTATATAGCATTATCATCCTTAACATCATCATCATTTTTAGTCCAGTTATCAAACAGAGGATGGAAGCAACAGGCTTCTTTAGACTCAGCCACCGACTCAAGCTCTTAGGGAATCTTAGAGTGTGTTACGGTTAAAGGTGTCCCATGTTGGCAGTGGAACCTCTTTTCAATCCCATAGAAGCCTTCCAGGGGGCACTAGTATAACCACTTAGCTAGCATCTCTTAATTGTAAGAAGCTACTGTATGTTTTATATTGCTTTAAATCTGAACTCCAGGCAAACAGCTATATACACAGATGAAATACATACAAGGAAACTCTTCTACCTGCCAAAGGATTTGTATTTCTGTCCATCCAGTAGAGAGATTTACACAAATGTGTCTCAAAGCACAGTCCTGTCTGGACCTGATTTTTCTCTGCTGCAGTTAGGCAACACTTAAAAGGTCTTGTCCCTCCCTGTGACTAGACAGTGAAAGAAGAAGCGGCATACTGATGAGCTCATGTCTCTGTCACTCTTCTCTTTACTCCTATTAGCATGTTCCTTGTTAGAACATGAGCACTCCAGCACAAATGATTTGCTCCTTATGATGCTTTTCCTTCTCTCAGTATGAGCTCATTATGTACAGAGATTACAAATGGGTAATACCAAGTCCAATTCAGGTACTTACACTGCTTGCTTTAAAATAATATACATATTTAGGAGTAACCAACCCACCCCCCATGTATTATTTTTGCAGTGGTTTCCTAGTTCTTCAACATGGCATTTTAATCAATTTTGGATATTTTTTTACAGCTTAACCAAAAGTGATCAAAACCTAAACGTTTTACAGAGCAACAGTGGGAAGCCTATGGAGAAACCAATTTCATGGACATACTGGGACACCTACTAAATGGAAGCCCTACCCTTGTGGGTATTATCGCTATGCACTCAATAACAAATACTTACAAAATAAAAAGCACTTATTCCCAATAATGTTATCAAATAAGCATTAGAAAAGTGTCTTTGGACCTGGTTGCTTATACACAGCTCAGGGTTATGATCTGCAGTACCTCATGCAACCTCATATAGTTCACATAGAATACTTGTGCAATCTGTGTATTTCTTTTTCCTTGCACTACAGAGGGTGGGGTGCAAAAAAAAATAACCTCTGCTATCTAGGCTGTATTATTATGGTCTAATGACAGGCACCTGTTCTGGATTGGTATACAGCAGATTTAAACCCTTTTTATATTTGAACTAAAATGCCCTGCATTAATTCAGAAGTCAGGCTATAAAAATGTTTGCATATCTACCCATTAATTGCTCCACCAAGACAAATTACATTGTTGCTCATTTGCAATTTCAGCGAATCCATGTTTTGAAGCAGGAATTTTATTTTGGTTTTACTCTTTATTACCTATGCCATCCCGATTGCATCTTTTGGCACACAACTATAATCTATGTTTTAATAAAAAGGAATGAAATTACAAGATATTGCACTTAAATTAACCCAAATCTTGAAATGGTCTGCATTCTTAACAAGCACCTACTCCAGTTTTTCCGACAAGCTGCAGCATGAAACTGCTAAAGCTCTGTTATAAGAACAGCATTTAACTTTAACAAAAATTGGGTAGAGTGTGAAGGTGTCATAAAATCCATCTTTCAGCTTTCTCTCTCATTTCAGTGCAGGGACAGTTTGACATTTCACTTGTTATGCAAAGCTTTATATACATTTGATTTAAATAGGGATTACAGGTAATTTGCAGGTGGATATTATAAAACAAATATCTTTAGAACTGTTACAATATATACATGTATGACCTTTTTTTAAAAAAACATGTCCACCTTTAAAGTGGAATATTAGCATGACCATGCTTTAAATGTGTGCAAATATTTTGTTTTTAAATTGTTTGTACCTGCTGAGATTTGCCTATGTGAAAATTAGTTCCTCTGTCAATCTGTCAACCACAATTATTAGTTTTTACTGTATTAGGCTCACAGTCGAGCTCAAGACAGGCAAACATGTTCTGGGTAAATTCTGGCACCCCCATGTTGCCTGTGACAAGGTCTTTAACTTGCCAAATGCACAGCACCATCTGAAGGCACAGGCATAGCTTATCACACTGGAGTGGCAAAGGTTGCCACCTTTCCATTTTTTTTGCCACATTTGCTTTTTTATATCTTCTATATCAAACTGTCGGAGCCACGTTGACCCCAAAACAGTAAGTGGCCCTAAAAATGCTATAAAAATGAGTTGCTGCAACTCGCTTTTTCTTAAACTCTTTTTAAATTTTTTATTTTGCATGTAAATGTTGTGGTTATTTATAAAAGACCACAATTTTAACTGAAAAATGCAAACAGCTGTGAAAAATGCAGCACGGTTCAAGTGTTTTTGTGACATTTGTTAATTATAGTTGTGCATAATGTGTCACATTGCTCTCCTCCCCAGCAGACTAATGCATTGCCACTTAGGACCTTCCACATAAAAATGTGCTAACAAGAAGATTTCTAATTGCATACAGAAACTTTTTATTTTTTCCAACTGAGTACTGCAAAAATGACAACCTAAATCTATTATTGCTATAAGCAAAATAAATTGTGTTGCTAGCACCCTTTCATAATGGATACAGCCAGCCCCATAGCAGCCACAGTGGTCATTTCGCATTTCTTGAAAATTCATGTTTATATGTTGTTAGTCCTGTATTGAGACTGCTGAATCTGAAATGGAGGAATAGGAGTGACTTAAATGGCCTTACACTCTAAAGAAGAAAATTATCAATTTCCTTTCAGGTAGTAATTAATGTCTCATACAAATTCCTGAAGTGCTAAATGCAAAAAAAGATAGTGAAAAGCTTGACTTTGCTGTTTTAGAAATAGGAGAATTATTTCTATGTAAATGACTTTGCAGGTGCAGTATGCAAAACTGCACAAACCTTGCTGATGGTTGTGAAAATAGCATGAAAGGTGAAAAGTGCAATACTTAGGGGTAAAACCACACGAACAACCCTACAGTGCTGTTGTGGTCCTTTCAAAATAGGCCATTAGTGTGTTTATACAAAGAGGCCTGTTTTATTTCTGACACTAAAGAACAGTTTATTAGGAGACAGCTTCAATAAAAATCTCTCTTCCTCTAATTTTTCTTTTAATATGATAAGTTCAGCAGTTTGAAGTAAAATCCTACTTACAGTATAGGGAAAGGATTTAAATTGTAAATGCAACTGTATTTAGTGTTTACATTGGTAAACATCCATGAACCTCTGTGCTCTGCATCGATTATCATGCTAGCTCTTCAGTAATTTGCTACGTTTTCCGGGATGTCACAAATCAGCGTGCATTATGGTCCCAGGTACAAGCTGGTTGCAATAAGAAATGGTCAATATGATTGAATACCTCAAGACATCTTGGTGCAATGTATTCCTGAAATATACCTCAACAGAATTACGAGGAAATTGTCCTTGACCTTTTTTGGTGGCAGAGACTGATGATTAAGCAGCTATGTACAAAGCGGCAGCAGTCATAACACAGTATATTAACATATTTTAGGAGGATAACCATTCAAAATGCCATTAACCTTCAACTAAACCTCTAATATTACTCACCTTCACATTCTCAGCCATAAACTATAATTTTGCTCAGCCACTTCATACATAAAACAGGCTACTAAAAGAAATGCTTTGTTTAGCCTTCTGCTGTCATGTTTTCTTTACATCTTTTTAAGCAACAGTAGCAACTGCTTTTTACAGAAAGCAACATGAATGATAAAGATGGAGAATGAAGAGCGAATGTGCGAAGAGTTAAACCATGTTCATGTTCTTTATAGAGATATATTGTGCACATTTCATCTGGCAGTGAAGGCGTTACATCTTTGTGAAGTCTGTGAAGGATGAAAAGGCTGAGAGAGAAGGATCTTGCTAGAGATGGAAAGGAGCAATTTGCTGAAGAAGGTAGGGATGGAGAAAGGGATAGGAGAGACAGACAGGAGAAGGGGCGGAAAGACGGAAGAAGGATTCTCCATGGGAGGAGGGTTTGTGGGTTTTGTTTTTGCACAGATAATAGAAATCAACGAAGCGTAAAAGATAGCAAAGACAGGGAAGAGATACAGTATAGGGAAAGGGAAACTGGTAGGACTGACACAGGGATGGAGAACAGAAAGGGAATAATGAGAGAGGATTACAGAAACGAAGATAAGTAGAGATGATATGTAAGATAATAGATTGGATGGTGTAGAAAAGAAGATGAGATAGAGAACAAAATGGGAGACAGAATCCCACATTTGAAAAAGATATGGGAGAGTGAGCTGCAGACTTGAAAGATGCTGCTGTCAATGGTGCTGAACTGTGTCGGGCAATAGAGATATTTATTTGGATCAATTCTACACAGCTAACCTCTTTGGTGGAGTTGTACCGCTCAGCACAAGGAATGACACAGAACACACAGCTATTAATAATTAGTATCAGGGCTGCAGGGCTGGGCGCAAGATCATGTAGGTGAGAGGAAAATGCACAAAGCTTGCACCACGTACTATATAACGCCAGACGCACAAAGCTACAGTGTACACGTCTATAATCCAGGTCAAGAAGCCATGTATAAGGCAGGAACTGCCAGAGATTCAAGCTGCTGTTTTAATCGATCTGTCTCTCCTGCTCTTGCCTCCCTCCCCCTCAGCTTTTTTTCCTCTCTATTCATATTTCCTTCATCTCCAGGTCTCCAAATTCCCTCTCTGCTTCTTCCACCCTCTACCTGCCAGCCTCCCCCTAACCATGGCTGGGAAGCAGATCCTGGTGTAGAAGCACAGGACAAGAGGGTGCACTGCCAGAGGAGTAATGAAGGATGCAGTGCAGAAGCGCTAGTGAAAGATTTGGCCGGGTTCCTAAAAAACCCCCACTGCCATATGTGATACTTCTAATTAAAAAAATAATTAATGAGAAAGTCAGGGATAAAAATGTGATGACATAAAGCAGGAGGGGAGGAGGAATAAAGGCCAGCAAAAACAGAGTAAAAAAGATGAAATTAGGCCTTTGCCTTAATTCACAACACACAGAGAAAGCCTCTTAATATCTTAATGTTTGCTACAAAAGCAAACGAGCTTGATAAATGTATCCCCATCTTTAGAAAACAACCCATTGTAAATAGAGATAAATAGCTGCAGACAGGGACACAGTTAATGAAATAATGTGTGGGAGTCTGTTTTACACATCAGGAACACAAGACAGATAGATGTATAGATTTATGAACACAATTCTAAACTAACAGAAATTAAAATGGTAGGTTCTATGAAAGAACAAAATACAGTGGGAAGCATTATGTTTAGGAAAACATGTTTTCTGTCCTTCATGTGTGTCAGATTTTCTCAGGTCTTCTTAACTCCCAGAATCTTCAACTCTACTGCCCGCATTGGGATGTTTTATTTTGCTCTATATTCAGCATTTCTTTGTGTTCGGAGTGGAAGAGTAATAACTTCTCTGCCAGAGGGACAATAACACAGTGGCTAAATGGCAGTGAAGTGTTTAAGGGGTTAAAGGGCTAGCCCTTTGTGTGAGAAAAAGTCACCTAATAAAAGTGACAGATCTGACAAGACCAAAGTTATCTTTTCAATGACTAGGAAGACTGGAGAGTACAAAGGCAAGACCAAAGCAGAGAAAAGGAATGGGTAGATGGGGATTCCATTTGTGATGGTTTTCAGAGGTATAAATCTGACTTGCCTCAAGGTCCCCATTTAATTTAAATGTCCCATACTATCACTTTCTCACATAGTTCTCTATCTGTGTCTGTCCTCTAGCTGGTATAATATTCTGCTGAGTCTAAGGTAAGACAGCTGGCAGTGGACTCAAGAAAAACATACCCAGAGAGTGATTTCTTTCTAGAAACAGGGTCATAGAACATGATCAGATACACCCAATCCTCCTATCTGCGCACTCCTCTCCAGCTAATATACTATCTGTTTCAATGGAGAATACATTTGCTATTATTCATGCAATTCTTCCTTCAGCTAAAAAAACAAGATCAAGCACTGCCTAATACAACAACCTCCACTAGTATCTTTTTAAATGACCCGGCGATCTCTTAGAAATACAAATAAGCCAGATGTTTGTCCCAAACTGTGCGGCATGTCCCATGGTGAGGTTGCTGGATCCTTAACAGCACAAGTGCCTTGATTTGCTTGTGCATTCTGTAGGGGGACGTTGTGTTTCCTGCAATGCACAGGCATGCTTTTATGGGCTGCAATTTCAAACAATAACATTTCTAATGTATAGGAAAGTTCTGAAGATTCAAAGAGTGAGGCATGCAGTAGTGAAGACTGAAGACCTATAAAGGCAGGTAAACTCCACTAGGTAATATACATTTAAAAAAAATATAGCACACCACGTAATTGTAATTAGAAACCTGGCCTTTATGATGTAAGAATATAGTATACTTCAAAAGTTAAAATAATTGTCTTATATTTATACAGGTGAGTGCAACCCTTGAAACATTCTGTCCTACAAGATTTTGTAAATTAAGGTAGGCTTTGAGAAATGTAAACAGAAAAACACAAGAAAGAGCGCTACTACCTGATATTGATCAGTTTTTTGGTCTTGGACTTCCTCTATACACCGTTCCTTGTTTCACCACCCTCGACACATTTGCAGACTTCCAACTGTAAGTCATATATATTTGTTTCTTCTCTCATGTATAGATGCCATTCAATATCAGGTAGTAGCACTCTTTCTTGTGTTTTTCTGTTTACCATTCGAACTTGCAGGGTCCTCTCCCTGCTAGTGAGAGCCTGCACACCATAATTCATAGCCCGTGTTTTTTCCCAGTAACCAATTATCAGTTGTGCGCTTATGGTTTTTCGTTTTGAGAAATGTAGGTCACCAAGTCACCATGGTGATTGGACAAATGCCCCGATGACTAAGACATCCCATCCTTCAACTCCTTTGCTAGGCAACCCACTGCACTGTGTCAGGAAATAGGACCCGGCTTCTGTGCCCTCTGTCATGAGACTTTCCTGTCACATGACAAGACCATGTCTAAAGTGGTGGTGGTAGGTGGACTGTATAAATGGCTGCTGTTGTATAAGTGGTCCCAAATGTATATGGTCACTGTGGTATGTGAATATCTGTATGTGTCAGTTTAAAAATTCATCACTGCTCACGTCTAACTTTTATTAACATATAACATTTTATTAACATTTATTGATCATTACTCTTGAAGGTTGTACCCTGGAAGCACAAGATGCCATTTTTGACCTTAGACAGCTAACATGCTAATTTCTACTACCTTTATACAATATACACAGATGGCATTTACAATTAAGGTAATGCAACTAATACAACTATTGAAACTGGTGGGAGATCTTGCCTGAAACATATAATAATAATAATAATAATAATAATAATAATAATATGTAAAATGACACTAAACTCAGGAGTTAAACTTTAAAATGCATTCAAGTACCATAACTATTAACAGAAAAGTATTTTATTTGTGCATCACTTGGCTGTAGATTGCAACAATGAGGGAGACCTGGCACAGTGGGGGGGGGGGGGATCGGACAGGACAGTGAGGGAAGGATGGCACAGTACAGGGGGGAAGTATGGGACAGGACATTGGGGGCAGATGGTAGAGGATGGGGGGGTGAGGTTGGCACAGTACAAAGTGGAAGGATGGTATAGAATAAGAGGGAGGGTGGTGCAATTCAGCGGGTAGGATGGTACAGTACACAGGTAAAGGATGACATAGGACAAGGTGGAGGGCAGCACCATTCTGTTTACTATGCGATTGACATTGTGTAGTTTTGCTTCACCCCTGCTGTACGCCGCACAACCTCTCCCTTTTTTGGGATGCTGTGATGGAGAGGGGAATAGCATGGTGGGTGCAGGGCAAGTAGGTAGTGTGACAGGGCGAGGTGTGGCGAGTAGGGGACGTGGCGTGGGGGTAAGGGTGGGGCGGCCCAGAAAAATGTTTGCTCAGGGTCCAATTAATATTAAAAGGCGGCCCTGCTGACCACTTCAGGGATATTACTGACTGCCGCTCAGTGTTAAGCTTAATTTTAATGCTAATTCTGGGGACCTTAAAACGGTTAATTAGGACTGACTTGTAACCTGCTCTTCAACATGCAGCGGCCGTGTCATCTCAAAATTTTACCGTTGGGGGTCACCACAACTTGGCAAATGTTCCAAGGGGTCCCGGCCCTAGAAAGGTTGAGAACCACTGATCTACAGTGATACACAAACAAGTTACATTTTTGTTAATAGTTAGGGTACTCGAATGCATTTTGAATGCATTTTTAAAATGTAACACCTGAGTTTAATTTCACTTAAATCAATTGTCCTATAAAAAAATCAAAAGCTAGCACATTACATGTTTGCTAATACTTAAACCACTCGCAGCCGGCTGAGACCACCGAATACCCCACCCCATTTTAATTATAGGTCCGATGTAGAGGAGCACCCAGCCTGCAAGACGTCTGTAAACCAAATAATTCAAAAGCACAGTTAAGTTTCACAAGAGATCATTTCTATGCCTTTCTATAGTTTGCTTCATTTTTCACTAGTCAATTATTATTTTTCTCTATTGTATATTCTTATCAACTCCTCTGCCACTTTTACCCACCCTCCAATCTCTTTTCTCCATTCATTTAACTCCTCACACAGCATTTTATTTTCCTCATGTTCTGCCTCTATTATCTGCTCCCATCCAATTTCCTCTCTCCTTCTTTCCTCCCTTCTCCTCACAATCACCCTTTTATTACTGACCTTTTACTTATCTCATTACACACAATGGAGCCATAATTAACTGTTACCAGAAAGAAGTGCGGGACAGCCCTCTAGGACTGGATATATCTAGTTTATGACAGTTTGAAAAACTGAGGGAAAAATCACTGCATGGTCCACAGTTGGTTGGACTGGGGAACCACAACCAGCCTTATGATTAAGGATGTCATTAGCCAGCCCCAGACACCCTCAGGAAGGAGGGTGAGTAGTGAGTGACTGTAACAAATACCCCTTGAATGGTGCAGTAGCAATGCAGGGTAATTACTGCATAGTTTTGCAGTGTATATATGGGATGCCAAACAATAAGAGGGGTTGGTGGGGTATACAGGGCAGGGGAGTCTGAGTCACATACTGGTGTCTCTGTTGCATCAGCATGGGAGACCAGGTATGTCTGAGAGGGAAAGCATAGGCTAGGAGTGGTTAGACTCCGAGTAAAAAAAGAAACAATACAAACTGAACAGGGAAGTGGAGGGAAGGGGAACCAATAAGAGGTCGGGGAGGAATGAGGACAAGGTGGTGGGGAAAGAAGGACAGAAAGGGGACTGGGGGGAAAAAGAAAAAACAAGATGGTAGAGAGCAAAAAGGGAAGGAGCAGTCCCTGAGTGATAAACTTGCAGAATAAATTATATACAGAAAAGAAACATTTCTCATTTTTAAGAGAACTGGCTCTGAATTATACTGAGTAGATACCACCTGGGTGTATAGTGGTGTTGTTTTGCGGCCAGTCCTGTTGCAGCCAACAGGTTCCTATCATATATTGTTGGCATCTGTCTTGGGAAATCAGAAACAGTATGTTTAATTGGTATGATCGTAGTAAATTGCAACATGGCTGATTGCTATGGGTTACTGCATTTATTCATCATCATTGCTCTTCAACGTTCCCCACTGAATAATTCCATATGTATGAGAAGAATTCACTACACTGCAGTAAATGTAACTGTTTTACCTAAATGGGTTTACTGAGGCTGAGCAGCCGGTGGGAGCTCACGCTGGGTCTTGAGTAATCTAATAATAATGCCAGAGTTACCAGATTGCCAATCTGAGCCAATTAGACAGTCACGGCAAGCAAAAAATGCAGCTAAGGAATTGAAGACCACACAGAGGTAGTTAGGTTCTGGCACCCCATATACAGCTCCGAAGCTGTAGTCCTACATATAATCCAGTGAAGAAATACATAACATGATGCACTGACAGTGCTCTGGGTACAAGATAAAATGGCAAGAAGCCCCTAGAACCTCTAACAACTAAGCAGTTGGTGAAGGGGGAAGGAGAAAATTGTGCTTAATCAAGTGACACTGAAGGACAACCATTTCATGTTAATTCTTGCACTCTGTGGACAGGCGATGTTTGTAGAGATTATTAGTATGAAGATTGTCATGTCACAAGCCCTTCCTGTTGAGCAGAAACACTTTTTTTGCACAGTTAACTTGCTGAAATACTGATGAACAGCCATCTGTGCATGAAGCACTAACCACCATGCCGTTCATTTTATGGTTTCTATTTTTATAATATCGAAGCAGCCTGCACTAAGGAATCTGCTGCATGCAACAACATCCATGTTCTTCATGCTCTGTTTCCAGAAAATTTCTTACAGCACAATAGGGAAATACTCAAAACACAGCTGATTATGTTTTCTTTACGTGTGTAGTTAATGGATGCTGTTAGCCAAGACAATGAAATATGACTGCAGGGGGGAGCCATTTTTAGGTGTGATACACACAATGGAACACGTATGCTCCTTTGAGGGCAATCCTTCGATGTTACATGCACCCACTATCAACTGCCATTCTCAGTCCATTACTTCACATGGAAAGGCAAGCTAGTTCACAGGATGTGTTACATTAGCTTTCATTAATTGCCTCTGGGGCTTTATTTATCAGGCCTTTTGTATGACAATAGTCATACGGAAAGAGTACTTTCCGTACTCTAGCATCCCCGTCCCCAGGCCTCAGGCCTAGCCTGGGGGCAGGCTGGACAACACCCCAACTTGGACTAATCCATGGCTGGAGCCTGAACTAGAAGTGAGCACATGGCAATTACCTCAATTGCCATGTGCCATTGCACTTACAGAGCATGCAAAACTGGTTGAGAGAGCCCCAGTGATTGGCTGGTGAATGGCACACACACTCACAGTGCCCCTCATTGGCTGTCCCACACTGTAGCAGAGTCACACTCCACCCAGGCACAATCAATGCCAGAACACCTGAAATTAACCAGATAAATGCCAACTATAATTCAGCCAGCCTGACTACAGCTCAGGCAATCACTACATCTCTAGTAGCCATCTCACAAAAGGAGATGGGGGCTACAGATGAAAAGACAAATGCAATTCATTAATTGTGGTTCACTCCCAGCTTTAATACAGCTATCTTCTTTAAGGAACAACGCCAGGCTAAAAGGAAAGTCAATCAATGAGATGCAAATGAGTTCAGTCACGCTAAAGCCGAAAAGATGACTTAATTCAGTTCATATAGCAGGCTCCCCACATGGATTCTGGGGCTCCAATAATGGGATATAGTACTGTGTAACCTCTAAGGCCCCGTTCACACCGTCCACACGACTCCCTTCCCCAAATTGACCACTGACCGACAGCACCCACCCTTC
>NW_017306435.1:1181139-1203122 GCF_000935625.1 Nanorana parkeri | reverse complement strand
CATCCACCTGCAACCACCACTCTCTGACAGCACCACCCCCCACCCTCCCCAGCTTTGGTGCAGATTGTATGATGGTAAACCTGCAGTGGGTTTAGTAGTCTAGAGAGGGGAGGGCTTGAACCAGTGCACACATTACACATTTTGCAGAATCTATGTAGGGCTAATCCGCAGACTAGGTTACCGGCAATAAATGAGGATTTAACTAGAAGATCAGCCAGGTGCGGAAGATGAATGCCAAAATGAAAATTAGATACATGCAGCAGGTAGACTCTCTTGGGTCATTTTCAATGCAAAGGTTTACATGTTTGACAGGCGTGTACTTTGAAGTGTAATTAATGTTTAAAATCTATTCAGTGTATTCAACAATAAAATCCCTTCCAAAAAATAATAATAATAATACAAAATGTTAATTGGCAGTAATTTATCTGTCATGCTTTAATCATTCTGGGTTCACTCTGCTTCATGTAAAATGTCTTCTCTCCATAAGTGCCCCTATCTGTCCTTTGATACAGGAATATGAGCAGAATACTAAACTGAAGCGACAGTTTCATTAAACTTCATAGTAAATTAAAAAAAGGATGACTCATGAAAATATAATTTCATGCATATGAATAAAAGGCTGTTATGCAGATTGTTTAAATGTCAAAACAAAACAGAAAATGAAGTTAACTTTACAGATCCTTGTAAAAATTGTTGGAGAGTGCAGAGATTTATGTAGGAATGGTGCGCCTTATATGAAGCATCACGCAGTTAGTGAAACAGAATTCCAACAATTAGGCTCAATTCACTTCAAGCTGAGCATTTTTTTCTTTAATGCCAACACTCTGAAATTGCAAGTTAAAAATGCATGCACACTTGCAAAATGATAGGACTCATTTAAAAAGCATTAGTATGAAGAGCACAATAAATATAAATGGATGTTCTATAACAAGAAAAATAAAACTGGAAGGACAGCCCAGTCATGTGATCTGTCAAAGTGACATGACCGCCTCACCTTCAATCACAGCTGCCTCTTTTAAGCAGAGAGAACTCCATGGGACTGTGCCAGCAACACACTATGGTCCATTTTGTAGAAATGGGATGGGGAGCATTGTGCGGTGTACTGAGCAGTGTAACAATGAATGGATAGCGCTATCCACCCTTCATTATGATTTAAAATGTACCTATTCACAATATCTGTGAATGCAGGGGCGTAACCACAGACCATGGGGCCCCATAGCAAAATTTTGATGAAGTCCCCCAGAAACCTCCCTACTGCGAATGATATTAAAGTCAGGTAGCAGGAGAGCTGCCTGCATAGTCCCTCCCCGTATATCTGATGTCAGCTCTTCTTAAATAATAATGTCAGGGTCAGCAGCAAACTTCTGCAATCCTTATCGGGGCCCCCTTCCACCCAAAGGCCCCGTAGCAGCTGCATGGGCCGCTGTGGCTAGTGTTACGCCACTGTGTGAATGTTCTTTTCGGGCCAAAAATAAATGTTCTTAATATACTGTATGTTTTGCTTGTTTGAATGTAGTGTGTTGTAATAATACATTATGGCCACTAGATGGAGCAGAAGCATAAGAAATAAATACTTCTTCCCTATGATCCTCATTTCCATCTAGTGGCAATAGGTGCTGGGCTCTGCTATGTGCATCACAGTGATAATATTACTGCTATTTTTATAAGGTAACAACTGGGGTACAAAGGCATTTCGTGCACACAAAGTGGATTTATTTATTTTTCGGCTATTGAGAAATATATTTTATTTCACATCAGTTCCAGGAACTCAGCTTTAAGTTTAAACTTGTATACACATATACTTGATAGTCATAATTATACAGACAATATCAAACTTTAAAGCTGAACTACAGGCAAATAGCAAATTACATAGATGTGCAACCCGCCAATGCAGCAGTGCCGTCCGTCCGTTTTTCTACTACGGGCGGACGGCAAGAGGTTAACCTGCCAAAGGATTTGTCAATTTGTCCATCCAATCCTGAGATCTACACAGGTGCCATCATACAACCCAGCAAGGTGGATGAAACCACATACAGACAATAATACAGTAATGTCTTGTTTCCACCCCCAACCTGTTGACTGGGCAGTACAGGAGCAGCAGCAGACTGAAAAGATCATCCCTCCTCTCTCTCCACCTATCAGCATGTTCCTCATCAACATATTTGCATGGAGTGCACTGGATTGGTTCCCAGTTCTGCCCCTCCCATTCCCAGTTTGATTAGCTACTTATACTAGTTGCATTTAAAAGCTGAATTAATTCTCTTATATCTGCCTGGAGAGCTGTTAGACCAGCCTTAAAGAGATGTTACAATCACAAGGTTTTTAAGCTTTATTAAATACTGATTAAATCACTTACAATGAATGTTGCTCCTTGATGTTTAAAAGTTTTAGTTTCCTGCAAAATCAAATGGCCCCCTGAGCACTGGCCCTGATATCCTGTTTTAGGGTGGCACCTTTCCCTTGCAGGGTCCTATGAAGCCACCCTTGTGTGTGCTAGTAACCTGTGTGTGTCTCCACAAACACACAGACACAGTAAGGTAAACCTCTGCTTCTTACTCCTTCCTTCTCTATGGCTACGGCACCATTCACTTGAATGGCCCGCCACGGCCACTCCTACATCACTAAAAAGTGAGCCGGCCACAGTGCGAGGCAGTGCGTTCTGGCCGGAACGCACTGCGTCTAGTGTGACTGAGCCCTTACTGGACAGGAAGTTCAGAGAAGCTGAGCTGAGAGAGTTGAAGGGGCTGTTTGGAAACATGATAACTGTGAGTGCTTGGGCAAAAAAAAAAAAATACTCAGTTGGGGTAAAGTATGTTTGTTTGATCTAGATTCAATATTGAAAAAAAGTTAAAGCGTTCAATACTGCTTTTATATTGTCACAATTTCTCCCCAGTGTACAAAAAAAAAATGAAACACTGTTTTCCTCATAGACCCCCCTCTACTTCTTCAATCAGCCTTCATCAGGTGCACCTATTCTCAACTGTATTACTTGTTTATTTTAAAACAGGTAAACAACTTCAATAAACGCTTGCTGCGAAACAAAATGGCTGCCTTGCTTTTTTGTTTATTCCTCCTTCTCTAAGGTGACAAACCTGCAAAGGTTTGTTCTCCGAAAATAATTATGGCGCTGTGCAAGGCTGCCCACTATTCAGATGTAAGAGATAGCGACTCCTTTTTACGGCTCACATTCCAGTTAACAAGGAAACTTGAAATTGTTTTAACACCAGTGATTCAGCTTTATGCATAATTCAGATAGTTAACAGTATTAATCTTCTTATTTGCAGAGAAGGATGAAAAACACGCTAGAGCTGCAGACAGTGGAGGAGTGCAGAGACCTTTTGGACTGGCAATGCTAAGGAATGTCTTGATAGTCACACAGTCTAATGTGTAATCACAGCGTATCACAGATTACTGACTGATCTGTGTAATTACAGCATGATGAGAGGAGGAGGGAGACGAGGGAGAAGCCAAAGAGAAGGGGGGAGTAGTGGAGACGGGATGGAAGTAGCAGAGGGAAAGGTATAGGTTTTATACACATAAAAGGCAGACATGGGGATTTGTGTTGATCATGAAATAAGGGTTTAGGCAAGGGGAAATTAAATTTGGAACCACACAAGCAAAAAAATGTTTTTCTACAAGTGAGCAGGTACATAGCACAGACAATGATACATGATGGAGGGAATACAGAAGAAGCTTTTCCTGCAGCGGTGACCTAGGACTAGACATATGTCACCAGGCTTTGTCTGGTTGGGTGACACAGCCTAGAGCAGTGGCACTCTGCCCCTAATCTGAGATGCCATATGCCATTCACACAGCAATGACAAGGACATGGCACCATGCCTGACACAAGAAAAGAGTAATAAAGGGGCATGAGGGACAGGAATACATTATCAGACCAGGAAGTGGAACTACAAACTCCTATCCCTTACAGGGGTGGGCAGTTCTGGCCCTCCAGCTGTGTTTTGACTACAAATCCAACCATGCTTCTGGGTGTCATGCCTGTAACTGTCAGTCTTGCAATGCTTCATGGGACTTGTAGTACCACAACAGCTGGAGTTGCGCACCCCTGCCTTACAGTCAAGGAAAGTGCCATCTTAGCCTTTATTTGGACTGCAGTTGCCATGGTGATGTCATGGATCAACTATGTCACCAGCCATTTGGAGGGCTTAAACGTTTGGTTGAGGCCTGAAATAAATACACTGGACATCTTGACAATTGGCATTCCTTAAAAGTAACTGTTTTGGGAGACTTTAAATTGTCCTAGTTCTGCTTTTAAACATGTTCCTTAAAGCCCAACTGAACCTTTGTTTTTTAATGGGGGAATGCAGTCAGGCTGAATAAAAAGAATAAGTGAGTATTGTTATTATTAGCTATGGATAATGGACGCAGGTGCTGGGGCACATACAACGTGAATACCGGCGTATTTCCCTGCCAGAGAGCCACACATAATGCATACAGCCTCCTATAGAAGTCAATGGCCGTACACAGCTGCATGTGTTTATACGCTGGTACTTGCAGATAGCAGCATATGTTTATATATATATATATATATATATGTATATATATATATATAATGTGTGTGTGGTTGTACACAAGTACCGGCGTACAGCCATTGATTTCTATGGAAGGCTTACGCAGCAACTGTATCTCCCTGGCGGGGAGAAAATATGCAAATATTTAACTTGCACGGGCTCAGCCGCCCATTTGTATGAGCTTTACTTCATGCTTTCAGACCCCATTCACACTGAGCGTTTTGTAGCGCGATTTCAGCTCAAAAATCCCTTAAACATCAGCTCAATGTAGCTCAGTGTAGCTTGTCCATTGTTTATCAATGGAGCTGTTCACATCTCACAGCTCAATGTCCCCTGTAGCTTGTAGCTCAAGCTTGTCGCTTGAACATGACCTATTTTTTGGCGGGATTTTGCGCGATTTGGCCGAATAGACTTCAATGGTGTAGCGCGATGTCGCGCTACAGAAGTGTCACTTTTGCACAGAAATATAAACAGGAACATAAGCAGGAAACAGGAAGAGGAATTATGTCACATCAAGACTGCTTTTGATTGGATACAGCCCAATGTAGCAGTTACGAAGTCCATGCAAAAAGTAGCGCTACGTAGCACGACAATATGTGCACGCACTGTAGCTCAATGTCTCTCAAAGTCGCTCAGCTCAAATCTGCGCTGAAAAAGCACCTGCCCTGCACCTGTAGCACATAGGATACTTGGACTGCTGCTTCCACAAAGAGCAAGATCAAGTTTCCCGAAATTCTGACACGCCCCCTGCACAATGCTCCAATCAACAATGTTCATGCCACCTGACCTGAGCAGTGCTTTCGATTGGAGCACAATGCAGGGGGCGTTTTGGATTTCTGGAGTCCTGAACAGATATACACTGCGCTGGAGCAGTGGTCCAAGTGTCTACTGTGCTGCTGGCACCAGGCAGTTCTATAAAGTAGTAAAGTACTAACATACCAAAAAATAAAAACCTAATTCTTTACTTTTTATGCAGTCTGACTGCATCCTCTATTTAAAGATAAAAGGATCAAATGGGCTTTAACAGGGACATATTTCACAAACTGTTGTGGGACCTCATGGCCTCAGCCTCTTGATAGTATCTTCAGCATGAAAAAAATAAGCACCATGAACATAGTTGAAATGATCTATGTTCATTTGTAATGCCTTGAATATAGAAGACACATGAGTACATTATCTATAAGAAAGAGCATTTATCCACAACTGCCACTACTTTTTTAGCCTTCACTAATTTAGTGCACATGTCAGTAAACGCTGCCTTCTTAGTTGCTGTGAGTTATTGCTTATCAGTGCTCTCGACACTGTTTTAGAAAATATTCTCAATTGGGACAGTATATACCGAGTATTTACAGCCAAATAATTCTGTTGGTATGCCTACCTTAAACAAGCCAAGGCCTGGTAGCCAAAAACATTAAGTGATGCAGAGCATCTTGGTAATAGAGTGATCCAGTGTAAGTGCTGCATATAGGAAATGATCATTATTGTTTTACTATAAGCATACAGTAGATGTTAACCCTAACTGAATGACATGCATTTTGTTAATGCATTGTGTAACATAAACTACAACCTTTTTTTTTTTTATAAAATACTTGTTTTCACCTTATTTTTTATCCTTTCTGGCATGTGCTTCTGATCTCCTAGATATCCTCTGTGTAACCACATCTCATGCACTCCAGCGATGGCTGCATGGCATTTCTCAGGGTGGGGTAACAGTGAACCATACCTACTTAATGTGTGTTGTAGTCTTGTAGTCTCCATCAGAAGCCAGAGTGACAGGGTCAGCATACAAGAGCACAGTTTGGAGACAGGGCCAGAACGTTCCCACCCTACAGCAGGAACTGCCTAAACAAGGACATTTATGTCAGGAATACAAGGTATTTTTTAATGAAAGCTCAAAAAAACAAAAAACCTCCCTGTGCAGTGGGGCTATCCCCCGCACCGCAAGTGTTAACTGCATGTTAATGTCTAGGAGACCTGTGTAAAGGACTTCACTTACCCAATCCCCACTTCTGCAGGCTCTGAGACTGACATCCGCAGCCTCCTTTTCCCTACACTCCAGTAGTTGGAGGCTGCAGACACCATTATATGTGAGGATTAATGAATATTAATACGTTTTTATATGAGGCTATATTGATTGGGTTTGCATATAATTTAAAGGGAAATGCTATATATTCTGAGTATACTATTTAATATATATTGCCAAACATTTCTGACATGATTTTATCATTTGTACATGTTTGTTCTTTTGTTTTTTACAACCATAAACAATATTGTAGATGTGCCCTCTGGAGGCTATCTGTGAGTCAGACACTGCAGTGTGCTTCTTTGTTGAGCAGCTGCTGTGACAAAATCACACACTAGAAAAGACACCAGTAGAGTCTGCTATGGGTCACTATGGGTCAGCGCCATCTATAGACCCTGGAGAGTAAGGCCTGTGTCGGCTGACTTTTGTTTGCTTCAAGTGGGTTCTAGATTCCTATAGGAATACAAAACCAGCTTGAAGCAGTTTGAATGATCACAGAAGCCTCTCTAAATGATCTCAAACTGATGCCATTGACACAAGCCCGTTGACATAGACCCTAAAGCTGGCCATACACCTTACAATTATCTGCACATTTTCTGTGGTCAGATGGAAAAGGTGCAACAGATTCCTTCATCTACACTTAACTGTGTGGATGGAGTAATCTCCACCTGGGCCAATCTGTTACACTTTTTCCCATCTGACCACAGAAAATCTGCAGATAATTGTAAGGTGTATGGGCATGTGCACTGCTCAATGGACATTAGCAGGAAGGTAAGCGTTCATATGGAGACAAATTAAAGTTGTCCTATATACATACATAATTGAAAACTATAAATATTAAGTTTTGTGGGGGTTTTTTAAGGTTAACACTGCAATATGCTTATAACATTTGAAAAGTGCGTTTATAAAATGTATCAATACACTTGTGTAAAAACTCAAAGTAAAAACTCAAATACAGTAGTAAAAGCCTTCCAGGACTTAGTGTGAATAATGACAGAAATAGCGACAGTGAATGATAGAAGAACGGCAGCCATAAATGAACCATAGCCTGGGATGGAAAGTGTTACGCAAAGGTGATACTAATGTGAGAAAGACATAGAAAACTGAGAAATGACAACTTCTCACCTTTAATTAGCTAGAGTCACAGAAAGGGGAGAGAGCAGGGAAAACAAGGTGTGCGGAATGAGCACTTAGGAAGCAGACATTAGCGTGCAGGAAGAGCAGATAGCTAGACAACATGGAGAGCTTAGCAATATTTCACCAGGGGTGTAATTACAGCCCTCTGGGCTTCAGCAGAGATCTACCGCTTGGCTCTGGTAGAAATACTATATTGTATCACAGAGCAGCATACTGTGGTAGAGGACATTGTACTGCCGCCTCTGACAGAACACAAATACAAAGGCATGCTAATTTTACAGTTGCTACAAGCAGGCTGTTTTTGTTAGCGTCATCAAACTAAACATGCCAATATTTACACTTTTCTCTGTATTGTTAGCCAAATAACAGTACACATCTCAATATTTGCTCTTCTGTAGTCACGCATGAATAATTTAACTTGCCTTTAATAAAAGAACTCCAGACAAATCTTAAATTCAGGTTTGCTGGCATAAAGGTAGTGCTCCACATCACATGCCTTAAAATAAGCAAAAATCCTGCTTATGATATGAACATTTCTGTATGCACTGTTGACCAATGGATCTCAAACTGTGATCCACGGACCATTAGTGGTTAGAAGGTTTGTTCTTGGTAGACCATGGAGCCACAACTTTTTAGCAGACTCGTTTTGGTGCGTGGGTGGGTTTGCTTTAATACAGTGGTTGTCAAGCTACAGTTTAAAAGGCATACACCATGTGGGACAGTTTATAACTATGCTTTTGGTGTCAGTCAACATTGGGGGAAGTTATAAAATTTGAAGCAGACAGAATCTAGAGCAGCAGTCCATGGCAACCAATCAGCTTTTCTCTTTCATTTTCATAACTGAACAAACTGAAAAGAGAAGCTGATTGGTTGTCATAAGCAGATTCTGTCTGCTCCAGTTGTTTTCATGAATTCCCCCCAATGTGGTACAATTCCTAAATCCCCAAAAATCCCACATAAACTGATAAAGACCATAGAAAAGTATTGTGGAACCTGGCCTTGGGGCGGCAGGGGGAGTAAATCCGGCCCTGGGGATGAGAGCCGGCCCCTGTTCCATGTGGAACAGCTTTTAAATATGCTTTTGGTGTCAATCAACAATGTGGTGGCATTCCTAAATCTCAAAAAATTCCACTTAGCACTGATAAAGACCATAGTATAAAAGCAGAGCATGGGAGCTTCCAATAAGAGGTGAGAACCAAGTAGAAATGGGGGATGCTGAGGAAAATACATGGTATATGAGTTGGATCAGCAGGAAGAGGAAGTTATTTGATAGATATGGGTTCAATAACTGGTTTTGTAATCATCTGCTGCTGGCACTTTTAGATTCAGTCACAGAGTTTGAACATTCTTCCTAAATATACAAAACCAGATATTATCCCTGGAAATAAATTGGCAAAGTGAAGCACTCTTAGCATATTGTTCCATTGTGGTATTATGACAGGGTATAAAGCTTCTTCCCTGTAAATTATAGTTTACAGCCCATACTGACAAACTTTTAGCATAAAATCACTCTGCATCGTAGAGTCAGTTTATTATCTGTGAACAATTACCTGGGCTTACACAGTTGCATAAAAATGTAAAAAATATTTAATTTATAATATAATAAACATGTCATGATTAAACATATAAACATTTTTGAAAATATTGGCAACTATAATGATACTAAAAATTATATTTGCAGTTATGGTGTGTTCATTAAATTGAAATTAAGTGATTTTTTTGTGTGTTTTAAACACTGTTCATCAGTCAATGCTGCTTAAAAGAACGCATGATAAACATTCATTTAAAGTGATAAAGCAGTTTTGTTGAGAACCAATTTCCCCCAGGTCAACTATTTTAGCTTAAAGCAGTGGTGGTCAATTTGAAAATGATAGAGGGCTTCAAGTGCGGCCCCTAACACTTCGAGATAGCAGCACATTTTCAGGCCTCATGGTTCACCAGGGGCTTAAATAAGTTCATGGCCAAAACCTTTTTTTTCATTTAAAATAGATTCTTTTTTTTTTCCATCTGTGTCCTATTCGAGAGATCTCCCTTCACTTCCTGTCCTGCAGACACAACAGGAGAGGAAATCACTTAGATAGTTGTAAAGAGAACAAGTGTACCCACTGGATTTCCTCTCTTTTCCTGTCATGGTAACAATTGAAAATGTGGGATTTTCCCTCATGTTTAGTCTCAATGACAGTGGTCAACAGGACAAACAGAGAAGTTAAAGCAGCCTAACAGGAACACAAACAGCAATGAGAAACTGACAGGGGTTTTAACGCCTCACCACTTGAAACACTTTAAAGGATTTAAAAAACGGTATTATAGTTTGTTTCCTACTGGCTGTCACAGGACAGTCAACTTTACCTGTCAAGATCCATGCATAGAAGTAAGAAAAATGAAGCACATGGGAGGTCTGGTGATGGTCTATATACAAAGCCATTGACTAAAAGGCTCATGCGCAGTAGTTGGGGGGTTAGAGTATTAAAAATAGATTATGTAAAACCAAATACACTAAAAGTAAAAAATACACTGTAAACCAAATATACTAAATATTATTCTTAAGGCATCAAAAACCATAGTCTAGCGTTTGAGAAGGTGAGGAATGGCAAGGGGCTACTACTGAATGCAGATGTGTATGCAGAAGTGCTTTGTTATGGATTTATATGCTATACAATGCTTTGTACCTACTTGTGATAGCTATATAGGAAGAAGGTATTTTCAATTTCACTTCATTTTTATGTGATTCAATTTAAAAGACAGAAGGTGCCCTCACCATAAATCGTTTAAGTGAAGCCTGTGCTTAGCCTGTGCAGGACAAACAAGTTTACTTTGATGATGTCCCCGCTAGCAGGCTATACTTAGCTTACCTTTTCTTCTCTGCCTCTTTATTTGGGCTGCTGAGAGTGAAGAGCGCTAACTAGTACTTCAGCGTATTGGGGATCATATGACTCACTTGCTTTCCTCCCACATGACAACACTGGGACTTGGTGAGGGGCCACTCAGGCACCCTGTGCAGCCACATGGGGATGTGGAGAAAACCCTGTGTAAGATAGTGCGTCGTGACTTATAGCTTACACAGGGCTAACTTTCTTTGCTCCTAATGGCTGAATAGAACAGCGGGAGAGCTAAGGAAAGGTAAGTATGTGTTGGTGGGGATCTTGGTTAAGTTAACCAGTTTCTTTGCACCGCATTGAAAATTATGGTTCACTTAAAAAGTTTGTGGCTATTTTTTGTGCTTTAAGGAAGACAGGGTACAGGGAAAAATTTGATTTTAGCTGAAACCCACTCAGGAAACAAAGGTGGAGTAGGCTGAAGTTAGTGTAAAACAGAGCCAAATATTAATGTAAAAAAGTTCCATTACTATACATATACTATACATTGCAGGGATCTCAAGTCTGGTGGTCATAATAATCTGGCCACTCAGTGTATATGTATATTATCATTATTATTTCTTTTATATTCTGACGACGGCCGCTGTAAAAAAAACAAAACAGAAAGGGCACCTCCCTGAAATGAGACGGGAACCTCCCTGAAATGAGGTTTTGCAGGTCGGGATGCATATGCTTTGGCTCGACTGAGTTACCCGATGTACGGCTGATTTCAGCCGATCTACGGCTGGAATCAGCCATACAAACCTGAAGTGAATAGCCGAACAGCGTTCGGCTCACTTCGCTTGGGGTTGCTTAGTCACTCGGCTGCCTACGGCAACTTAGTGAATAGACCCCTATGTTGCCTGACGTTTGCCATCCGACTTTCATATGTAACTGTATACTTTATTCATACAATGTTTGTCCTTATCTTTTTTTTAAAATACAAATTATCGAAATAGAAAATGTTGCTGCTCAAACTCATTAAAAATAGTTGTATGTAAAAGTTTGAAAGATTTTCCTAATATACAAAGCATGGCTTTTGTCTTTTCTTTTCAGTTAGGACTGTGCTGGGCAACGCTGCCCATTGGAGCTGGTGTGAACTAGCCCTTAAGAAAATATAAATTCTTTATTGAGCAGACATCTTTCATAACTATCTTATAGGCATTTAATAACAGCCTAAATAATACAAACATAGCTTTTTTCCCCTTTGTGCACCACGTTTGTTTTATACAACATGCCCTCAAGTCTTGTTGACTTCACTTGCTTTTTTCTACAACTCCCACATAGCTGTATAGAGTACTTTTTTGAAAATGTCTCTCCGTGCCCCTGAGAAGTTTAGAATCTAATGTCCTTGCAGATACATACACTCACCAGCCACTTTATTAGGCACACCTCTTCAACTGCACGTTAACACAAAAATTTAATCAGCCATTCACACGGCATTAACTCAGTACATTTAGACATGGTCAAGATGGTCTGCTGAAGCTCGAACCGAGCATCAGAATGGTGAACAAAAGGTGATTTAAGTGAATTTGAACATGGCATGGTTGTTGGTGCCAGGTGGGCTGGTTTAAGTATTTCAGCAACTGCTGATCTACTGGGATTTGCATACACAACCATCTCTCGGGTTTAGAATGGTCTGAAAAAGAGAAAATATCCAGTAAGCGGCAGCTCTCTGGGCAAGAATACCTTGTTGATGTCAGAGGTCAGAGGAGAATGGCCAGACTGGTTCAAGCTGATAGAAAGGCAACAGTAACTCGAATAACCACTTGTTACATCCGAGGTATGGAGAAGAGCATCTCTAAACACACAACACGTTGAACCTTGAAGCAGATGGGCTACATCCACAGAAGACCACACCGGGTGCCACTCCTGTCAGCTAAGAAGAGGAAACCAAGGCTACAGTTTGTAAGGGCTCACCAAAATTGGAAAATTGTAAAAACGTTGCCTGGTCTGATGGGTCTCGATTTCTGTTGCGACATTCAGATGGTCAGGTCAAAATTTGATGTAAACAACATGAAAGCATGGATCCATCCTGCCTTGTATCAACGGTTCAAGCTGGTGGAGCATCACATCATGAATGTGCAGCTGACAAATCGGTAGCAACTGTGTGATGCTATCATGTCAGTATGGACCAAACTCTCTAAGGAATGTTTCCATCACCTTGTTGGATCCATGCCACGGAGAATTAAAGCAGTTCTGAAGACAAAAGGCGTCCAACCCAGTACTAGCAAGGTGTACCTAATAAAGTGGCCAGTGAGTGTACATATTTGGGGCAAATTTAGGTGTGGGTAACTAACCCAAATAGAGGAAAACCAGCACAAATACAGAGAGAATATGCAAATTCAGTGCTGATAGGAGCATGGCCATGAATAAATCTAGCATATCTGTGTTTAAGCAGAACAAATCAAGAAAGAGAATTTGTGCAATGGGCAAATCCAGCATGCTTTAGACATCAGTTTGAGTTGCTTATGAGATCATTCTGAATTTGACAGTTGCATTTAGCTTGCAGTTGACCTCCTTTTGACCTAATTAAAGCTGATTTTGCATTTCGAAAGACTTGTAAGGGGAGATAAGCAGTTCTGATCAAACAAAAGCCCATCAACACAGGGCTGATCTGTGTCTCCACTTTAAAGTAGTAATAATAATGCAGGTTTTTCTCTAAAAATACTCTGCATTCTGCTGATAGGTGGCTTTTCACTCACCTCATAGTTCTAGCCGACCTGTGACAATGAGACTGTCACAGGTCGGCTCAGTAGATCGGGAGGTGAGCGAACACATACCGGGTTCGCTCGCCTCTCGATCCTGTCACGGCTCTTTGCCGTGATAGGGGGAGGGGCTGGATTCCGCTCTCCCTGCTCCGATCTGCCAGCGCTGACTGGCAGAACGGACGGGGGAGGGGGCGGGTACAGCTGGCTCTGCCTCTAGATAGGCAGAGCCAGCTGTCACTCACGCAGCTGGGCGAATCCCGTCATCTACGTCGGGATCTGCTCCGGCTGCGGTGTCTCAGTATACCGCGAGCTGTAGCTCGCAGTATACTGAGCATAGGGTAATGGGAGGACGCTAGTTTGTGTCCTCCCGTTACCCTAAGGAGAACTATGGGGAAAAACACTGACCCCATAGTTCTCCTTTAAAGCAGAGTTGTGTAGAAAATGTGTAGAAAAGGCCTCCATAGACGTTGTTCACTCCCAAGTCCAGTGCTAAAGAAAGACACGTTATTGGCTGCTAAATTAAAGTGTACCTTGATACACCACTGATGGACCTGTCACACAAGGCTTGGTCGTATGTGGACTACACACAAATTGATTCTCATTATTACACTATAGGACATCAATAAACCAGGGATGGCTGAACCAGTCAGCTTCACAATAAATTATGATTAGAGTTAGCCTTTTATTGCACTATAGTTTATTATGCTCTTTTTACAGTGACTCACAATTTTTGATAACAATGCAGCCAGCTTGAGTTTAACTGATTTTTCCTCTACAGGATATATTGTTTATTATAACCAAAATTTAAAATACCTCTCATACATAATTAAGCAAATATAGTAAGGAATGTGCGTAACAGACGGGAATTTTCCGCGAAAGCAGTGTGACAGCTTGGCATGCAATCAACAAGAGAATAGAATGCAGAATGCAACAGCGAAGGCAGTAATAAGTGCCAGCCAATGGCAGGTGACAACGAGATCCCAAGAGAGCAGGCTGGAATTTAACAGGCCAAGGCAGAACCAGAGGACCAAACAGTCACATATAGCAACGTAACTTTTCAAGCAGCCGCGGTCCATTAATATGTCTTCCACACATGGCAATTCCAACGAGGGTGTCATATCTTATCATCTAGATTGATTTTCAATCTGTTATTTAGGTATGTATTTATAAAAGGAGGATACATACATTAGGAATCATGCCTGGTGTTATCTAATGATAATCATTGGAAATATTTACCTGCAGGACAAGTAATACAAATTCTGCGTTAAATATTTACCTTAGGGTTTTATAGTAGAATTGCTCTGCATTTTACCTATATCACTTTTTTGTTGGAACTTTGGCACTCCCCACTCATGAACACCAAAATACCCAAACCAGAGGCTACCAGAATTAAAAGCATTGAATGTACAGACCTTAGTACATTCTGTTTTTATTAATCCTAATTTATTGTTGTAAAGTAAATGTATGCATATCATTGTCTTAGTCACATAGGTTTTACCTAGCAAATTTTGAACAGGTGCATGCATATAAACACACATATAGATGGATGGATAAATATCTATCTATATCTAACAATAGAAGACTGGAACATATATACATGTATGCAATAATAAACAATGACAAACCTTGAAACCACTTGTTTAAAATTTACGTATACTGTGCATTTTTTTCTCTTTTGCTATACTACTTTCTTTAACGCTCACTCTATTTATACATCATTCAGGATCTGTTTTATTTATAAATGAGTGACAACAAGTATTAACGTGCATTTCAGAAACACATCCTTCAGGGGCAAGTTGGCAAATCACACATCTGTATGGATGTACAATATGTTTCATGTTTCCAACTCAAAATCACACATCTGTATGGATGTACAATATGTTTCATGTTTCCAACTCATGTAGAAGTATCACTCCAGCCAAGCATGCAATCGGAAACCATGGTTTTGTTGCAAATGCTTCCTGACCACTGTAATTCAAATGAGAGTTTGGCCTCACCTTTCACTTTTATTGATAGTGATGATTCTTGTTTTTTTGATAGTGCTTTTTTGAAGAGCCAAACACTTATTGAAAGCACTTCATATGAGTAGAGGAAGTTCCTTTATGCTTTCATGAATTGCACTCAGCTGCACCAAAATCACTAGCCTACACACCTACTACACTTGACCCTGTCTGTCCGGCACTTACTCTCAAAACTGACTCTTAGCAACAAGCAACTCATTCAACCCCTGCAGGAGACCCACTCACTACAATTGTAAATGTAGCCACTACACTTAAAGCTCCATGCATCTTGCTCAACATTTCAGGCAGACTTGCAGAATGACCAGCATTTACTCCAATGCTAAAACCAATAGTGTTCCACTCACATTTTTTCCACCAATTTAAAATAATATTTTGCACTTTTTAAATGTGATGAAAAGGTAAAATTATTTGCAAGGCATGAGCAGCTATAAGACTCATTTTACCCCAAAACAAACAGAATTTCCACATTTGCAGACTCGTCCTGATGTTACCTTACAGACTTTTCATACCCCAAATTCTGCCAAGCTTTTAAATGAATAAACTAAAATTTCTAGTCTGGGGTACAGGAGTTATATTTTCTGAAAGCACTCTGAAAGTCATGGTGTGCACTCTGCAATCAACATTCCACAATAGGCAATCACTGTAGAAAGAAAGCACCAACTTTACCAGGATGACCAAACAAGTAGTTCATTGCAAGTCATCAAGTGTTCATTGAGCAGTTTTGTTCATAAGGACCTTTTCAAATGTGAAAACGGTGTTTACTGATCATAATGATTCTATGTCTGAGGCTTATATGTTGCAAAAAACTATTGGCCACTTGTATTCATGGTGCTTCTCCTCAACAGTAAAGGAGGAAAATAATTTAGCAGTAGGGAGAACCTTTAGATTTAGAAGGGTCCACTTCTACATATCACCTAGTAAGATCTTTAATATTTATTTATATTATCCAGTGTAGACATTCTCACTTGTTGAAAGTGGGACTAAAGTAGAAGCAATGCCAAAGAAGTGGAGAACTCACACACAGGTATCTGTGTCATTTTTGTACAAGTAGGCAGAGATTCAGCTTGCATTGTGGGCAGGTAAGTACTGCAGACTTTTATTCCACTTTAAAGAATATCTGTCCGTAGAAAAATATGGAAGCAGCCATTGCTGACCTCCTTCTGAAAAGTTGGCTGCCTATGGCTTCAATGCAGCCAGAGACCCAAACAAGCATGCTACTCATAAATTGAAAAAGAAAACAGTCTGCCCTGATCTCTATACTTAATCTGGGTCATCAACTCTTAGAGCACTGATGCTGTTTGTTGGTTGTTGCACATCCCTATTGAATCCTCGGCATTTTAACACGCCATGCGCGCGCGTTGGTAGTATTTATCAAGCATCTTTATAACCTGCATACGCTTCCGCGCCAAGCGTATACGCGCACGCGCGCGCGCAATCGGCGTGTTTTTGCATGGTGTGTTTGTGGCGTGTTTGTGAGGTTAGTAAATCAACCCCTTTGAATCAGCATTACAATAAACAGGCAACCTGAGCTTCAAAAGGAGAGCTATAAAATGGTAGTGTACATGTTCTCTTTATGTTTCCTTTAAGATGCTCTAAATGCTAAAGTGAGCTCCCAGTAGGTTTTATCATACAAACATTTTGCAAGTCTTAAACACTATTTAGC
Source organism: Nanorana parkeri (assembly GCF_000935625.1). Lineage (NCBI taxonomy): Eukaryota > Metazoa > Chordata > Amphibia > Anura > Dicroglossidae > Nanorana > Nanorana parkeri. The sequence continues at coordinate 1,186,180 of NW_017306435.1, read as the reverse complement.
ATCTAATACATTTAATTAGAGTGCATCCAAAGGTTAAACTTTTGATTTTAGTTTTGGCTACAGCAGATAAGGTAATTGCTATTTGTGTTCCTTCTGGGGGGATTCACCCTCTCTATTCATCCTGGGACAGTAAGTGCTCAATAGATCTGGGATAGAGGAGACCTGTTCTGGTAAAAGATATCTGTTCTTTCACTTTCTAATGTGTCTCCAAAACACAGTGAAGGGAAATTTCTTGAAGAGGTCACAAATTGTAAAAATCTTACATGGGTTTTGACAAATTTCTACATTATCCAAAATAATAAAAACACATTTTGGCTTTAAATATACTTCAGAAACCAATACAGCTTGAGACGTTGGGGTCTGTAATTTCCATGCAGTTGTTCCTATATATGAGTAGTTCTGGGAAAGAAAGAATTTTACGCTGCTGATTTTGCAGTGTTAAAAACAACCTGTAGGATTTGTAAGTATCCAGGGAAAACCAGGACATCTGAAAGACATACAGTATACTGATGGCTCCACTTTATTGTTATAGTGATCTGCACACACACAGCAGATGAAAAGTCTAGTGAGACAACAACACAGAGAATGAGAAAATCATACATTGGGCATATGTTAAATAACAGGATGCTCACATTGAAGCCACAGAGGATTAAGAGAGACATGATTTCATCTGCATTGATCCTATTTAGTGTGTCTCAATTAAAGTAGGTTATTGGGTCAGTGGACACACTCGGAATTATCTGCAGAATTGTATTGTCAGTTAGCAAAAAAAGAGACAGTTATGAGCACAGCAGGAATGTATTATTTTATGCTAAAAAATGCAGAAAGTTCGGAATTTTGGTGGTAAATTTCGCCTCTCATCATTCTAATTCACCATCACCCAAGTCTCAATTGTGCTTTACAGAGAAATACAAACAGAATCCCAAATTGAGTAATAAATATAAAATAATTTTTTTTCCCATCTGCTTTTCGCTTTTACAAGCTCTCTGTGGAAGCTAAAGTAAAATATTTGGGCTATGGTTAAAGAATAGAATACCTGCAAAACCTTAATGTGCCTGTATACCGTGGGGCGAGAGTGAATGGACATAAAAGAAGGTTAATATTACTGAGTGGTAAACAGCCAACACCGTGCAAACCAGCGCCAAATAATATACACACTGCAACTGCATAAAAGGAGCTAAAGCAGAACTAAACCAACTGCTAGAAGATAGATATTTATGGTAGAAGACTGCGTATGTCTCTTCTGCCATATATTCTCTCCCCCTGCCTAATAGCAGCTTTTATAAATTGTGCATACTTGCACATTATGGCAAACGTTCCTGGTTGATTCCACTTTAAAGGACCAGCTCACCCAAAAATTATTGTGTTACCTTCTATTGGCTAACAAAATAGATTGTATTGTAGAGCTATTGAGGCACGCTGGCTCCTCCTTAGTCTGTAGAATAGACCAGCATGCCCCAAAAGCTTATACTACAATCTATTTAGTTAGCCAATAAATGGTATCTCCCTAAGCCTAAACTTCTACTTTTGTGGCTGGCTAACATGGTACAACACTGTACTGCTTTCACTGAAAGCAGGAGAAAACCCTACCTGGATGATATTTATGTGCTAAAGCGCAGTGGATTATAAACTGACTTTTTTTTTTTGCATAGAAAATACTTGTTTTCATCTATTTCTTTCATCTTTTGTTGCATCTTAGCACTGCAAATCTATTCAGCCCCTTAACAGCCACTCCCTGTGTTCATGGACTTATAGTAGTGTTTGCTACACAACAGTGAAATGGAACATGCATGCACAATGAACATTGGTATGGCCACTTGTCTTCACTGAGAGCATAGGTGACAGAAACACAGGAAAACATTTAAGAGTATATTTTAAAAGATGTGTGACACTCATCATTAGTTTCTCCAGAGGGAGTGCAAACTTATACATAAGGAAGAGGTTGCCCTTGGAAATCCAGTACTTATTCCTCTGTGTGGGCCTTGGTGCTCCTAAGCCAAGGTAACCAAGTCCACACAATCGAGGAATCCAGGGCACTTGACAAATCACTCTTCTTTATTGTATCAAGAAAACTCAGGAAAGACTAAAAACAATAATAACCATCTGGCCAATGATTGTTTCTCATAGTTAGATGCGTGCTTTATCAAGGCAGTTGGATCTAAGTGCCTTGAGAAAGTGTGCATCTAACTATGAGAAATGCTTGTTGACCGGATGGTTTTTATTGCGATTAGTCTTTTTTATACAATAAAGAAGAGTGATTCATTTTCCTGGATTGTGTAAACATTTAATAGGCAGGGACAGAACTCTGTCACCCTACAACATCAAGTGCCCTGACCTACATAGCAGAGTATATAGAGTGTTATTTTAATAAAAGCTGCAGATTTATTCACTTTGAAACTGACTATTGAAATTACATTAATACATTATATTTTCGTCACTAGGTATACCTATTCTGTGCAGTCTCGTCTGAGAAGAATTGCCTGATACCTTATTTCATCTACTAGGGATTCCCGGCGTGAGATCTATATAAATGCCTTCAGTGCAATAAAAAAAATACATTTAAAATCCATTAGGGAGAATGGAACTTTCTTGTATGTGCTGCAGCGGAGCACACAACTGGAGAACATATATCTACCATCTGTGTTTCTGAGAGATGTAAGAAATGGTTGGGTGGTTTAACTCTGCAGCATCTACCAAAAACTAAAAGCTACTTTTTGGGTGGACTGACCCTTAAAGTGACACTAAACACAGGAAATAAATCTTAAAAATGTATTCAAGTTCCTTAACTATTAACAAAAATGTAGCTTATTTGCACAGCACTCAGCTCAAATCAATTCTGAATGTTTGCTGACACTAGCTCGGTCCCATAATGGACTATAATTTATTTACAAATTAGTAAACTAAAAATGAGATTGTAGTCCATCACCGTAGCTAAAGTTCACGAAGGTTGCAGTGCCATAGCATGCTTACTGTACATTGATGTTGGTTGAGGAAGAGAAGATAAACAATGCACGAGCGTACAATATTACATGAAAACTACAAAAAGAAATAAAGTATGTGGCTAAATTATGTAACATTAAGGAGGGAGGCAAAAAGGAGAGCGAAGATAAAAAAAATAAATAAAGGCGCATACGGCAACGGAATCACTCAGTGGACCATATTAACCATCGAAAAAACAAAATCTTGCCTCAAGTTCAGTCTGCTGATACACACTGTGGACCTGATTAACTAAACTTGTAAGATTACCAGCAGGGTCATCAATCTTGGATAATGCTGCATGATGACTTACAAAAGGAAAAGTGTGTGCATGAGAGGAACACAAATATTTCTCACACTTGACTGCACATATGCTTCTGTAATTACATCTAATTTACAGTGCATTTTAATTTGCATGAATGCCTATATTCCAAACAAAGAAGGTGGCAGCTACTTAAGACCCCATTCACACTTGTGGCCTTGAGTGGGGCAGATCGTAAGAGTCTCATGAATTCCTCTGTGAGATTCATGCGATCAGCTGCACGCAGGAGGCGCTGCACCATACAATGACAGCTGCCACCGCCAGCAACCATGCACATTGTGTCACACAATGACACACACACAACTGTGTCTTTTCTGTACTTTTATTTGCATTTTTTTTCAAGTTGGTGACATGTTCTCTTTAGGAAACACTGATTTAGGGTCCCTTTATACTTTTCTGGTATGTCACACATTAACAAGCTTGGCATTATGGCAGCCTATTCATTTTGAATGGGAATGCCAGCACAGGCATACCAGGAGCAGAATCTGCGGCTAGTCTTTGTGCTATACTGTAGCACAGCTATTAGTTTATAGTGCGCACAAGCTGCAACATTCCTGAGACAAATTGCAATTTGGGATTTTCCAGGGTTTGCCACAAATCCAAAGGCGGTTTGATGATTTGGCACGTGTCAGGCGCACATGTGCTCCAGAAAAATTTTGGTTCCAGAAAAGTTTATTGGAGCCATTATTTTTACTGGCTTTTTGTTATTTTAATATAGGTAAGAAAATGTATATAAAAGTACCCAAAGTGTAATGTTTAAAAAAAAAAACCGTGCTGGCCCTCTGGTTTCAATATTGTGAGCCAGTGACCCATAACAAGCATGCAGATAAGGACTCTGACTTTCTGATATGTACATTTATTCTGGGTCAGTAACTCATAAAGAGGATCAACAACATAACAGTCAGGCATATTCAGATGGAGGTCAGCAATGGAAGCCTCTGTGATAATGGGTTTAGTTAGATTCTCATGACAGCAGAAAACTAGCAATTCAAGAATAAGAGGTCAGCAATGACTGAGCAATTCCTTCTCTCAGTGCAGGTTTCCTTTAAAGGGGGTACCAAGTTGTGACAGTTGATTGGACAAGTCCTTCTTATTAGTGTTTAAAGCGAGCGTGGATGCAGGAACCCAAGAATGAAGTTATAAGATCTTGATGAGATGATATAGGTGCCCAGATCGTACAGTAAAATATTTTGTATTGGCATCAGGCATGTGCTGGCGATGTGGGGGGAGAAAGGGGGACCATGCCACCTGCATGGTGGGCCTGTGGGAAGTTGAAGTATTACAGGCATTCTATTTCTGAAACCTGTAACCGAGTTGCAGGAGGTAGTATCCCTGAAACACCCGAGGTTGCCTTATTTTTAATCATTCCAGGATCAATACGAGCAGTCAAGAGGGGGGTGCTTAGATTTCTTTTATCTGCAGGTCGAGTATCCATCCGTAGACTGTGGAAAATACCCAAGACTCCTTCACTTATGGATTGGATAACAGAAGTGAGCTATCTTATGCGCATGGAAGAACTCTCGGCTAAGATCAATGAGGCCACCCGGGCTTTTGTCAATATCTTAAATAAATAAATGAAGACTAATTTAGGAGTAGGTACCTAGAGTGCTCCCCACTTTTTTTCTTCAATCTTTCAAAATATTTTTTATATATCCCCCCTTTTTTTCCTCTTCTCTTAATGTGGATAAGGTATGTGAAGCAATGGGGTTTAATAGAGCTCTCTCTTTTTGTATTTGTTGTATG
>NW_017306435.1:1156880-1181085 GCF_000935625.1 Nanorana parkeri | reverse complement strand
TGAGATGATGCATTATAAAGTGTGTTATGAAATATATATTGTATATGGGCTTTTATGTAAAGGTTTGTATGACTGGTTGATTTGAATAACTATTTAAAAAAAGCAGAACTCTGGGCAAATACCCCCACACTGCAAGGGGTAACTGCTAGTTTTGTCTAGGGAGCTACAGTAAAAAAAAGTTTTACTCACCCGAGCCACAATCCCAGCTTGCTCTTAGACCAGTCCCTTCATCCTTGCTCCCCCTCTGCTCCAGTGGCCTAAGGTCCTATGAGTCATCACATTTTATACAGTGTATAGGATGTGAGGATTCTGAGGGACTTTCCATTTCCAGAGTGGAGGAGGAGACAGGATGGAGGGAGCAGTGTAGGAGCCAAGCGAGATCACAGTTCAGGTGAGTATAACTTTGTTATTATTGACATTGCAGTGCAGGGGTAGCCTCACTGCAAGGGTTAAGATTTGATTTGCCCGGAGTTATGCCTTAAAGTAGTATTAAACTCGCAAACCTTTTTCAATAATGGTTCCAGATCAAAGAAATATACATTAACCAGCAAAACATGCTTTACATTTTTGCCCAAATACTTACAATCATCACGTGTTTGAACAACTGCTCCCAAGTCTCTCAGCTCAGCTTCCCTGAACTCCCTGTCCAGTACAAGATCACAAGGGACAGAGCAGTCTCCAGCAACTGTTCATCTACTAGCTTGGAGAAGGGAAGAGAAGGGGCCAGGGGGGAGGGATGTAGCTTGTATTGCTGTGTCTGCGCGTTTATGGAGACACACACAGCTTACTAGCACACACAAGGGTAACTGCATAGCACTCTAATTGGGAAAATAGTCACTCTGTAGCAGGATGCCAGGGCCAGTGCTCAGGGGAGCAGCTGATTCTGCAGGAAACAAACTTTTAAACGTCAAGGAGCTTTCATCCATTGTAAGTGATTTCATCAGCATTTGAAATAGCTAAAAATCCTTTTGACTTTAATATCACTCTAAGTACAACGCCCCCCACAGTCAATTCTCCACGGGTTAATACTTACCTGCAGCCCTGCTCCTGAGATCTTCACTGTGCTACCCTGTCCAGCGTTACACAGCCTTTTCACCTGTGGCCCATGCAAACTGCAGTCCCTTTTCCTATGGACTGACCCACCCATTGAAATGGAAAGGGATCGCGGCATGGATGCAAAGAGGGTGCTGGGCCACACGGTGAAGAGTTCTAAGAAAAGGGCTGCAGGTAAATATTAACCCATGGGGAAAAATGGGGTCCATAAGGTGATATTGTCCTTTATGTTATGCACATTGATAGAGGTTGTTGCAGAAAAAAACTGTTAGAGGATCATTTAAAAATACAAATTTATTTAACATACAGTATTTATAACTGAATTTGGCATTTTGAGTTATCTTTTAAAAATATATTTGTAATCAATAAAGCTGAAATTCAGCAGCTACATGCACAGCAAAAGTAAATATACAACCTCTGTTCTACGTGCCAAAAAGATCTGAAGTTCATTGGAGACGTTTTCTGGCATGCCTGCCAGACCATGCATCCCGCTCTTGGGCCTCCACTGTTTGCAGCAGCACCACAGCTTGGTCAATAACACGCTCCCACCTGCTGACTGGACCACGAGGAGCAGCAGAACACTGATGAGCTAACCCCCCTGCTCTCTCCTCCTCTTAGCACATGTGTTCTGCACAGAACTATTTTTTTTTATAGAAAATCAAACTGTATCAACTGTTGTTGTTTTCATATCTGTCTATTAAGCTTTAAGAATTAATATAGCAAATTCTTAGTGGTAGTAAACACAGTAAGTGCTCGTTCACACCAGCAGCTGTGTTAGAATGCAGCTGCTGTTATGCACTGTGTCGGGAGCGGTGCTGATGTGTTGAAAGCAGTGCATCACACTAACTTTTTTCCTGAACTTTATTGCAATGTCACAAAGTGACATTTCATTCAGTTAAATTTACTGCATTATGTTTCCATGAGCTGTACTTTGTCACGTACCGTGAAAAAAAAGCATGCAATACTTTTTTTTCAGCGTACACCACCTCAACACCATGGTGTGAACTTACTTTTTTGTAAACACGGCAATTTGCCTTGCCTATGCGTTAGGACTGCACCGGGAAAGGGTGCCCAATGCAGCATAACGCATCTAGTGTGAATGGGCCCTAACTAAATCATTGAGAAACATGTTATTTTTAGGGGCAACATTTTACATGACAAGGGTACTTTAGAGGGAACCCATTCTTCTCCACCAGTCCCCCCTTGACGTACTGTGACCTACCCCCAAAGATCCCCCAATTTATCCCAAATAAAACACACCAGACTTGTATGGAGTTTAAAGGCCACAGCAGCCACTTATTATCTTTAATTAAATATCAAATTTAAATACAGAAATAACCAACAACATAACCCAGTTAAACAATTTACCACAGGTTTCCGGGTCCCTGAAGGCACCTGAACTAAACCAAAGGAAGCCGCCACATAAACCTGTATCTGCGTCTTCAGATGACTAATAATGGGCCCCCAGCCGTAACACTACTGCCTCGGGGACATCTATCTAATAACCGCAGACACATCCAGCCCAAAAATTAGGTGCTCAAAAACAATTGACCACCACTTAAAAGACACCACACCTATGATGTGTCCCCAACCGTTCTCAATAAACCACGACATCCCTACCACCTTCAAGGACCCCAAACTGCCCAAAGAGTGCCGTGACTTGCCAAACACCGAAAACATGGACAGAAAAACAAAAGGAAAACAGGCAAAACAAATTAAAAACAAAAACCTAAAAAATGGGGTTTGGGAAAACCTTCTCCTGGCTAAAACTTCTTCCCCACCCTTGGAATTCCCACCCTTTTCCAACTATCCTCCAATCCGGTAAGTGACCACTCCTTCCTTGTTCTCTTTCCTCCTTAACGCCTCATATACTTGTTTCCCCTTCTCCCCCTGTCATGTTGTCCCTCTGCACAATTCCTTTTATTCCTTGTGCTCCATGCCTTTCTATACTTATGTAAAATTACTAAAAAAAAAATAAATGAATAAAAAGTAAAAATAGCACGCACAAAACCGTTTAGGAAATCATTCATCAGTTAAGGGGGCTCCACACATCTGCCATTTCCGATTTACTACAAACAAAACGATACTGTACTTTGGGGAGTTTTTTTGTTCCTCAATAAGTAATACAATATATCCATTAAATGGCAACTCTCTTAGAATATTGAACAGATACATGTCCACTCTCCTCGCAAGTTTATTTCTAAAAAACATAACAGGCTATATAAATTATGGTAAAATCCCTTGCACTCCACTTTTGGGAATATTTATTCTGATTGTTGATTATATGTCTATTGATGTTTCCAGCTAATACATTTCCCCTTTGCTTTATTTTTCTCTTTGCGTTGTTCAGTTTTACAAGATTATAGAAATAATGAAAAGGTGGCAGTTGCAAATGTTAAAAATAATCAACTTCCTCGGATAAATAGAAAACATGTCCATCTGATATTTCAGCATTAAGCTATTGCTTGGATGACAAGTTTTAATCGATTTCAAAGAGCAATAAACACATGGATTCCAAGACACATCAATATTTGCCCCTTTAGGATCAGATGAATGTCATTCACAAGGCTTTTTATTTTTGTATTTTTTCGGCATATGTACTGCAAAGGTTAACAGCTGGAAGGCAGTGTTTTAGGCCCCTGAAGTCATCACTGTAACTAAAATTTGCCATCATCATTGGGCATTAGTGTTCTTCTGAGCATATACAAGAGTAATAGCAGTGTCTTGTAGACTGGGAAGATATACTAAAGGAAGTACTTTTCTCATTGGAACAAATTTACTAGGAATAAAAGAAAGCCTATGAGGCTGAATCATAACGTTTTGGACAAAGTAGTAAAGGAAAGCGTTTAAATCCCTAAGGGCTCATTTTCACCTTGCATGCAGTGGAGTATTACTATAAACTTTTAGATTTGGATAGAGTGGTGAAGGGTTAGAACAACTGTCTGTTTTTATTGCTCCCTGTATCCATGTTAGAGGGATTCAATCTCTAATTGTCATGATCACCAATATCACCAAAAATATAAGTGAGGGTAAACCCAAAATTTTGACATTCACTAGAACAGGAATATATGGGGAATCTTTCAAAGGTGACGCCTATTGCTGTGACAATTTTCTTAAAGGGGATTTCCCTCGCATTGGAAAGATATCCTCTTGCTTCCTGTCGAGTCTACATGACAGAAATTGAAGCAAACGCTCCCTAATGAGGCACAGATGGCAAAAACTAATAGCGGTTTTAACTAGGGATGCACTGAAACCGATATAAATATAGGTATTAATGCTGATACCGAGTAATTGCGCGAGTACTCGTACTCGCCCTAATGCTCCGATACCTTCCCCGATACCAGAACTTCTGGTCAGAGGGAGATTTCCTCTGACAGGCAATGCCGCGAGGGAACATGGAGCCGGGAAGCCGACTCCATCCTGTTTGGCCAGCTTAATGCAAATTGGCCTGGAAGCCGGCTTCCCAGCCAATCAGCATCGAGCCAGCCAAACAGATCTAATGATATGGTGGCACAACTTTTATCCTGCAGTCACCTCAGAAGCCTGATTGCTCGAGAAGCGAAAATAATGGTATTAATACTCGGTATCGGCGAGTACCGAAGTATAAATATTGGTACTCATACTCGATACTGAAAAACTGGTACCGGTGCATCCCTAGTTTTAACACTCTATTGTATCCAAAATTAAAAAAATAAATAAATGTTGGGTTTAGACATACTTTAAGTCAAGCATATCTGTAAAAAATAAATCAAGACAACTGGACTTGCTGTATCTTTCTTGAAGATGTTTCGCTGGTCATTCGACTAGCTTTTTCAATTGAGAAAGCTAGTCGGATGACCAGCGAAATGTCTTCAAGAAAAATACAGCAAGTCCAGTTGCTGTAATTTATTTTTTACAGATATACCATGACCTGGATGAATGAGAACCTTCACAGACAGGCAATTTATTTAAATTTTAACGCACGTCAACACATGTAAAAACATACCTGCATATTGTTGACACATTTGCACTACAACACACCAAACACTCACTTCTGTGCATTTTGGTTCACCATAGCACAGGTGAGTTTAGGTCTATTGCACATTTGTGTTGGGGTGCCATTCAAAATAATTGGCAATGTGCCACAACATACTGCACATTGCAGTAATGCATGTTAAAATTGGTGTTTAAGCACATTAACAAGGTGTCAACAGGTCCTAAATGTTGAGGGTAATGATACTTTGTAAATTAAACATAATGAATGTAATACCCTTTGCAAAAGCTTAACCATGTGAGTGGTTAAAGCTGGAAAAACAGATTGCTAATGAGATAATATAGGAATTCTGTAAGATAACATTGTTGTCAAAAGCTGAACTCTTAGGAGATACAGAGAGATAGCCAATGCTCCCCATTACTAGAGAATGAGGTGCACTGTGAGATAATAGTAATAGGAGCTCTGTGAATGGAGAGAGCAGAAGGGGACAGTGGCACACCATTTTTGAGTAGCTCCTCACAGACTACATTCATTGGAGCCTCTCAGAGCACCAGAAAACAGCTACAAAGCATAATAACTGACAGCTTTTAAGGGGACACTGAGGTGAAGACGTGGTTGGTGCTGTATTCCCCCTCAAGTAAACTTCAACTTTAAATTAGAAGGCAGGCAGCCTGCCAAGATCTTCTCTCAGACAAACAAAGTTCCTGTAATGAGAAGTTTAAAAACAATTTGTTCCACGATGCCTATAGATACGGAGGTGAACAAGGACTCCATTCAAAGTGCCTGTCGTGGGACCAGGGGTGCCCTCTTACCTGGGGTCCGGCGGGTGCGACGGAGATCGTAGGGTCCTTCTTGGGGTGAATTGGTGCCCAGAGGCGTGCTGCATGTGTGCACATGAGCGCATGCATGACATGCGTGCGTGACGTGCGCATGTGGCAATGCCGTGGCTTCTTAGCTGCTTCGGGTGCTGGTCATTGCCGGGGAGGGCCTTGCAAGCACTCCTTCTCTCCCAGCCGTCCCATTGGTTCGCAGGGACCTGTGGCTTCCTGTTGCCCAGACAACAGGGGCGTCGCTGGCCCCTGCTGGGTTTAAATTCCAGCCAGAGCCAAGACTTGTTGCTCAGTTATTCTGCCATTCCCTAAGCAGCTACAACGCCTCATTTCCTGTTTCCTGCCTCCCTTCCCTGCTATTCGGATCTCCTGGTTATCGACCCCTGGCTTGCCTCACTGTTTATGATACTCGCTGCCTGCCTCGACCCAGACTGTACTCTGACATCGCATTTTGGATTATCCTTTCTTGTACCTCAGCCTGGACTCTCCTTCTGGGATTGTTCCCTGCTATTGGGTTCCAATCCAGCAAACAGGGGGACTTCGTTCCTTCCCTAACAGTGCCATTACTGCATGTTTAGAGGCCATAGGTCAACTTTAAAGTTCATGTCAAGGCAAAATAATAAAAAAATCACTCTGTAGTACAAGATAGGAACTAGGAGGGCACTTTGAGATAACACACGGAGTGTGCAAAGGACACAGGGCAGCTCTGAATTTCTGACAAAGTTGTAACAAAATGCTTTTAGGTTTAAGGTATAACAAAATGATATATTAAACAGACCAAAAGGGAGCAACTTAGGCCCCTTTCAGAAGGGCGGTCCGATCAGGTCTGCCTGTCAGTTTTTCAGGAGGATCTGATCAGAAGCCCAATGTTAGTCTATGGGCAGCTGTATTCAAATGGATGTGCTCTGCTTTAGTGGACCTGATCGTGGCAAATTGGGGGGTAATCAAATGTTTGCTTACATCCAACTCTCCATAGACCTAATATGGGTCCGGCAAGTTCAGGGATTTCCTCCATCTTAAGATGGCGACATTCCTATCCACACTGCTCCAATCAGCTGGGGATCAATGCATGTGCTGATCAGAACTGACAGTGCCCATGTGAAAGGAGCCAAAGAGTATTCTATTGTTACACTTTAAGAATTTTTTAAAGTAATCATATGCAAATGTATAATTACTGAGAGCTGGAAGCAATATTTTGATCCTTGGAATTGATTTGACTGGGATTTTTTTCCTTCTATTTGGCAAATTTGGCAACAGTTGCTCAAGAGGTTTATTTTTGCTTTCCTCTGGGCCAAAGCTGCAGTAGTTGTGAGAGGTTAAGCTTGATAGACGTTAGTGTTTAGCTAAACCTAATAAAATATGTAATCAATACTGTCATACTGCAGGATAGCATCCGTCTTTTTGTCCCTGCAGTAGGCAGCTTTTATTAGTGGCAGCACCGATGTCTGCAGCCTTTACTGATTATTATGGGAGGCTGGCATTTCTCAGCACGGCTGCTCTACAGAAGGATCCTCTTTCACTATTTTTGCCACTAGCATGCCCACACATACGGTATATCTCTTGTTTAAACTAGAACACCAGTCAGAAATGTCTTTCATTACTGACTATATTACAAAATTGCCAAATAGCAATGACCCAACAATTCACAGTGGATTAGGCCAATTTGTGTTAGGCAGTTCAAATTAAAGAACATTCTGACATGTAAAAAATGTCTGAGAGTAGAGAAAGAAGCCATTATGTTTTTGTGCGGTAGTAGTGTGGCTGCCTAATTCAGCAGTTAAAGCCCAACTCTAGGAAAAAAAAAAACTATACACCGCACTAGGCGAGTAAATTATTACGGAAAAGCTGCATGTTATGTGTGGAGGGCAGTTGCAAAGCATGTGCTCCAATGCTCCAGTTGCATGCCCTGCAGGTACAGAAAAATACCTGTTGATCTGCCAGAAATGCACTCAGCTCTTGTTGTAGGATGACAAACCACAGTATTTTTATGGACAAAGTGTTGTCAGCCCTGCCCAGTGTCTTTTGCTAAACTACTTAACCACACCGACTCTCAGATCTCCACAACATAAAGACTAATTATTTAGTCTGCAGAGAACACAGGGCAGCTCTGAATTTCTTTCAAGGTCTACAGGTTTTTTTGGAACAGATCAAACAGATATAACAAAATGCTTGTAATGGTATTTTATAGAGACCAAAAGAAAGCAAATATGAGAAGTTCATTGTATGGGTTTACATGGATTTGAAATCGAATATCAGTGAATGCAAATGTGGTACAAAAGCCATTGTGTAAGAGTCTTTATTTGCAGGCTTTGTGCATTTAAATGTGTAAAATATATCAATTGAGTCAATTTAGCAAACACAGCCCATTCTGTACTTCAACATATTCTTTATATCCTCACTTGTCCTGTAAAATCTTCAAGATACTGCTGCTTAAAACCATGCTACTGTTTACTACATTTAACATCAATTTCCTGTTTTGGTGCTGGGCAGTTGACATAAATCACATGCAAATTGAACACAGTTTTTACCTTGTCTGCTCTTGATTTCACATTAGCAGTGATTGGTAATAAAAATATGAGCATTCCCAAGCGTTTTACAGTTCTGATGTGCTAGCTCACCACTACAAAGAAAACACACAATGGGCTGAACTACCACCACTGTGCTCGCCAATCGCCTTGAGGTTCCCTGCTGTGCACTGCACCAGCCGTGCAAACAAATTATTATAGGAAGGCCAGGAACACACTGGCTGTTTGTAAAGACTTTCTATCTAGGTCTGACAGTAAATGAATCATGGTTCATTGTTCAATGGAGACTATTCTCTTGTTAAAAAAAAAAAAAAGAAAACATGTTACATATAATAACAGGACTTTAGTGCTTACTGTCAAATCTGTTTCTTGGAGTTCATTAGGGACACGGAAATCAGTTATTCTGAATTAAATGGGTTATACTGCTGCCTAGAAAAGGAATTGGACCCTGGCGAACAAAAAAGCCGTTGGCCTGCCCGGTATAACCCCTCTCACTCCCAGCATGCTTCAGTTTTGTAGAGAAACACAGAGGGGTGTCCCTTAGCGAACGCCAATGTGTTTCACGGTAAGTGCAAAAATTCTGTTTATCATTCACGGAGGGCCCGTGACCTGCGCTGTGCTGCACCGGATCAGAGCAGATCACTGCTAGGATACATAGAAAACAATTGTTATCTATCTGTCCCATACACACCACAACTCGGGTGTGATGGGTGGGGTGCTGTGATTAAATGCAAACACGCTGCATTTTATTTTGGCTCACTGAATCCCAATGCAGGTTGCTGCATGGCAGCGGATCATACCGTGAATAGAGTGAACACAGTGTACACTCCACATAAAGTTGTAAAAGAAAAGAAACAAAAATTTAAACAGTGACAGCTCTGGCATTATGCAATACAACACACTCAATCGGAGCTGTCACAACGCACTAGCCGGTCCTCTGAAATGCAGCGTTGCAGCGGAGAGGCCAGTGTAAATGGGGCACAGGATTCACTTATTCTGATGCAACTGCTATGTCCAAAAGCAGTCCATTTGGGGTGGACAACAGTAATGAAACATCAACAGGTCCACATAACAAACACAATTGAACTGCAGCACAAAGCTGTCTGAAGGACCTTGCGCTCAAAGCTGACATCAGATGAGGCTTTAACATCCACCTGGTAAAACTTAGAGAACCTGTAAACAGAAGACCAGATGGCAGCCTTGCAAATCTGAGAAATATTTGCCTGATGCCAAAAAGCCCAAGAGGCACTCACAGGCTTAGCAGAGTGCTCGTTGAACCTTGTCCTTAAGATTATAAGCTTGTACGATGATCTGCCTGAGCCACTGAGAAATGGTTTCCCTTACCAGGACAGCTAGAAGTAAGTAGTTCTGGACTGCTACATTACGACTACTAGACCTGTAGCCTTGGTCTGACCAAGGTGAACATTCATCACAGCAGATATCCTACTTTGCCCTAGGTGGTAGGTACCAGCTACCACATCTGCTAATTTGTAGTCAGATAGGGAAATATTAATATGTCTGTAGGCCAACCATAACACCTGTGGGCCCAGCCTACTCAGGAAAACAATGGACTGGCTAGGATGCATTTTCAAAGTTGATCACTATAGTTGTCCCTCTCTAGACTGCCTGCAGGGCTCCTTCCATCTTTATACACACAGGTGCATTTCCCCAATGCAAACTTGCATACTTGTGAGAGCAATAGTTCAGCATCCAGATCCTGCATAATGGCCAGCTTCCATCTAATATCTGAGGCCTGTAGGCAACTTAAACAAGTGTGCAAATGGCTAATCAAAATTAGTCTGGAAAACCAACTGAAAGTCTTCGTTATAAACCACGAAAATGGCTGTGCTCCTACTTTTCAGATAAATGGCCTTATATAGCCTGTTGTGTCTGGGTTATAGCATAACAATGATTTCTCTAGAAAGCCAAGAAATATCTCTGAATGGCTCTGAAAACTCAAACAGATTAGTTGAAGTGTGTCATTAATTTTACAATTCCAGTGAAATATTCCTGCCCTGAGAAACTAAAAATCTTTCAAAGACACAAATGAGTTTTGCAATAAAGTCTTGCACTTTCCCAAGACTGTGAAAAGTATAGCAGGAATCAATACACCTCATGCACCCAGTATGCTCTGATCAAGGAAGGAAATGAGATGCCAAATAAGTGACAGAAAGGCATACACAGATCACTCAGATGGAAATAGATAAACCGGATGAGTGACCTGGAGCATGGCAGAACTTGCAGAATATGTGGATGAGGGAAAAGGTCACATCTGTTGCACCCCAGTATTCTGGATCTAAATAAACACTGGAACGCTGTCTACCAGCTGGAAACAATGGCAGCCAGAAAGAGAGGTAAAGCCCTAAAGTTAACATGGTGTGACAGAAAAACATTACTTCTGCATTGTAGAAATTACATATGTACCAAGCATAAATCCAGGTAGTAAAGAGCTCCCCAGAGAACGAAGGCAAGTAGAAAAGAGACTGTACGTTGCCCAGCAGGATGGTGGCAGCAGACGCAGTAGCTACATTACATAGTGACCCGGGCCGCCGTCAGGGGGGTACGGCCGACACTCAAGTAAGGGGCCCAGCAGCCTCAGGGGCCCGCGAACCTTACCTGGGTGACGGCCGTACAGGTGACTGAAGGCGGCCGGGCCCCCGCAGCACCGGAGGAAGCCGGGGCCCGCACACTCCACGTCGTAACCTCGGGTGCTGTGCGAGCCTTTGGTGTCCCCCCTGTGGCCACTGCACATTAGGTTTCTAAAGATGACCGCCGTGAGCAGCGGTGGCCATCTTTAAACCTGGCAAGTGCCCACATCCCATTTAATATATTGCCGGAACGGCAATATATTAATTGAAAATCATTCCCTGGTGGGGAATCAGTATGATCTGCATCTCTTGCTGATGCAGACCATACTGATCACTCCCTTGTGGGGCCTCTGCTAACATGCAGGGAGCGATTAGTATGGTCTGCACCAGCCAGAGTGCAGAGCACACTGATTATTCACTGAAGCCCAGGGATGCAGCCCCCCTTCCTGCAAAACAGGTAAGCAGGAGAGGGGGACATTTTTTAAGTACCTATTTTTAGTTGTGAGAGTGTGTTTTATTGTGTGTTTTTTAATGAGTGTGTGTGATTTTTTTTTTAATGAAGCTATGTGTGTGTGTTTTTTAATGAGTGTGTGATGTGTGTGATATGTGTGTTTCATTACGTGTGTGTTTTTCCTTTAAGGAAAAATTAACAAATTTAAAAAAAAAAGAAATGTTCACCCTATAATAAATTATAAAACGTTTATTATTACCCAATTTTTAACCAATCAGCGTCTCTCATTTTCAAATCTTAACTGAACAAACTGAAGAGAGATGCTGATTGGTTGACGTGCACAGCTGCTCCAGAAGTTGTCTGCTCTAGTTTTGATAAATTCCCACCAATGTTTTATTAAGACCGATCATCTCCAGGGCCTAAAGATTTTAAAAGAGCATGTCAAGCAAACACAAAGGTCAGTAGTATTTATTACTTACTCATGACGTATGCACTCTGTGGGTAATTTACTCAGGGCACTTACTGGGTTACATAGGGAAGCATAGGGAAGCCTCAGGTTTAACCATGTCTCTTCAAGCCCCTTCCACTGTTACTGCAATTTGGCCACACCCACAATTCACCACTGCATGCCACACCGTTTTTGTACTCAGGATGCCAAAGGCATTTCATCTTTACACGTTAAATGTCTGCCTCGTTTCAGCAATCAGTGACAAAATGTTTCAGGGCATGTTAAAAATGGTGTGTTTTAATTGCAGGTGTGGTCAGAGGGTGTTTAATTTGGCAAATCTGGTAACCTTATCCTAGATTGGTACTCACAATTTAGCCAGAAAGACTAGTATAATTTACACGGACCGCTTCACCTCCTTTCTAAATAAAACAAGAAACATCCCTGACGTCTAGCCACATCTGTGGTTGTCCATTACTGTAGGCAGTGGTATTCATACATTGACATAATAGTTTGACAGGACTTCTTAAACTCCATCGAATGGACTTCGATATATGCACACAAAAAAAATGACTAAGCTCTATTCAAGTCTAGGAAATGGCTGGGATGCAATTCTAAAGAATACTTTTCAAGAATGAATAAAAACAAATACTAAGTGCCCATAAACGTAAATAGATTGAATGGCAAGCTTTGCCCTTAGAGAAGCAACCCCCTCCGAGGCAATAATATTCCTGTTATTGAGGAGATATTTAAAGCCTAAAAGGTGGAATATCCAATCAGCCCCATATGAGCCCCCAAAGAAAAAATGTCAGGACCTTTTCAAAAATGACACTACATCTACCCAGTAAGTAATCTGGAAATTCAAGAATCTTAACCTGCAGATGACCTCCGCCTCCTGACGTTTTCCAATAAAAACAGTTATATTTATCTACTTTTTAACCTTACTTCGGTGATACGTGGGCAAAGCCAAGCCGAGGAAAGGTTTCTGGAATCAAAAGAATCCATTTTTATTTTACTCTGCTCAATTTTTTATCTAAATTAATTATTAATGATGTTTTATAAAATCTAATAGCATCGTTTTGTAGATATTTTGATAGCAGGACACACTGGAAATATGATTCCCCTCAGATTTACCACCCTGGAGCAGAAAAATAGAGCATGATTAAACAGCTCACTAATAAATACAAGCATACCATTCCTTTTATTACTTGGTACAATCACAGGCTGCCTTGTCTGCTTCTGCTCGACTCTAATACTACAACGAAGCCACTCTCACAATTTCATTAGAATAGCTGTCAGCATATCCGCTGCCACCGAGCTGATTTTTCTTACATTGTTTTGGATCAGCAAGCTGAAACCAACCTAATATATTTATCCCACATGCCAGCCACACTTTTGGGCCTGAGGGGGTGTGCTTAGCAATATCCAAATGATGACTTTGAAAAAAACTTGTATTGGTATAGGTTTTTCAGGCCATAAAGTGGCAGAAGGGATGGTGCACCTCAGGGTGCTTGTTATCAAGCTTTAAAGAGGCCCCATTACTTAGTTTTTTTTTTAAAACAGCACCCTGTAAGAAAACATGTTTAATAGTTACCTCTCTGGTGGGTGGCAAGTGAAAATTGTATACCTTTGCAGAGCTACTGGCGCTGTTGGAATCCAACGTTCCCGGATTTTGGCACTCACACCTGCCAAAAAGTAACTATGAAACACGTTCTCTTACAGGGTGCTATTCCTTTTTTTAAGGCTTATTTCACATGGAGGTTTTACCGCCCCCCTCCAGCCACTCGCTGCAATGTCAGCATTGTAGCCGCACGGTGCTGCATACACTGCCGCTTGCACTGCTTTGCCGAAAAGCAAATAATATACAGTATGTGGCATTTAACACAGTTACCACTTGTCAGACATGACAATTGAAATGAATGGGACAGCACCACAACCTCATAGGTGGCATGGTACTTGAATAGAAAATCCCATTCAGGAGGTGGCAGTATCTCCTCCTGAACGCTGGGCAGCCTCTGCTCCACCACCCTCTGAAAATTGATCCACTACGGGTCGCTTTTTAGAGAGTGGTGGAGACTGAAGCCCGTCTCCATGAGGCCTAAATCCAAGTGATAGGGTCTCTTTAAGGTTTATTTAATTCCTATATAAATTATCATTGCTGTTTTAAGGTCATGGCACCTGTATATTATAGTAATCATTATTAGCAGTAATATCACTGTTAATGTATCGATAAAACAAACAAAACATTACTGTATGAGACTGTTTCTGTTTTTAAGACAAAGGTATAAAAAAACACAACTTTTTCTGGATCAGGAACATTTAGGTGCTCAGAAGGTGGAAGAATGCACTCTTCCATTCAATACCGGCAGCTTCCACGGGGCCGAATTATGCATGTTTAGGCAGTCACAGAGGTGTGCATAGGCAAACATGAGGTTGCAGTCAAGTGTGCAAACATATGTGCATTTTCTCCTCATGCTGCTTGCAGTAAATGACCCTACAGATGTTGTGTGTTTAATTCAGTGGAAGTAAATGGTCAATATATACGCTGTCTTGACTCAGACACACAATGCTCACATATACACACTTTATGCATCTGGACAAAGCTGAAATGGAGCCACTTTCACCATCTTCTGCTCACAGACATGCACAGCCTGAGTGGAACAAATAAACTTCATTCGTATTTTCAGGGCCACTGTGACATCATTTTTTTTTACATTTAGTAAAGTAATACTGTTGCCAGTGAGCAAGGACTTATCGCTAAACTGTACCTTTGGAGATTCCAGATCTCTCTCTCCCTCTTTTTTCCTCAGTTGTCCCTCTTTTTGGGTGGATGTATAGACCTTATAATGATTGCACTATTTACGTACCCAAACTATTATATGTTACACTAAACCATTTTATTATTGTTTTATTATTTACTATTTTGAACAGCCAGTAGAAAAGGAAAAATAGATATGGAATAACATAATTAAGATTTGGCAATCATTTTTTGCTTATTAATTTTTCATGGTGGACCTATCCGAGTGCATGACAGATGTGTGTCCTCTACCTACATATTGTGCATCAAAGGGTGCCCCTCTTTTTCATTTTAGAAAGTTGGGGGTATGCAAGGAGACAACAAATTACAGTCATTTGCATCATGAGGTATATGAAACGTTCGCGTCGTATTCAATTAGACACAACAGATTTATTTCTGCAAAAGGTTCTGGCCATTCTAATTGATAGATTGATTCATGTTGTGCAAACAGCCAGTGTATTTAACAGAAATAATGTGTAGTGATTATTACAGTAAAGAATCCGTCAGGGCCATGAAAGAAAAAATAGGACAGTGTCCCCATTGGATGGTCACCCCTATCACCTATGTGTTTTTAGAATTAATTATAATCTTAACAGAGGTGTGTGGTGACTGTTAAGTACATGTTTCTCTGGTGCTGCTTTTCTGGTTCTGCTGCTTTATCTTTCAGAATACAAGCTGTCTGCTGTTGCTAGGAAGATTTACCTTGGTTGCTGGGCAGATCTTCAATCAGCTGAGCACAGGATTGGTGACAAATCTTTTGGTGGGGAAACAGCTGGACAATTAATGTAATTTTTCACCTCTATAGTCACTCCTGTCCAGGGCTGTGACTAGGGGTGGATGGGGTATGTGCCCCGGGCTCAGCTGTTTCTTGAAGGGGGGGGGCACATCCACAGCATGACAGCAAGTCCCTGCTGCCACTGCCATCCACAACAACAACAACATAGTCCTGGCTGATACCCACCAACACCCAGAGTGAGACAGCCAGGGGGGGGGACCTTTCAAAATGGCAGTGGGGTGCTGGGTGGTACCCTGGGACGCTCTCTGCATTTCCTGGCACCCAGCACTAGGGCATAGACAGAGCACGGCACACTAGTTTCTCTATCTGGCAGCGCTGGAGCAATCTCTGCCTGACTGATGGATTGAAGTCCTGGCCAGCACAATGTCATCCTGAGAGAGCTACGACAGCTTCTGCAAGTTTAAGTGTCTTTTTCTCACTGTACTGCATGAATGTGTGTTTATTAATGCTAGTGCCACCAACGCAAGGGGCGAACGGGTTAATGAACAATACCACTGACCACCCACCAATGCAAGGGGGAGGGGATAGTGGCATCATTTAGTAACCCCTTCCACCCTTGCATTGGTGGGTGGCCAGTGGCATTCTTTATCTCTACTGGCCACCCACAATGCTAGGGGTTATTATTGCATCCACTGACACTAATGCTTGGGGTTATTATTGCATCCAGTGACACCAATGTTGGGGAATATTATTGCATCCACTGATACAATTTCTGGGGTTATTATTGCTTCCACTGGCACCAATTCTGTGGGTTATATTACGTCCAGTGACACCAATACTTAAGGGAGGGCACAGTTTGACATCTGCGTCCTGGGCACCAGAGTCATTGTTTATGCAGTAATGTTACCAAATTTGTGGGTGGACAGTGGTTGGTAAATGGTAATTTGACTGGTGTAAGTTGTTGCTGCTTGAGTCTTAAAGACTAAGCATGGCGGTCTGATCATGGTTAACAGTGGTTCTGTTTGGTAAGGAAGGTTAAAGTCTATTTTATGGTTACATTTTATTTAAACCCAATAAAGGGACTGCAACCTTTAGTTTTCCCACAACTTAATTAATGTGTTTACTTTATTTTTTAGGTATGTTGTGATGGTATTATGGGTGTTACATAGCTTACAATTCCATGTCCCCCATCCAATGGCTCAGATGCCACTCGTGGCTCTCACCAAATACAATATGGCACCTTTGTTCTGTAGAAAACTCTGCTTAGCGCCTTCTAGCTCTCAGCAAAATAGATGTCTACACCGTAACAAGACCAAGTAAAGTATAAGGCAGCATTGCTCATAGGGAATAAAGGCCAGTCCCTGACAGACCTCATCTCCCCCGTCTTCAAGCACCGAATTGTATGTGACTTTCGGCTGAAGAACCTAGGAAGCATTCAATACTGATTTTACACATAAATGGGCACTTATCCTTAAAAATGCCAATAAAACATATAATCCCACTTGATTTATTATTTTCTCAAAGCTGTAGAAGTGCCCTCCCAAAGTTTACATATGAATTCTCTTAAGGAGAGTACATGTTTGCAAACATTTGATGTGACTGCTAACTCAGCTAATCTGGTCACACCGAACAGCACCACGATCCAGCACCGTGTCAAAGAACTGACCCAAAACTTTCTGCAGTAAAGGTTTACACACTGTGGACAAAAATGAAAAGCAGACACCGATAATTATTTATGCACACTAAATTTTATTATCAATTATTATCAATATTACCAATAAAACTAATATTATCAATCTGTGTGTTTTACATAGAGCACTCTCTTAAATGTATTTCTAATTTTGCAGTCAAATTTGAGAGAACCTCTTAATATGTTTATTATGTGTTCTCATTCACACAGCATGCCTAAAAATTTTTTTTCTTACCTTTTAGATATTTCTATGGAGGAGGCCTTTTGCTAGATTGCAGTATGGTATGAACAGTTTGTGAGTAAGTCTGTCCCCAAGATAACCGGGGACACACTGCATTTCCCCTTATTAACATACAATGCTTCTAGATCTAACCCTTTGTTAGGACAGACAGTGCTCATATTTAGTTTACAACTGATAATGAGATCTGCCAGCACAGTACAGACAAGGTCAATTATGGTGAACATTAACTTCCAGCTTCCTCCTTTAAATTAAACACAATGGAAAAACTTCTGTTTTTGTAGTTTTGATGAAAGAGCAAGTAAAATGGTAGCCACCAATTTTTATATGTGAATAACAACATGTAATAAATAAAAAATAGCTGTTATCCCAGTTTGGCTTCAAAAGTGGAAATACACTTTAAAGTGGACCTTTACTCTCTTTCACTAAAAATCACATCAGCGTGCTGCTCTGCATGCTGATTTAAAATCATATTACATTCATTAGTTAAAAACATAGAGGAGTTTATCCACTTCCTGGTTCAATTTGACACAAATGATATAATCGTGCCCAAGCGGTGCATCCTGGGAAGGTTACATCAGCAGAGCATTGCTGGGAAATCTGACCTGTACTCTCATCAGGCCTATCCCTGAGATCTCATGAGGCCTTTTCTTCCCCTGAGATAATGTGCATGGTCACATGTGCCAGAGTTCCAGGAAGTAAAGGTACATTGATTAATCTGCCCTTAGAATAAATGGCCACTGTGAGGATAATGGGGAGGAAAAGAAAAATAAGGTATGCAAAGAATAAAAGGTTGGTAATTATCTAGATTTATGTGTTTGTAGATTGCCATTACTAAACATTTATAAAGGCACCTTTGTTGTTATTTTAAAAGATATCGGTAAAGTTCATCTTTAAGGTTACATATTCAAAAATGCTTTTAGGGTGCTATTTTTCATAATCACTGTGGCTCCCTGACAGTTATTCTTGAACATTTGAAAAGTTAGAGACCTCTGCAACAGAGCAGAGTGGCGTAGAACAATGGACGATCATCAAGATCTAGATCAACCTTGGCAGTTTATATTCGAAACTGACTAAACGAAAGGCTGGTAACTTTAGCAAATGTTTATACAGAGCAAACATAGAAATGATCCCTTTCCAGTGCAATTCTAGCTGGCGACTTCAAAGTTCCACTGCACCCACACACTGACAGCATGATGGAAATACTGACACATACAGTTGCAGCGGACCCATTCATTTCACTGCTCACAGCTTCTATGCTAATCCAACAGTCACTTTTACCACTACTTGAATCCTGTCATCAGATCATCTGACTGTCTATTTCAATAACAGGACGTAAAACAATTACATCAATCAAACTCTTACATTGACTCATACTACCGGCTCTTGAATCTACACTAAATTCAGGCACAAATTAATAACCAGACATATTAAACCTATACAAGTAAGTTCAGGGCAAAGGGCCCAGTCTATTCACTCCCTGCTATCCATCCATACCAAGACAAAAGACTGTTATAGGTAATGTCGAGCACTAAGGTGTTAGTTCCTTTCAGAAATAATCCCAATTTTCCTTACAGTACATATCAAGCCAACAACTTTTTTTCTGAATTTGGACAGAATGGGGAAGGATTAGAACCCCTGGTGGTTTTTAACTGCAGTCCAAGGCTTCATTACAGAGATTTACCCTCAATTCCTGTGCTACTGATAATGCATTTATCAGACAGGAAGGGAGGGGAAATCTACAGCAGGGACACAGACAAACACAAATCGAAAAGGGGGTCCCGTTTCCACTACTAAAGAAAAGCATTTTTAATTCAGCCTTTGGAGTTTATCCGTCACTTTCCTGTTGAAACCATTGTCACTGGAATAGTATAGTATGTATCTCTCTAATGGAGCCCAGCATAGCAGTAAAAACTTGACAGGAGTTCTAATGCTTTTAAAACTAGGGGGGAAAAAATTGTGACTAGACATAGACTTTAACGATGGATGTGTTCTGGATTGCTTTTACTCTAAAAAGGAAGCTGCATTCTTTGGAAATTGGTGTGTTATAGCTAAAATATGGCTTTGGGTTTTGCTACCATACAAAAAGAATGATATGAAATGTATAATTAAATAAAACCAATACATAAATTACAATTTAAATAACAATCTAAATTAAAAACACCACCACCTGAGGCAGCTGCCTGATTATACGGATGACCCTGGATGGACAGCTGCTGCTGTCCCATGTAATCTTGTACTGGACAGGAAGTTCAGGTAGGTTAAGCTGAGATACATGGAAGCAGCTGTTTGGAAACATGATGACTGTAAGTGTTTGAGCAAAAATTTAAAGAAATGCCTTTGCTGGGCAATGTATATTTGTCTGCTCTCGATTCATAACGTTTGAAAGTTCAATACTACTTTAATCATCTTTTTGCTTTACGCTTGCAGTACTACCTCAAGGCTTTCATACACCATTCCTTTTCCAAAGTCCCTAGTCTCAATAACATAGGTCTACTCCCACATGTCATAAAGGATAAGGACCCCATAACGCTGATAAACATACCCAGAAAACACTGGTATCTGTTGATTCACATCACTTTCAGAAATTAATTATTTCTGAAACACAATCCACAATATCTATACACAATCCATCTACAAGCCACTTCCCCAAGCTAGGCTCTGCACCAAAGCTACAATTAGACCTATATGACGACAACATCTCTTTGGGTCACATGGGGGGTGGCAGGCAAAGCGGCAAGTTTGCTGTATATTGGCCGTGCTGCTGCAGAATGTTTGTTGTGTGTCTGCAACAGTTGGGGCTTTTGGGCAGCAAATTTCCTGCTGTATGCACATATACATACGTGGGAATGAGCCCTAATGCAAATCATGTTTATGCCATTCCACTATCTACAAGTAGATTGCCTCCCACTCTCTGCCCCGCATGCTTTTCACATCTGTTCAGTTCATCTCTTAAATAGACATATCTATACAGTGGCTTAGTGATTAGCACCTCTACCTTGTAGCACTGGGGGGGTCTTTGGTTTAAATCCCATCCAGGACATTAGCTGCATCTGATTGTGTGGCTGCCTATGGCAGTGCCCACACTTTGCTGGGGTGTGTGGGCAGGAAAAGCCTAATTTTGCAAAACAGAGCTAGCAGTGGGAAAGGTTGGGGGGTGGAAACCCAAAGGAGTTTTACAAAAATATATTGTGTGTGGGGAAAAATTATTTTTTAAAGGGCCAGCACACATGGAGGCCTTGGATACCCAGGGGGAAAGAGAGGGGACGGGACTCACCCACCAGCAGCATCAAACATCCAACAAGGAAAGGGGGAATGTCCACTGACCCTTGGCTTTGCTCACTTTGGATAAATATACCCCCTCCTCCAGGAGGGGATTCTCAGGGATGGGGTCACACCAGTGTGGGTAACTCACTGCCCTGGACCTGTATAGCACCCTGCGGCAAACCTATCACAATGCACCATGTGCCAAGGTGGGCACCTAATGCAGAGTCCAGTGCCTGAAGTGGTATTACAGGCAGGTCACAAAGGACTGAAGATCCTGTGCCATTAGGCACCAAGTCGAAAAGTGCAAGGTTGCTTACATGGCCAGATGCAAACAGAAAGATCTTGATGGAAGAACTGCAGAAAAAAGGTAACTAAACTACCACACATCTCCCTCAGTAAAGAGGAGACATCCGTCACCTAAGGATACCAGCAGAAAAACTGAGGATTTCCTGGAGGGGGTGGGGTTATACGAGGGTCCTCACAGCCCCAGGCCAGTGTCCAATCACCTGATGATACTTGCACATTTCCCAGTTGTCCATGAATTGTCTGTGTCCTGTACTGCACAATCAAGAAATATTGATTCTTTCTTTCCAATCAATTTATATTTTTTTATACAAATGTCAATCCATACAAAATCACATTAAACATTTTTTTTGATAAATGGTACTTTATATAGATATTATACTTATGATACAGTTCCTATAATTTCTTGCATATTAACATACATTTCTTTTTATATACAATGCTTTGTTTTCAAACGCATGCCTCTGATGCATTTTTTATTTGCACGGTTTACATTTATTCATGAAATCAAGCGATCTTTTCTACTCCTGCAGCTTGTGTATGTGTCTCAATCATGCTTCCACTAGGGAATTTATTACCATATACTTGCATGAGCCTGGATAATACACATAGATTTCAATTATGTTTACAGAAATTAATTTACCTAAAGAAGAGTGGATATTTGTAACTGTGGAACAGGTTATGTTACTGCTATAATAGTATTCCATTTCTCATAGAAAATGGTCTACCAGTCTGTCTGAACCATCTATATCCCTGGTAGATGATGCTAAAACACTGGTACACGGACAGGGATCTTCTCCAAACATCACTGGGCTGAAACGTGTAAGCTACTTTGCTGTTTTTATGCCAAATTAAAATAAATTGATATTTGGAGAAGATCCCTGTCCATGTGCTGGTGTTTCAGCATCATGTACTGATAAAGTGGAGCAGGAACCTTTGCTCTGCACAAGGGTCCCCGTAAGCATGCAGTAGTTTGGACGGGAGGAGGTCTGCGCTGGTTCAAAAAATATAATTTTTTACATCCACGGAAGAACTTGCTTATTACAGTGGCAGGATACCCACATGTCTGTGTCTCTCTGTGGCTACTCATTTGAAAATAGGTCTCTAGGGACTGCTGTTGGCAAGCAGTTTCCAGTATAGCAACAAGCATTTTTGTAAACTATTATTTCAGAGTTAGATTATTTGATTCAAAGCCAATACTTCAAACAGGCTTAAAAATATACTGGGTTATTCATCCATATCCCTTTTGTGTTTTTAATTATGTTTTGTAGCCCAAAAGGTTAAATGCACTTTCAAAGAATCAGAATTCGGCGTGTGAAAATGTATGGAAGTGCACAGTACAGATAAACAAAGAAAAAACATTATGCATCAGGATAGACGCATACATTTTGGGACAAGCTTTCTTTAATTGTAAATTCATACAATTTTATTTTAGACATGGAAGAAAAATGATTATTGAAGGCAGGCTGCCAATAAAAGTGTTGCCTAGACCTGTAACAGTTCATTAATTAGTTACATTTCTGCTGATTCTGTTACTGCTTAGATTAATGCTGCAATGCAATACAAAATTCACTTTAGCCACTTAGATTAATTGTTTGTAACATTGAGGCTTAGAGAGCTGCAACATCATGCAGATCGTATGCAGATTTTTTTTTTACTAGTAGCAGAAACTTGCAAAGTAAAAATAACAGGGCTATTCACAAAAGGGTGAGCCGTTTGGAGAAGGCAGGAGAAGTGAACAATCTAGGACAGCGGTGGCGAACCTTGGCACTCCAGCTGTGCCAAAACTACATATCCCAACATGCATCTGCCTCTGGGAGTTATGTCTGTGGCTGTCAGAGCCTTGCAATGCCTCATGGGACTTGTAGTTCCAAAACAGCTGGAGTGCCAAGGTTCGCCATCACTGATCTAGGACAACATATCTGAACTGGAAAGTGAGCTGAGTTGGAAAATGTTTCTAAAATCAGCTGTTTTGGCCAAGATTGTTCACATGAATACTAAGCTTGTTTTTTTCCTCACTACTTTAATTATGCAGTGATGGTACTTGCTATCATTAATCAATATGATGCCTATTTATAAAAACTGGAGAAAAGAAAATGGCAGCAAAACAGACGTTTTAAAGGGTTATTCACAAGCCTGACGAAGGCAGCCGAGTGAATAACCAACCCGAAGTGAAGTGAGCATTCGGCTATTCACTTCAGGCTTGTACGGCTGATTTTTCAGCCGTACAACATCTGTAATCAGCCGTACATCGGCTTGCTTCGGTTCGGCCGAACATGCTCAGCATATTCGGCTGAGCCGAAGTGCAGTAGGAGTTCGACTCAGCTGATCCAACACCTGGATCGGCTGAGCCGAACCTCCGGCAGGCCTATTCTAATAGGGGCCGAACGGCAGTGAGTGAATAGCCAAATGCTGCTGAGCGGCATTTGGCTCGGCTATTTTGCTCAGTACCTCCTTGGTACCAGGCAGAATAGAAAAACAGTGAAAAAAAGTAGAAAACAATTGGGCGGAGCTAGCGGGGACAGCTAGCTCCACCCAACGAATAACTGGGCGCAGCCGGCCATGACATCACGGCCGACTCCGCCCAGCTCTCAACGTGTAATGACAGTTCATTAACTGAACTGTCATTACGCAATGAGAACTCGGCAGAGCCAGCCGTGATATCCCGGCCGGCTCCGCCAAGTTCTCATTGTAAAGTTCAGCGTCCCCTGGTTAGCTGGTAACCAGGGGATGCTGAACTGTCATTGCAACTGGCCGGAGCCGCCCAGCTGTCAGTTGCGAGGCTATCGGCTCAGTCGAGCCGAAGCATATGCCTTTGTCTCGACTGAGCCGCTCGGCCAGCTTCGGGAGCTGTACGGGCTATAGTGCATAGCCCAAACCGCAGCCCTTCGGTTCTACTGAACCAAAGGGGCTCAGGCGGCCGAAGCTAGCTGAAGGATCAGCAGGGGCTGCAGCTGGTCCTTTGGCAGCTGATCCTTCATAGTCTATAGCAGCGATTCTCAACCTTTTTTCACCCTTTCAAAGTATGCAAAATCTTGGACCCTGGTCTAAAATGTAAAAACCGTAAACATAAAAAATGCTGTGTAGTCCCTCCAGAATCCATACCAGACTCTTATCCAAGATAAGGGGCTAGGTATGGTTTCCAGTGGGGACCCTCAAGCAAAAAAAATAGGATTCACATCAGAGTTCCACCTTTGACATCAGAGTTCACCTTTACATCAAGAGTCCACCTTCTTATTAGGAACCCCTCTCACACTAGAAGCCCCACTTCACAATAGAGTCCCCCGTTTTCACATCAGGTGCCCCCCC
>NW_017306435.1:1088599-1156747 GCF_000935625.1 Nanorana parkeri | reverse complement strand
ATTGGAGGCATGTGGACGATGTGAAAATTTCCAGGCACTAGAAGCTGAGAAAGGCTGGTCTATAGTAACCAGACTCAGTATTTAATTTTCTCAGAAGGAGTTAATGTAGTATATCGTTCATGCCATACATGCATATTTCTAGCAGTTAAATGTCCCCAGTACTTTTATGTCTGAACATGCAAGAAATGTACACTTGCATACCCTTCTGTTTGCTATCGGGATAGAAAACCAAGGCCTCCATGCATCCAGCTGCTACATCAGTATACATTATACTCTATGTATTATATTGTTCCTTTTCTAGATCCTGAATATTTGACGCCTGCTTATTGACCTAGGCCTGTCTGACTTTGTTTTTAGCTCCTGTTAATCTAGCTGTTGCCTAAAAGCTGGGCAGCTGCTCCACCTTAGGGCAATAGGCTAGCTGTTATTAGCTTGAGTACTTCCTCACCACAGTACAAGGCTACAGCTTTTATCGCTACTCCCTCTGCCTAAAACTGCTCAGTACATAGATCCAGGAACAGAGAAAACAGTATATGCTTGATAGCTGTCAAATAAGAAATGAATAAATCGAACAAAATGATAACAACGATTTTAAAAGACATTAGCCTATTTAATATACCCACAGACACTACACACCTTTGCAGAAATAACTTCCTACCCATTTTCTATTCCCGCGCTTTGAGAGCTGCCATCATAGACCCTGGGCAGTATAAACATTGCCCTGTGTCTCTGCTTGACTTATTTGTTTCATTCAATGTCTTGCTGCCAAGAGCCATATATTATTATTTCTTTAAAGAATAACTGTTGCAATCATTGGAGATCATGACCAGCTTGAAGCAGGCAGCCCCTGCATGACATTAGCCACAGTATAGAGAGCACAAGTCTCCAGACTACCACTGAGAGCAAGGCAGGGGTCAGGTTGGTGTCTACATGCACATTTCTTATTTTACAATTAGCTGTCTGCAATCACATTTTATATTTAGAAATAGGCAGGACTTTGCTATTCTCATGTAGGGGCTGCATACTCCCAGCAGTTTGTGATCTACCCTCATTACATGAGTGCACAGCAGTATAGAAATCATAATTTATGGCTACTGGCAGTGAAGATATTAAACCAAACAGGAAAGTTATTAAATCAAACAGGGTTATTCACAAAGCTGCCAAAGGCAGCCGAGTGAGTAACCGAGCCCAAGTGAACAGAGCAGAACGAGGTTCGGCTATTTACTCCGGCTCAGTATGGCTGATTTCAGCCGTACATCAGCTGAACTCAGCTGTGCTTCAGCTCTATATGGCTGCCTTTGGTCAGCCGAACATGCTCTGCATATTTGGCTGAGCCGAAGTACAGAGGGACTCAGACGATCAGCTGATCCAACAACTGGATCGGCTGAGCCGAAGCTCCGACAGCTCACTCGCTGCCGTTCGCCCCTGGTCTCACAGGGGCCGCACGGCAGTGAGTGAATAGCCGAATGCCGCCTGGCAGCATTTGGCTTGGCTATTCTGCTTGGTACCGCCGTGGTACCGAGCAGAATAGAAAATAGGTGCAAAGAATGTGAAAAAATAAATTAGCAAAATTATTTAAAACATGATATAAAATAGGAAGATTAAAAAATATATATTTTAAAGAAAAGTAAAATAAATCTTACAACATTTGGACAGAGCTAGCAGTGACAGCTAGCTGCACCCAACTGTTTCCTATTGGCAGACAACAACAACTGGGCGGAGCCGGCCAGTACGTGACGGTCGGCTCTGCCCAGTTGTTATTGTTTAATGACAGATCAGCGTCCCCAGGTAATTTGGGGACGCTGATCTGTCATTACAAGTGGGCAGAGTGAGCCGTGAGATCATGTCATTTGCTGGGCGAACGGCCAGCCTTCGGCAGGCTGTTCGACCCGCTTTGGCTGTCACTTCAGCTCAGTCGAGACGAAGCATATGCCTTTGTCTCGGCTGAGCTGATCGGGTGCTGTATGGGCTATTGTGAATAGCCCGTACAGCAGCCCTTCAGTTCGACTCAACCGTAGGGCTCCCGTGGCAGAAGAGAGCCAAACGATCAGCCGAAGCTACGACTGTATCCTTCGGCTCAATAGTGAATAACCCCCAGATGCCTTCCTTGTTGTTATTCCCTGTCTGCAGTTACAGCTCAGAAGCAGACAAGCACATGGAAAGAAAAGCCAAAAGTAAGCAAGCTACTTGGTTGATATCAATGAATTGATTTGAATTTTATATATATAAAAAAAATCTATCTTTTAAAGATGAAAAGTCAAATAACCCATATTGTAGTATACAAACACCTAACATTTTCCCACTACAAACAATAGAGGAAGGTATAAAAGAGCGCTGTTCCAATGTTAGTGATCAGTCTAATTTCCATACATGCACCTTCTGAATGCTAAGCAGTGAGAGAGTACTTGGCCAGACAAGCTTGGCTCTGACAGGAATTTCCCCCATTGACGAACAGAACGTTTTGTTTTTAAAATATGCTTACCACTGCTGCTGATTTTAGTGAGTATAAATGGACAAGCCAGATTGTGCAAAACTAGAACAAACCACGCATATATACATACTGTAAAATAGCTTGTACTGTATGTATTATATGTTAATTTGTTGATCCATTGCCTTGCATTTCCCAGCATCCTTACTAGAATGTAACCACTCTCAAGGACAGTCTTCTTTGTTTGCTTTGAGACTATAATAATCCGTTCTCACCTTTTCTACTTCATTGCTTTATTGCTTGGATCATTTTGTCCCTATTTTGATTTTTTTCTTATGTATTTTTGTTTTTTGATTTTGAATTCAGGTTGTTTACCTGCTTATAAAGTTTTACAGTTCGCGTTGTGACCTGTGACTTTCCACACTCTTTACGGCTATTTCACTACTCCCTTCTTCTATTTCCTATCCATCCTGCTGCCTCAGCTGTTGCTATGTGGTGGGCAGCTGGTCTAACCCTCAGGCTGAACCCGAGGAGAAGGCTAGCTGTTATGAGCTAGTAGACTACTTCAGTATGGCTCCTGCTCCCGCTATGTTCGTTTGGATGCCTAATCATGACAGATTTGTTTGAAAAAAAGCTGATGTCTCGCTCACATCAGACACAAATTACACACACACACACACACACACACACATATATACAGTAGATACCGAACATGTTTTGTGCGATTGTCGTTTTTGCACATAGGTGCACCCGATACATGTTTACGTTAATATGCGTGCGCTCGTGGGAGCGGGAGACTTTTCAAATTTTTATAGCCAATGGAAGTCTGATTAAAGGGGCCCACTGCCAGTGATGCATGACATACCTCAGTGGCAACGAAAGAGACCAAAGATATTTTATACAGAGATTGTTGGTGCCTCGGCGGTTAACGTGGCCAGGTCCTCATCTTCCTTTCTGGGCCCCCCCCAAATGGCAGAACACCATGCAACCGCTGCGACCCTGGTAGTTCCGCCAGTGATATATAGGAAATAAAGATACACTGGTAGGAATAGGATAGAGGATTCAGAGAGAAATGTGAAGGACACATTTTCACAGTTATATGTAGGTCACATGAACTAAGTAATCCCAAAGTGATTAGACCATGGAATTTTGTGTTTTCTACCTAATATATTAGAAAGGTTCCAGTTTCCTTTGTAGGGCTCTGTGTAAGGTATCTTCATATATACAGAAATAATTGAAAGGCAGTGAGGGGAGTTTATCAAAACTGGAGCAGACAAAAACTGGAGCAGATGTGCACAGCAACCAATCAGCTTCTCTCTTCAGTTTGTTGGGTTAAGATTTGAAAATGAGAGAAGCTGATGGGTTGCCGTGCACATCTGCTCGTTTTTGTCTGCTCTAGTTTGGAGAAATCCCCCCCCCTCCCCGTGTGTTTAAATTGAGAATCAAACCATTCTGTAGGGGAGCAAGCTTTGGTGTGCTATTCAAAGGCTAACGAAATGCAAGAACTAAAATGTAATAAGTGTGCAATTACAAGGTAAAAAATATTGGAGAAAAGCTTGAATACAGAAAATGAATGAAGCCACTATATACTTTATAAGGATTGGTAAGCTACAATATGTTACATTTTGGTTTAAGTTACGCTTTAAAGCAGACCTTCACTGGGAAAATACAGTTTAGATTACTGCTATCCTCCCCCGTCAACAATCCTAAAAGCTGACTTAATTTTTTTCTATATTTACATTTTGTTAATACTCCAGCCCTCCCCATGCCTCCATGCTTGCCTAGGGCTGGAGGAGGCCAGAACTGGTGCCACATTACTTGGGGGCAGGCTGCAAATACTAAGAAGAGACAGCAGGCTCCCAATGACACCAGGGAGGATGATTGGGGCAGGGGACCGGGCATGGAGCAACAGAGCAGTGGATCACAGGAGGACAATGCTGGATTCGCTGGACATGTGAGCATATTTATCAACCCCAGTGAAAAAGGTACAAGGGGGATACAAAAAAACAGTTCATGGGGGTGAAGTTCATCTTTAAGTGTTCCCAAACCTTTCTTGTTGGGTAGTGGGTTATTTGTAATAGAGCTTTACTGAAAAACAGACCAAAACTGGTTATGTTTAGTTCAAATCTGGAGCTGCCCCTTATGGGAGAGCCTGGGTCTTTTATCTCTGTTCAGAATTATGATGGGTTTACAATCAACGGAAATGAGGAATGATTGATTGAACATCAGTCATATTATTTTGAGGTGGGTAGATGTTACAGATTATATATGGTTTCCAGGGAGTAGCATGAGGCCAGCAAATTACTTCCAAGTACTTCTTATGCGTTCTACAGCAATGTTAGCTTAGCTTTAAACTAAGCAGTCCCTAACAGAAATAGCATTGCGGAGATATTTTTTTCCCCACTCTTACCTCCCTAGTACTTCCACAACATTTGCAGTTTTACAATTCCGACAATTAGGAAATCTTGGGCTATGAGTGCACTGATTGGCATTACAGAATATTCTGAATGCCATCAAGCACCCATGATCTTCACGTCATCTGATTACAGGCCTGTCATGGATGATGCAATTAGGTGTTTTGCTGTGATTTGCGGTAGCTTGATGTGTAAATTGCAGGGAATGGCTACAGAGAGATGCATCGAATTACAGTGAGACTAAAACAATACATTGAGACAATGTGTACACAGCAGCGCTATAAGCCTGCGGGGCTACTATCTCTATTTTGCAGAGGGGTTTTTTTTCTGTCAAGGAAATGAAGATTGGATCTCCCAGTTTCATATATTAAAATGATACCTAATTAGTTGGGTATATATAAAGCTGCTTTTAATATTTTTATAGGTCTACTTTCCCTTAAGTTTTGGTGGCCTGTCACATTTCACTGTGCTGGAAAATAGTAGGCTGCTATGTTATCGTTAATTAGCTGACAAAGCGTTTTAAACTCAGAGCAGAAATTACTAATGGATATATCAGTGCTTCCTCTAATCCAGCGCGGCACCTGTAACTGCACTGGAGCCTTACACAGCTACAGCAGAAGAGTTGGCATAATTTCTACATATAAAATTCAGCCTTTATGAGACCATTGCCTGTGCAATGACATCAGGGATAGCTTATTAAAAACCACTTCTGTGTGCTGGAAATCCACCCATGTTTCATTCATCCTATGTGGATTAGCAAAACTGATTTCCCTAAGCCTATGGAAGAACTGCACTAATAACATACATTATTTTGTATATACCTGGCATTTATAAGTAATACTTTGGGGTCTATTTATAAACAATTGCAAATCTCTGAACATTCATTCTGTGCGAATGAAGGCAAAAAGAAACTTTAGTATATTTTCTTTACAGACCGAATGTAATATTCTGAAAATACCACAATATGGCCACTAGATGGAATTTAGGAGCATGGAAAATAAATACCGTACTTATTTCCTATGCTCCTCAGCACCAAATGGTGACGATAAACTCATTATATTCAACCTGAAAAAATATATACTAAGAATGTTATTTTTGCCTCCATTTGCACAGAAGGAATGTCCACTGAGATTCGCAAGACAAATAGGTGTGCAAATTGTTTATAAATAGGACCCTATTTCTAGGACCTTTTTTTTCTATTTTACAGTTTTGTATTGAGAGATGAGGGGTCAGACAGTCTGTCAAGTTTCATTTCATTCTGTGTCCATGTTGGGGAGATTCATCCCTCTAATCATATTGGTGACTGTTGTCACCGAAAAAGAAATCCAATATTTGAGAGTTATCCCCAGAACAGGAGGCAAGGGAAAATCTTCCAATGTAGACATCTAATCTGAGCACAGCTGTCTAAGAGGCAGGGGCGTAACTAGAAATCACAGGGCCCCATAGCAAAATTTCGTATGGGGCCCTGTGATTTCTAGTTACGCCCACCTGATAACCCAAACAGCCCACCTAAGGGTGACCCTGCAGAGCCCACCATAGATTCTCTATGGTAGGCTCTGCAGGGTCTCAGGCGGGCGGTCAAGCCCTCTTCTCTGTCAGCCCTGATCATCTGTCCGCCTCCTTCTCCTCCACGATCGACTCCTCCGTCACTGGGCCCCGCCCCCTTGATCGCTGTGTCGCGCCCCCTCGATCGCCGGGCCCCGCCTCCTCGATCACTGCCGATGACGGGCCCAGCCACCTCCTGCGAAGCTGCTGGTTGTCACCAACTCAGCAGCGGCTGTGAGAAGGAACGTTCCTCCTCACAGCCGCCAGTGACAGCCAGCAGCCAGGCTGTCCGAGCAAGATGCCATAGCAACCCAGGCGGCCCGCATGGCATCAGGGAGATGTTCTGGCTGGGCCCCACCGGGCCTCGGGCCCCATAGCGGCCGCCTGGGTCGCTATGGTGATTGTTACGCCACTGCTAAGAGGGGAATTCTCCTTGCTTTACGAGATTTCTTGATGTTATACTGGGACAGGAATTTAAGCAAAATCTCCCCAAATGAGACACAGACAGCAAAACATAAACTGTCTGTGGTTAGCCCCTTCCCATAATATCTAAAACTAAAAAAAGCTTTGGCTATACATACACTTTCTAATCTTAAAAGTGGACCCAGAACAGTCTATACGATAACACCAAAGGGTCCTTTCCTCCTGAATCATCCCAGAGTGCTGTTATATATCAATGGGTGTTCAGAGGTGTCACCTGAATAATGCATTGCTTCAGACAACATCTGAAAATGTGGATGGCAATCAATCAGAGGGACGTCAATCCCTCAGTTTGCATGAGGAACTTTCTCAAACCACCTTTTATTTAGGTTCCAAAGGGCTTCAGTACTTTTTGTTTTACTGACCTTGAACAACTATGCAAATTTTGCTTAT
Organism: Nanorana parkeri; assembly: GCF_000935625.1. Lineage (NCBI taxonomy): Eukaryota > Metazoa > Chordata > Amphibia > Anura > Dicroglossidae > Nanorana > Nanorana parkeri. The sequence continues at coordinate 1,149,487 of NW_017306435.1, read as the reverse complement.
ACTTTGGTCTGACTTTACTGCTGCTAATGTTTATGGGCCAGTGACTGAAAAGTTGAAAAAGTCAGACACAGCCTGATAGCTAGCATTTTCAGAACAAGGTTACCAATAGTAGCCTATGGGATGTTTTTTTTTTTTTCATATTAAATGTTTATTGAAGGTTTTTAAAATAATAACTATGACAAAAATACAATACAGTGTTTACATACATATTATATATATATATATATATATATACACATATATATCAGGTCGGGACCCCTTAGAGGGGCCATTAGTTAAATTGTGTAAGACGTAACATGTTAGGGTGGTGTATGAGACCCCAGCCGGTTATACAAAATTAATATGGAGAATATGAAAAATAAACAAACAAGACAGAATATAGAGATTGATCAGGACAGGTCACTCGGATAACATTTTGATGTAATCATCTGTAGTTTTAAAGTGCAACCAGCTCGCCCATGTTTTGTAGAAAGTGCTGTAGTTATCATTACTAGAGTGATGTAGTTCCTCCATCAGTCGCAGGTAATCTACCCGTGTCAGCCAGTCCGCCACACTGGGTATTTGGGCAGATCGCCAGTGTTTGGGGATAAGAGCTTTTGCGGCATTAAGCATAAAGGGAATCACCGTTCTCTTATAAGAGCGCACGGAGAGGGGGTTGAGATGGAAGAGGCATAGCCAGGGGTCTATGGGTGTGGGAATGCCGCTAATAGTGGAAATGAGACGGGTGATGTCACCCCAAAACCGTTGAATGAATGGGCAATCCCACCATATGTGAGCATACGTGCCTCTTGCACCGCATGATCTCCAGCACAGTGGGGAATTCGCCCGGCTGATGGCGTGAGTAGTGATGGGGACCTGATACCACCTCGCGAGGAGTTTAAAGTTTACTTCCATCATATGGCTATCTGGTGAAGCCACGGAACACATGTGCAACACTTTGGACAATTGGGGGGGTTATAAGGGTCGTTGGAGTTCATGTTCCCATTTCCCAAGGTATGGCAGGGGCCGATCGCCGGGATGTTTTTTTACAGGTTTACTTTAAGCACTCGCCGTCCACCCATTTTACATAAATGGAGAGACGGTGGCCCTCCCAGGGTGGCAACGTTTTTTAAAAATGTAATTGTTTTCTCTGTGCTCGAGCTCACTCTTTTATTAATTTCAAAAATCTGTGGCAAAAAAAAAAATCAGATCACCTTGGGCTGTCTACTTTCTAAAACAGGGGTCTTTTCTGGGGTTTCATACTGTCATGACATTTTTTATTTGCTATGTTATATAACAGAAAGTAAGGGAGACAGTTTTCCTTTTCAAATGTATTTTCCCTTTTTCCTTAATAAAGTGAAAAATAAAAGATCCCTTTGGTAATTTTAACCACCAAAAGAAAGCTCTCTGTCTCAAATAAATGGCATAACATTATATTGGGTACAGTGTGGCATGATCAAGTAACTGTCAGTCAAAGTATCACAACACTGAAAACTGCCTGGACAGGAAGGGGGTTTAACATGCTGGTCCAATGTGGTTAAAGGAGAACTATGGGGTTCTATCTTTTCTTTATTAATGCATTCCTTAGGCTAAATAAGTAAATTATGTAATTTACTCTAATTAGCCAAAATGCACAATAAGGCTGTAAACTCTTATTTAAGGTGGTGGCCGGGGCTAAGCGCCGCAATGAGGAGACATCCCGACGTATCTGACGGGATCCTCCCCACTGATCTTCCTCATTGTGACTGACAATGATTCTTGAGAGCTGCTGCGTGCCCACGGATATATATTTTCCCATTTGTAGTAAATGCTGAAGAGAGAGAGAGGGCTCCTTCCCCTCTCTCATCAGCGATCCCCAGTGAATTGAGGATGTCAGCATCACACAGGGCAGGGAGAGAGAGAAAAGGGGAAGGGGCCTTCTCTCTCTCTCTTCATCATTTACCACATATGGGCAAGTCCATATATGATGAATGATGTCACTGGGGATCCCTGCTGATCGGATGCTTGCCAGTCTGCAGGGATACCCAGTGACATCATTCACCATATACAGTATGGACTTGCCCATTTCTGGTAAATGATGGAGAGAGGGATGGCTCTTTATCCTCTCTCTCTCCCCCTGTGTTATGCTGACATCCTAATTACTGGGGATCGCTGATGAGAGAGGGGAAAGAGCACTGAATGTGCAGGGAGGCTGAGTCTGTCTCTTGCTGCTGCCTTCTCACTTCAGACTCCGCCTCCCGCTCACAAATGCCAGCGTGCACGAGCTGACAAAACACAACTGTGCACGATGAGAGGAAGCGCGGCCACAGCAATGAGATCATTTGAGAAAAAAAGCTGTGGGCGGGCTGGATCAAATGTTAACGCCCCCTAAGAGGAAAGGAGCTTGGAGCAGGGGGTTGAAGACGGCCATTTACTACAGGTTTTGAGGGTTTTATCTGTGATGTGCTGCGACTTTAGATAAAAGGAGCGATGCTACTACAATCAAGGTAAGGGGTATTTTTATTTGCCCTTAAGTCATAGTTTTCCTTTAAAGCAACTCTGTCCCTCTATGCATTCCTTGGATCTCCATTTTCTTGCTGAGCTATGGTTTCAGATAGAATCTTCACATCTGGAACAATTTTGGTCCTCTTCTGCATGGTGTTGTTCCTGCCATTGGCCCCTACATCAATACATGGCACAGAAATTATGTGAGGGTCAGGGGATGTAACCACAGCACGCATCAACGGACGCTTACATCCGACACACCAGGAAGTGTGAAATGTGAAGAGCCAGCCAGATACCATAGCTCTGCAATTCAAGGAATGGGCAGTGAGATAGGTGAGTATTAATGTTCTTCTATTATAGGGCACTTTTGGGCAAAAGATTTTTGTAGCAACAAAGTCTCTTTATATCCCCAAAATCGTACAGGAAACATCTTTAGCAAATAGGCCTGCTAGACCTAATGAAAATAAAGGAGTTGGTATGCATGCTTTGAACAGATGGACCTCTCCATTTCTTTTTTCTCTGCCTTCATCTGCTCTGTAAATTTTCTTCTTTTACATTCTCTCTTGTAGCTACCTCGTTAACATTAAGGGCCCTTTTATACCAATGTACACAAACTTTTGCTGCATATATCTTTACATGCACCTATACATGTTTTATGTGCATGCACATTTTTATACACTTTATTGCTTGCTTTTTGTTTATATGTTATGAACATTCAAGAACAGAGATTTTTGATGGGGCACCTGCACTAAAGCTGGCATTTGCTGTAAGCAGTGCATTCATCGTACCATCTGCTCAGGGAGCAGTGAAGCCTACCAGCGATGCTAGTTAAGAAACACCATGTACAGGTAAACGCTAAATGACCCAGGAACACTTCTGGCAGGCTGTAATTGCTGCAGTGGGTAATCCTTAAAGTAAAAACGGAAGCCAAAACTTTTTTTAGTTTTGGATTGAGTAAGGCAGGGTTATAACCCCTGCCCACTTTTACTGCAATCTGCGGCCCATTGGGGTTCCTCTACTTCCTTTCGGATAGCCACAACTGGAAGTGAGAAGAAATCCCTCCAGAGAGAGGGAAAACCCTGGTGGTCAGCAAGGTCACTAGAACTAGTGTTCCCACTGGAAGATTTTCATTTATTACTGTTGTGATGACAACCCAAAATATGGGAAATTTTTTTCACTTTCACTTTCAGTGATAATGGTCACCTGGACAAACAGAGAAGGTGAATCTCCCTAACGGGGACACAGCAATAAAAACCTGACAGGTGTTCTAATCCCTCTCCACGCTATCCAAATTTAAAAAAGGTTTATGCTTAAGTTACTTTTTAAGTTTGACCAATTATCTTTACTATCATATAAAAACAGCCACCTAGTTAATTGATACCTGCTGTGTCCAATGTCTTCAGTATAACTTTTACGGTACTTTCAGTAAATTCATACATTCATTCCAACCCTCTTCTTTATGTTCTCTTTTTATTCATCACTGATGTATCTCACTTCTCTGCTTTTTTCATTATACCTATAAGTTAATGTCTAGCTAGACTAAGTGGGGTTTGTTATATTTTTACCTGTAGTTCCCCTTTACGTCTATCCTCGGAAATTAATTCTATATACACAGATAACAGACAGTCTAACATACCACACCTCACTACAGCAAAAAATAGGTTAAGTACCTGATCAGCGGGGGTGAAGAGCAGCAATTAGGCAGCGATTTCCCAAAGGCCTCTTGGGAATTATATGCCTCTTGAGCCAACCAGTGTCTAGTGTGAGAGGCACTCAGAACATGAGAGGAGGGAAACCCAACCACTTGTGTGTCACAAGGAGAGCGAAAGAGTCCCATCACATCTCACTGCTGTCTCAATATACGAATTTACACCAGTATTTTGGTTAACTACATCTGGGAGGATAACCCCATAATATTATTAGCTATGCCAGGGTTGGGTAACAGAGGAAAAAGTCATATACGGTCTAAACATAAATTAGGCAGGAAAAAACAATAAAACCTTTATCTGCCATTTTTTATGTTAAAGCAAAACACCAGACAGATCTAAACAAAAAAAATACTCCATTAAAACATACAAAAACAAAAATCAGCTTTCGCTAAATTATTCACCTTCAATCCAAAAAGTCTGGAGTTTAGGTGCTACCTCTTATTGGCTAGCTTAAAAGAGAACTATGACCCAACCTTCTTTTGCCATAGTCCTCTTTAGGGTCACCAAAAACTCAGCATATAGCAGGCTATTGCCTGCTATATGCTGACAGCACAGAGCTGCGCTGCAGCCAGCACGGATCCTGACATTATTGTCGGGATCCACTCTGCTGTCTCACTGACAGAGACAGAGCCAGATGTGCCCCCCCCCTCCGTCCGTCCCTCCATCCAGTCAGAGCTGGAGGAATTGATCTGACAGTCATGACTGACAGTCATGACTGACAGTCACCGCTCTCTGCAGGGAGAAGATGGGGAACTGAGCGATTGGCAGTATGTGATCCTCAGTTGTCAATCAATAGAGCTGATGTGTGACAGCTTCAGTGTCCCACGTCTACTCTAATTATGGGAAACAGTGTATTCACTCTTTCCAAAATTCTGCTTTAAAGCAGAAGTAAAGTGGAAAAAATAAATCACCAGGAGGTTAGGATTTTTGACAGTGAAACATGCAAAGTCTCTTTTGCCAAAATAGTGATTTCTCTCTCCCCCAGCGTCCGTCTTTTTACTTTCTTTGTGTAATGTACAGCGCATGCATTGTGCAGAGTAAACACTCAGCCTATTCATGGAAATTCAGCCTTTTCATGGCATCTCTAAGATGCCGTGAATGGGTCAGGCACCAGTGCACATGCACACAGGAGTTACGTTATCAGTGGCCACCCAATGATTTAAGAGGACTTCCGAGAACCAGTAAGAGTCAGCGGCGTATATGGTGGCGGGGGACAGAGCTGAGGACCAAATAATTATCAGACAGCACTGGAGAAGAGCACACTTGTAGGGTAAGTGTGCCCTATCGTGCAAATGCTCACAGAACAGAATAAATGGTCACCAGCACTCCAAGTTTTCTTCAATATGAAATCCTTTTATTCATCTTAACAGGTCATATCACCATGCGTGGCATATGACCTGCTAAGATAAATAAAAGGGTTTCATATTGAAGAAAACTTTACTAAGCAGTTTACTTCTGCTTTAGGTTATTGCAAGCTTTCGGGATTCCTTAGATCCCTTTGTCAAGCTTTATACATAAAGCCTGATTAAGGGAGCTAAGGAATCCTGAAAGCTTGCATCTTTAATAGCCTACATTTGCCAATAAATGGTAACACTTAAACTCCAAACTTTCTGCACTAATCGATGGCTAACACAGTTCAAAACTCTACCACTTTCAATCCAGAATTTTCCCCACAGTACTTTTTTTTCTGCCTTTAGATGTCCTTAGGCTGATGGTCCTCATCATTCAACACATTTCCTCTAAGCCCAGGTTGTCCTGGATCCGCCCCATCCAGTGAATGGACAGTAAAAGGAGAAGCAGCACAGTGATGAGGTCATCTCTCTGTCACTCTGCTTTCTTCTCCTGGTCAGCACATGAACTGATTCTGTTCAGAGATGGAATTATAGAAATCAATGTAAACCACAAACATTCAGTGGAATATAATAATCAAGGACAATAAAAGAGCCACTGCTGACCATGTGACTGCTAGGGGGCCATACGCCCAAGGGGCCCATACCTGTCTGGCTACATAGTGATTTACACATGTAGCAACAGCATTTGTCAAATACATGTGTATTAAACATAGTTTAGGAACTGTTTTACGATTGCTTTAAAAGCAATTAGTATTCTGTATCACTAGAGGAATTGCCTTTGAGATGGAAATGAGAGGCAAGGGGAGCACTTAATGATTTTGCTATGAGGCCCCATTACGGCCCTGATATTAATGCTGATGTTTGTCTCTACAAAGCAAGTGGATATGCACAGACAGACTAGAGTTCTCACAGTATATACTTCAGAAACAGCTGGAATCCGAGAGCTTGGCTGTAGTTACTATCCTGCCCATATTTCTACTCTACTGAATTTGACTGCTTAAATAATTAATATGAGACATGTTAGAAAATGAAATAGGTTATGTTTAATGACACTGGTCCGCCCAAAACATAACTTACTGTAATATGTGTTATTCGTATCTGAATTTATTTAAAATGTATGTCCAGCTTTTTTTTTTGGTATAGAATGGGGAAGGATCGAAAGCCCTGTTGGGCTTTACTGTTAGATTTACACTTACCTACTTTACTAGAAAAATCATTATTATTTTTGTCTGTATTGCGGTTGAAGGGATTCTCTTACTTTCTGTCTAGTGAAAGCATACCTTCCAACTTTCTCAGATGATAAAGAGGGCTATTGTTTAGTACAAAGTATGTATGCAAAGAATACACCTCTTCCCTGCCCCCCAGTTACACAGATCATGAACAATTAATATGCAAAAGTAATTAGTTAAACCATCTAGTGGTTTTTACCACTGCAAATGAGGGACAGTTCGGTGCTATGGTAAGACCATTGTCACTGGGAGAGTAAGTAAAAATCCCACTAATGGAGCATCTGTAGAAACCACTCTATCCCTACTATATCCCAAGCTAACAAAAAAGAGTTTTAGCTGGACCTTATGCCTCAATTTACGCATGGACCTATCTTTATCTAAAAGATAAGACAACTGTATATGCAGATTAAATTAATTAGAAGTGATAAGTTTCATCTACAAATTGAAAATGGATTTATTTACCAAGCAGAAACACAAAGCAACAACCATCTGCAAGATGTAATAACCCATGGCGCCTGACCCTATTTTAGTGGAATTCTCAATCATTGTTGTGGATTAATACACTGTTCCTTACCTTACTGTATAAGCCACAAAAAGTTCAAAGTCCCAAGTACCCAGAATGCCTGAATAAAATAATATATCTGTTTCCCATAGCACCCAATCAGATTCTTTATGCGTTTCCACCTGTAAAACAATGGCAGTGAAAATATATAAATACAATTTTGGAAGTACAAGGGTACCAGTGGGTGTAACAACCCATATATTCTACTTAACACAGCACGGCACCTTCTTTTCACCTTAGAATAAAACTACACCAATACAATAAAGAAAACAAATGGCTATAAAAACAATTGTCTCAGACAGCCTCTGTTGCAGCTCCATTTGCAACACAGAAGAATAATTAGGAGAAAATAATTGGTTGCTCTGAGGAAACAGACTGTTGTTGAGATATACGAATATATTAAAAAAATAAGGAACGAGGCGTATTTGACACCCAGGGCTGTTCTATACAGGAATCTTGTTTTTCAGCAATAAAAATAAAACAAAACAAATAATACTAATAATGGCCATAAAAGAAAGACAGATATTTAAAATTGTTATGTTTCCTGATATATTTTGTCAGTGGAGAAATGTGCCTGTACATTTGTGGTTGCTGGAGAAAGACCCTCTTTATTGCAGAAAATTGAGAGAAGGGCCCCCATTCCCTTGGGGGTCAGTGGGAACAATGACCCTTACATTGGTGGGCAGTTAAATCTTCCCCTACATTGGTGGTTAGTGGAACAGGGTCCCCTTAGATTGGTTGTCAATGGAGACAGACCCTTTTATATTGCTGATAATTGGAAGAAAGGCCCCATACACCGAGGGTCAGTGGGAAGAATGTCCCTTACATTGGTGGGCAGTGTAGTGCCCCTTTACATTGGTGGTCAGTGAAATCTTCCCCTACATTGGTGGTTAGTGGAGCAAGGTCCCCTTAGATTGGTTGTCACTGTAGAAAGTCCCTCCTGTATTGCTGGTAATTGGGAGACGGGCCCTATACTCGGGTCAGTGGGAAGAATATCCCTTATATTGGTGGTCATGAAAAGAGCGTCCCTTACATTGTGGGAAGGATGCCCCTTACATTGGTGGTCATTGGGAAGAACTAAAATTACTTTGGCACTCAGTAGGAAGAATGCCCCCTTATAGACAACTGAAAAAGTATCATTAGTGTCAGTGGGTGTGGACCTGAGAGTTGAACATTTTTGATTGCTTAAGGAACCCCCATCAACCACTGCAGGAACCCTGGTTGAAAGAGGCTGGTCTAGGTCAAGCCTCACCTTAGATACTAAATGGGGATAATTACGTTATCTTTTACACAATATGCAGTCAGAACATTGCAAGTGGTATCAAGTCAACACTATGCTGCTGTAGACAATACTTTGTTGGCAGTGTATGCTGAAAGAATCATTTATGAAAAACAACAGGACACATCTTATTGCCTTTTATCCTGTATTCTTTGTAAATGCTACAGAAAACGGCCAACATTTGTACCTCAAGTTTCTGTAAATCTATCGTGTAATGCCACTTAAGTCCCATTTATCATACCAAATTGACTAGAGCTCAAGGTAAGGGAAAGAATTGCACCTGTACAGTGACTAAGAATGCAGCACTTCGCAGTCCACAAGCATTACTGAATGCTGCATTTACAGAGAGCTGCAAAATAAACTGGTAATGTAAAGGAAAGCCACATTTGCTTTATTTTATTTTCAAAATCATGATTTCCAATTGTTAACGACACTGCCTTCCCAAGAGCAAGATCCATAACCAAGTATATTGTCAGTATACTATCTGTCAGCGTTTGCTGCCAGTAACGCTGCATAAAATGCATTATTCACAATGAATACATTTTGCTATCTTTCTGCTCACCTCCGGTTATGTCTTTTCTCCACCCTGAATATCCATGGTTTGGCTGTGATGCTGTAGGTTGCAAATGTATGCCCTCTTTTTATCCTGTTTCTGTGAAGCAGTTGCATATACTCAGAGACGCAGTGAAGGATTTTGGAAAAAAGAGGAAACTCTCTTAAGTCTTATACAGGTTTCTAATCCTTCCCTACACTGTCCATAACTGGAAAAAAAAAGTTTGGCTTGGACATACACCTTAACAGTGAATAGTTTGCTGTATTATATTATTGAGGGGGTGCTTTTCTCTTGTGAAACATTCAGCTTGGGTATTTTGAAAAGTGGTTAATTTCAACGCTGAACAAACACTTAAAAAAGGTGAATATTTGCACTTTCCCTTTTTTGACTGCTGCCATGGTAACCCACACACAAGTTACCCAATTATATAATGTATTGTGCTTATGCCCAAAACACAAACTACACTAACCTAGAGTTTCAGGGGGTGGAAAAACATAATGCACCGCAAATTATTTAAAAAATATTTCCCTTTATCCCTAATTTAATGCATTATAAATGTTCCTGAAGAAAAGAATAGTCTGTCTTGCATTGTAATATATTTTATTATATTTCTTAACATATTCATCATGCGAATAATAGTTTCCCTGGCTCTAATCTGGTATATCAGAACAGCCATCTTTCTACTAATTTATATGAATGGTCCTTGGTTTGGAGGATTTGCTGCTGGAAATGTTATTCCTTGTCCATGTTTTTCAGTTTAAATAGCCATACAGTAAAATTAGCCCTTTTTGCAAATATGAGCTTTAATTATTACCATTTTCTGTGTGCTTTTAAAACCCAGCTGTAACTTTTGATTAAAATAATAAATCTAAAAAGAATTTCCAGCTACAATACTTACCCGTCTCCTGCAGTACCTATTCTTTGTCACAAAATGGAGTCAGTCTACTACAGCGGTCACCAACTGGTGGTCGGTGGACCACTGGTGGTCCCTGAGAAAATTTTGGTGGTCCCCAGTCCCTCCACCAGCAGGCACACCCGCACCTATGTATGTATATATAGATATATTCTCATATTTTTTTGTTTCCTCATATATAAATATATTCTCATATGTGCGTGTGTGTGTGTGTGTGTGTGTGTGTGTGTGTGTGTGTGTGTATGTATTTATAGATAGATAGGACACTCCACCTTAGGAGGCTAACTAACAGTAGTGTCCCTCACTACGTCCTACTGGAGCGGCTATTCCAGCTTCCAGTATAAATGAACATGAACAAAACCCACAGTCCAATACATACAGTTTTTAGCCAGACCTCATCCCACAGACATTCAGATGCTCTCTAGTCTGTATGCATCCATACAGTCCAGCATGGATCTCTCTCTGAGCTCTCTCCCCCTCCAGTCACTATCAGGTGCAGGCTAATTAATAGAGAGAGGAGGTGCACCTGTTGGAGCAAGGCTTAACTCCTTCCTAGCCAGGGAAAGCTGCCCTTTTCAACCTCTCACTGACATACACAGAGTCGTATACCCTGTCACGTATCCTCCCCCCCAGCTTAACACAGGCGTGGGCAGCGGCCACCTCTGAAAACCCATGTACCCGAGACAGAGCATCTGCATTAATGTGAAGTAGGCCTGCCCTATGCCGCACCATAAAAGTAAAGGGTTGTAAGGACAAAAACCATCTCGTGACCCTATCGTTCTTGTCCCTGTTGGTGTGCATCCATGTTAACGGAGCATGATCCGTGACTAGGGTAAATCGTCTGACCAACAGATAGTAGCGTTGCGTTTCTACTGCCCACTTAAACGCCAAACACTTTTTTCCACCGTGGCATAGCGCTGTTCTCGAGGTAACAACTTCCGACTCAAATGCAAAACAGGGTGTTCCTCATCACCCACATATTGGGACAAAACTGCACCCAAACCCACCTCTGAGGCATTGGTCTGGAGAAAGAACTTCTTCCTAGCCAGGGAAAGCTGCCCTTTTTAACCTCTCACTGACATACACAGAGCCATATACCCTGTTATATACAGTATATATATATTGTATATATATTTAATTCTAGCTCACTCGATAATAATGGAAAAATATATATGTATTTAAAAATATGTATGCTTTAAACCAGTGACTTTTTGCTGGAAACCGGTAGAGATGGAGCAAAGAGGTGGCTATTTATGACCTCTCCATACAAATAGTTTCCTGACTTTCTATGTTGGTAAGTAATGTTAGCTTCAATAGTTGTTTTACTGCAGGTTTCTTTAAGCTGAATTGCAATTTTTAAGCTATTCATTTTCTTTTTGGGGCAGTCACTTTTGGCACTAATGAGCTCAGAACATAAGCACACCTCAGTTCATCAATATTTCTGATGATAACCCTGTAAAGCAAAATAACATAATTTTTAGGCAATGCAGAGTACAGTTAATTAAAATACCTGTACCCTTGGTGACAGGGCGTCCCTAATTGCACTAACACACTGGCAAATTTGTAACAAAAGCAGACACTGAATACGTACTCATGATACAATCTAATAGTTGTAGACAATGTATTATCATTAGTACAAAAAGAAAAGCTTCCCTTTGGGAGGGCATTTAGAGTACTACTAGTAAAATAGAGTATTAATTGACAATCCCATTGTGCTAGTAACTATGGTCATCAGTTCTCCCTCTGTTGGTATGTCACTTTACAATGCCTTCCATTTACGTGTAAACACGGTCTGATTGTTATCGTTTGTGGCATTGTGGGCACTTCTAAATATGCAGTAGTTATCTAAAAGATCATACCAGCTGCAATATAAGGTAGAAGCTGTCTCTGGTTTTTACAGGGCAAAATTTAGTGTACCCCTGTGAGTCATGTATAATGTATATACCATAAAACAAACTGTAGGGTGTCAGCATAAAGCTGACAATGGGCAGTTGTTTATGCAGGACTTACAGACCATGCACATGTATGTGAATGGGGAGTGAAGAAGAAACAGGCTGGGGTCAAACAGGATAGAGAATCTGGTGCCATCCTTTTAGGTGTACAACAGAGATTTGGATGGGTTTTTTACCCTCTCTGATTGATTGTTTAAATACACAACTGTTAGTCAGTCTAATATGCAGACTCCCAGCCTGGTCAAAAACCTTTATCTAGTCTATGGGACCAGTTGTACTGATACAAAAGAACAATCCAGTCCAGATGAATTGCAAGGATTTTATCAAACTTTTTTGCAGATTTGTACTGTTCTCTTTTCTCTTTTTATATATTTTCTTTTCTGTCTATTCCTGATTGAGTGGTGCTCTGCTGGGAGCCACTGTGATCATCTTCCAGCTACAATGGATAGGTGAATACAGCACACAAAAGGTAAATGCTCTGTTGCCTCTTTCCCACTGAATAGGGATCAGCATGTTGGAAAATGTCTTTATGTATAAATGATCACTGACAACTGGAAGTCTTGAATACCGTACCTCTACATGGCCAAAGTGTCACAAACAAAGCTTGAAACTGTCTCCTTGCTTTATGTATGGCCACTCCAACCCATCGTTTTTACATGTCCCATGGTTCTGACATTGGTAATAAAAGCCAGCTATCTTTACAGTATCCAGTTTTAATGCCAAGCCAAGAAACTCTCAGATGTATCTATTATTTAGACAATCATGTTATATCTTACCCACCAAGAGTGCTACATTTAAAAATTAGAAAAACGAAAAGAGAATTTCTGCATTAAGGTTGTATCTGTAATATCCCCATCATGTCCTCCAATAGAGGGGGTAATCATTGTTAACTGTTAAAACCTGTTCTAAAAAAAAACAAAAAACAACCTTGTCCAAAGGTTTTGTTTGCTTCCACTTCTGCATCATAGCCATCATTCTTGGTGAGGCACAAGTACTGACTAGTTGTCCCTACCTAACAAGCCCTTAAAAGTGCCCTTAGTACCTCGCCAACTTGCTATGCACATACGGACTTTTAAAAGACAAAGGATAGATAATCCCCAGGCTCCCATGCTTATGTTCCCAGTATCAGGTAGTCTGTATGTATCCACTACATTTGAAGCAGGAAGGCTTCAGGGGAACTGTTGGGGAGCATTGTGAAAATATTAATTATGCAATTATGTTAGAGTCAGGACCTTGCAGCTTTGCCAAAACTTTGCCCTGTGTCTGACTAGTGTCACCTTCTTATCATCATGCTATTTCCAGCATCAGCTACGAGTCCACCTTGTCATCCTGCCATACAGCTCATTGCCTTCTCCTGACTGGCATGCATAGAAACTCCTAATAACATAGGTATGAAACCGAATTCAATAATAATGCAATAATGAAGGGTATTAAACAGTTGGAACCTGGAAAAGACAAAACAATTATACACACATGAAATGCATATTTGAGAAAGCATGTATGTACTACTGGCCATCAAGAGATGTATCCTGCTGATTTTATTGTGGTAACATTTTTCACTGGTTCTCTTTAATACAAATAATCTGATTAACTTGGTTAATATGTATTCACATAGTTTCTAGATATTGTTTGTTATTGGGCAGTACAATGGTTTAGTTGTTAGTATTTCTGCCTTGCAACACTGTTTCGAATGCTGTTCAGGGCAATAATTTACAACATGTACTCTGCATGTAATTTACATGTACTCTTTGTGCTTGCATGGGTTTCTTCCCACATCCCAAAGATATGCCGGCAGTTATTTTGCTATTGTCTAAATTGGCCCTAGTGTCTGTATGCATGTCAGATAGGGACCTTGGATTGGACTGATGTGAATGTACAGTATGTAAAGTGCTGCATAAATTGTTGACACTATATACATTTCTGTAATAAATAATGATTATTACTGTATACAGAAGAAACCATATTGGCTCATCCTGTATACAGCAGTGCTTCCTACTAAGTTGTACTGCTGCTCCTTCTTTTATATAGACATGTATGCCAATCTGCTCAGAATTAACTGACTTTCTATACTTATCTCAGCAGCTGCTTAGCAGGGTGGATGAATACATGCCCTGATACAGAAATAGCCATATTATAGAAAGCCTGCAAGTCTATATACAAAATACGCTCATGAAAATTTTTAACCAAAAACATGAACAAATGTGGACGTTTCTCTTTAAAGATGACTTCCACAAAAACTACAAAAATAACTCTTAAATGGCACTCTTCTCACAGGAGCAAATGGACCAGTAAACGCTGTTATAAAATGTTCTCTGCAGACAAAGAGCCTTGCACACGAGTCCTCCCCTTCTTACCTCCTTTTGTATGATAAAATATACAGTGTAAACCGAAAGATTCCTTCTAGATTTCTTTTCCAGTAGCACATACCTCTGCAAGCTCTGTTATAAAAGGTAAAAAGTCGGCAGGTGGTAGGTTTATCAAAAAAGATCTCAAGTCACTTACAAGATTTACTCTTTACAGATTGTTGTGTATACAAAATTATATTTCAAGTTCTTGAATAAGCATAATGAACATACCTCCCAATTTTCTGAGATGAAAAAGAGGAACTCCTTCCAGCACAATGTATTTACAGTAGGCAATGAACGCACACCTACCACTCCCTCAGTTATGTTGATCTTTGAGAATTTATGCCAAAATTAATTGGTTAAAGCCAAAATTGATTTTCACCATTACATTTCCTTTATTCTAGCTTTTTGAAATAGTAAACAAGATAATTAAGAGATAAGATAAAGGTTTTAGTGTAGAAGAACTCTGTTAGTAAATAGTACATTTTCATAGATATCTCTACATCAGACAAAAAAAGAGAGACAACTGAAGAGGAAAGAGGAGCAGAGGGATTTGGTTTCAAATGAGGGACAGTCCCTTCAAATGAGAGACAGCTGGAAGGTATGAATAAATAAAAGCAAAGGATAAATACACATATAAACCCTGGCTGCCAACAAATTAATTTGATATGAAGGCTATGTCCCTACCTTTGGATACTTGGATACACATTTTACACCACAATAGCTGTCCATACTTTGTACTTATGTTCTTACTTTGGTAGATTTCCTCAATTTGGGATCTTCTCATTGAAAAAAACACACATGTTCAGTTGATTCTGGCTTTGGTATTTGATTAAGCTGTACAGGCTATCCCACAATTTTTTTTATTTTATTTTGTAAACTGCATAAAACACACCCCTTACCATTTCTACTACATATCTAGCATCCTACTGGCTTATCTCTAAAGCTGGACATAGATGGTCAGATGTATTCAGGAGAATAAGGTGTAGGGAGATAGTTGTTCTTCTTCTGTAGCATGTGTACATGCTACTGATTCTTGAGGGACTCACCCTGTGTCAATACTAAGAAGTGTCTTATAGCAACCAAGCACATTCAAAACCTGCTCTTGAAGATTAAATGTAGTTGGCAATATAGGAAGCAGAGAGAGAGAAATACAAGATAGACTTCTAGAAAGCACACTCCCAGTGAACCTCTGAGGTGCTTTCTGGATTTGGGCTTCAAGAGATTAAGGTAAAATGTCAAAGTTTCTAAAGAGTTGCAATGTTTGCCAGATTGCAATAATAACTAGCTTATTAAATTCACTTGTTGCTCAGATTTACTTTTGAATGCCCTCATCTGCTTTCTTCATTGATAAGGTCATAAATAGATTAGCCATCAATCTGCCGAGAAAGTAGTATTCAGGAAACAGTATACATAGACTAACAGCAAACGAGGGACTATGAAAAATGCAGCACAAGCAGAAAAGGGTGGTAAAGAGGAAAAGCTAGATAAAGATAGACAAGGCTAATCCACGGTAGAAAATAAAAAAAAGATACTAAATAGTGAAGGGAAGAGACTGACTATACCTGGAGAGAAAGAATCAATGTAAATCAACAAAACAATAGACCTGTTATAGAGCACAAGGGAAGACAGAAAAAGGTTAGAGCATGGCAAGGGTGCAAGGTCACCGAGTAGCTGTGGAAAGAAATGTGAGTCTGGGATGGCATATTCAAGCCTCACAAAGATCCAGCATTAGGTTAAAGGAGAACTATGGGGTCAGTGTTTTTCCCCATAGTTCTCCTTAGGGTAACGGGAGGACACAAACTAGCATCCTCCCGTTACCCTAAGCTCAGTATACCGCGAGCTACAGCTTGCGGTATACTGAGACGCCGCAGCCGGAGCGGATCCCGACTTAGTCGACGGGATCAGCCCAGCTGCGTGAGTGACAGCTGGCTCTGCCTATCTAGAGGCAGAGCCAGCTGTACCCGCCCCCTCCCCTGTCCGTTCTGCCAGTCAGCGCTGGCAGATCGGAGCGGGGAGAGGGGAATCCAGCCCCTCCCCCTGTCACGGCAGAGAGCCGTGACAGGATCGAGAGGTGAACGAACCCGGTATGTGTTCGCTCACCTCCTGATCTACTGAGCCGACCTGTGACAGTCTCATTGTCACAGGTCGGCTAGAACTATGAGGTGAGTGAAAAGCACTCACCTCGTAGTTCTCCTTTAATGAGGTGCGAGAAGTTAGAACAAGGTATACATAGACACACAGCAGAGCAAGATGGATACATAGAGAGACAGAACACACAGCTAACAGTGGAAAGCCAGAAGATGAGCGGTAAAACAAACACCCGAAGACACAGAATCAACTCAACCAATGCATTGTGGGAATCAATTCTAGATTTGAAAATCTCTAGGGACTCAATGGCCCATAGCACGCGATCAGGTTTATTCAGTGAGGCAAACAGTAATGTGCAAAGTGAAGTAACACATGACAGCCAGACCGAATTCATATTTCAGTTATCTCTATCTGTTCTACAATCTCAGCCACTGAACTTAAACTGCCATGACCTCCAAGACATAAGATGCTGTATGTGTTCACAGACAGCTTTCAGTCACAATATTTTTAACTATAAACTGTATTCACACTTCTACATTTAAAATGTGCTTTCTGTGCCTTATGGTGCTTCTTTGTGATCTTTTATTTTTTTTTGCAATTGGGAAACATTGCCCGCAAAAATGCATCTAACAATTACAAAACAAACTGAAAGCAATAAAAAATACCGTACTTTCCAAAACACTAACCCAGAGCAACTATGCAGATTAGGAGCTTTGAATTCACTTTACTTTCTTGAGCTGTATACTTGTTCTGGTTCAGTGTCTCCGAAAATACTGAAGACAGAGACATCCAGGTAACTGACCTTTCTTCAAAGGGAGATCAGTCCCGGTATGTTTCCTGATAAAGGTTTACTTTAAATATTCATCTTTTTTACAGAATTGTAAAGAGAGCCTAAGAGAGAGCAAAATTCAGACCCAAGGTAAAGGAATCCTGAGAGTTAGCTGTAACATAAATTTGAGGGATGAACTGCTTTAAATCTCAAAAACCCTGTTAACATGAATGGGCCAGGTGACAGCAACATGATTTCATTTATTGTACAATCTATAAGTGTCTGTATATATAAAAGAGAGTCTGCTTCAGTATTTAGTGGTCAAGCTGGCCGTTTCCTTCCTGCCTCCTGCATATTTTTATTGGCCAGCAAGGCAGCCCATCATAGAAAAAGGCCAACTGGAATGTGTGTGGGCTTGGTGACTGAGAGTGTTGGCAATTATGGGTTAAAACACACTTTTTTGTATGTAATTTGTTGCAAAATTTGTTGTTGTGCCATCAATATTAAATGGCACCACATCGCACTTTGGCAATGCAGATCTAAAGCACATACTGTATGTTGCAGTGCCCCACAAAGCATGGCATTGCACTGCAGCAAACTGCAGGATCAGGTTGAAGCTTGTCCAGTGGAGAGACCATGTCCAGGTCTGTCTGAACTACACAGACAAAACACACAGACATTTACAATTATAAATCTCTACAGCTTTGATAATAATTACATTTTACTGAAAAGGTAGCCTCTTAAGTGAGGATAGTGCATTCTTATCTCTGAGTATGCACAACTGCTTTACGGAGGAAGTGGAAAATAAAGCAGATGGAGTCTATTTTGATGTATAAGAAAAGTAGCTTCCAGCTGTACAGGGAAACTGCCACAACACTGCTTGTCCATTCATCTAACCTGAGTATTTGCCAAATGAGGTATGAATTTTATGCAGCCCTGATAGATTCAAGTCTTGACAGTATATTACAAAGTTGTTTGTTTATGAATCTTGATTTAAAGTAGGCAAAGCTTTTATAACCTGGAAATGAGCCGTAACGATTGATGTGGTTTTTAAAGGAAAAAAAAATCACAGCAGACGAGTTTAGCACTTGCAAAATACATTTTTACATTACTTGTATTTAAAGTGACTCTGTACTCCCTACAAAAGAGGAAGGTATGCCACAGGATGGTGGAATACATAACAGGGTGCCTATTCCCACCTTGTCTGCACTACCCAATGCGCTGGAGGAGCCCTCTAAAATTCCTGTGCAAGTTCCTTGTCAGATTGTTTAGGAGCTAAAACTTGTTTGATGATGTCATCATTCACCTCAACCTGCATTGTTCAGTCCTGGCAACTGGCCGCTCGGGCCTGAGCACTGCATTCTAGGAGTAGTCCTCGTGCTTCCCTGAACGCAGAAGGACCAGATTTTTCAACGGCTCCAACAGAGCACAGGAAAGATAGGTGAGCATAGTGAAGATTAGTAAAAGTGGCCCAGTGAAAGTGCTAGCGTCTCTTTAAGATGTATTCTACCAACCAGCAGAATTGTTTTTTAAAGGAGAACTATGAGGTGAGTGCTTTTCACTAGATAGGCAGAGCCAGCTGTCACTCACGCAGCTGGGCGGATCCCGTCAGCTAAGTCGTGATCCGCTGCGGCGTCTCAGTATACTGCGAGCTGTAGCTCGTGGTATACTGAGCTTAGGGTAACGGGAGGACGCTAGTTTGTGTCCTCCCGTTACCCTAAGGAGAACTATGGGGAAAAACACAGACCCCATAGTTCTCCTTTAAGTTGATGCTCACTATAAAGGTAAAAAAAAATCTATTTATCTTTTATCTAAGACAACTTTCATATGTGCCTCAGTAGCTTTGCTGTTTTTGTTTTAATTTGCATGTATGGTGCAGCATAAAGATAGGAGTTGTGCTGTTGATGTTGAGGACTATATTTGAGGTTGTACACCATTGTTCAATCACTTCTATAAACATCTTTATTTTACAATTAAATATTTATTACATTGTTTTTTTTTGCAGTGCCTGTTTATAAGCTCTTTCTAATTTAAAATCTATACAACCTATTTGTAGACAGAGGGAGGGGGTGCTTGTCCCTCCTCTGACTCATTCGGTTGCCTCCATGTACAGAGCTGAATAGGAGATCTAATTTCTTTATCGTGTTCAGGATCTTCCTCCTATCACAGATCTTAAACACTGCAGGAAACTTCAAGTCAGCAGATTCTGTAAATCTATCGGTTGGCTGAAAGTTGTAAATATAAATACTTTTATAATATAAATACTTTTTCATATTTAACCAGCTAACAAATGAAACAGTTTTTTCTGTTCCATCTAATGTTTGATCAATGTTACCTGTTGTCAATGTTTTCTATGTCTGACTCCTGAATATAAAACAAAGAGGAAATGCAAAAGTGCTAGAGCATATTGTTTTGCAAGCAGACACAAATGCACTATTTGTAACCTGCAATTTCAACGTGTTTAAATTAAAAGAAATTTTTTTTTAGTTCTGCAGTTAGAGTTAAACAGAATGCCCACAGATAATATAATACATTCATGAGAATTATTCTAGTTGGACAGTAAATGCAAAACATGTGAATTAATATTCATATAAGGATCCACAAATACTATACATCACGGCAGTCATAGGGTCCAGTAATGCTTGTAAACTTCAAATTTTACAGCCAGACAAATCCTTGCCTGATGTTTTAATGACACTTTTTAAGTGGTAAAAAAGAACCACTTTGTATAGCAATTTAGCAGAGAGATAAATAGCCCCTGAGTGTAAACTTCGGCAAGCTAGAGGATCACTGCAATCAGTATAAAATAATTTACACATAGACTTTTACTATGTGAGAAATAAGGCTGTCTGGAAAAAAACGTAATCAACATGGTATTTTGCAGTAGATAAACGCAAGTGCCATCAGGTTGTCATAAATGTATTTGCACATTATTCAGTATGTAACCTCCCACACAGCCGCTTTGGCTGAGGAAGTTCTTTCAATTGCTGTATATCAAAGGTAAAAACGGTCTAATTTCAGGCTCCCATATATGAATAAATCACCCATACAAATATAATTAAGTGATTAGCAGAGCCACTAGAATGGACAGTAGGGTCTACAAGCACTTGTGAAACAGGACCCTGCCAATCTCTTATTAGTCTAGTTACAATGAATGTTGCATGATTCCCCACACCATCAATTGCAAAACATCACCACTTATCCAGGGTGGAGGTTTTTACAATTATGGCTGGACTCCAACCCAAATCTCCCATGTATAGGCTTGATACACATCATCAAACAATCATCAAAACATGATACATCAGACATTAATGATACATGTGCCACGCTACATATACATATACATTGCACTACATTTACATACATGTAGCGCGGCACATGTATAATTAATTTGTTGCACAACTGGCTGTTAGATCGTGTAGTATCTGCTGCTGGGAAAAATATTGGCGCAAGGTGCTTTTTTGAATATAATGAATCGGATATTACTTCTCTCCATTTGATTGTAAGATACTGTAATATACCTGAGTGTAGACCAATATAAAAACATGTTTTCTTTCAGTGGCCAGGTTGCTAGGTTTGCAATACATTGTATTAGAGATAAACATAAAACCCCAAAATGTATATAGTGCAGCGTATTAGTCCTTTGATGTGGTGTACAAACAACACCCCCCCTTCCCTCCCCCCCCCGCATTTCTATTACTCGGGGGAAGATGTTGTGCAGTTTACAGAACATTGCTGGGAAGACGGGTAACATTCATGAGAGTATCCATTTAGTGCATAGGAAGTCATATCCTTCAATTAAATGATTTTAAATTAATATAAAAGGCACTAGGCTAAACAGCAATTACATACAAGCACTTTTTTTTAAGTTAATATAAAGGAAACATAATATTTACATAACATTTACATGAATTACAATGCAATAGATCTGTTATCTATTGTCCTCTTAACTGTTTTACAATACCAGCTTTTACATTTAGAAATATTACAATCTGGAATGCAATAGGGTCCATTTACCAACCATTAAAGAATGTCTAGTAAATTGTTTTTTTTCTATGTGCTTCCACACTCAGCACAATCCAAGCAATTACATTTTTCATCCCGCTTTAATCACAAAGACATCCATAAGTATCAAGTCAACCTAAATCATTTTACTGTGTCATTACAAATTGTGGGTGGGAGGTTGTAATCACCCATTTGTTTATGACTGAACATAGCAGACATGAAATCCTCTAGCAAATTGTACATTTTGCCGAAGTATTTGATGATGTATCCTGAAAAATGAAGGCCTCTAAATGGGTTGTAACAAATACCTAATGAGAAGGTTATTGCAGCCATCTCTGCACTGTGGAAAATGCCTTAAAGAATGCCTTTGAGACAATGTGCACTTTTTTGCCATCCTCCCTTGACCTTACTAATCTCACACTCCCCTTCCACAGACTTACCTCCATCTGTTGCCCGTGGACCTTGGGGATTGTTTACATCCCATTCTGCAAATGCTCTCTCTCCTAACCATGCCTGCGCAGTAGAATCCCCTAGACCCAGATGGGAGACAAAGTTAGACAAGCCGCATATACTTCTATGCGCAGGCGCGGCCAAGAGAGAGAGTATTTGCAGCACAGGTTGTAAACAATCCCTTGAGGCCACAGGCGTCAGATTGAGGTAAGTATACATATGTGGAAGGTGAGATCTGTTAGTTCAGGGAAGGTACGCAAAAAAGAATAGGTGAACTTATCTAAAAGGCATGTTAAAATCACCACCTAAATGTATACTCTGGTGCCTCTTTTTATTTCCTTAACTAGCTAGAAGTATAGACATGTTTGTAGTTTTGGATATGCAAAGAGAAGATTAAAATTCCTATCCAATTTTTATTGCTGCTTCTGTCCCGACTGGGTTGATTTGTCCTGCTGATCATTGTCATCAGGAGTGAAGGAAAATTTTGAGTTGTCATGAGGACAGTAAGTTAGGGGAAATCTTTGAATGAGGACACTTGTTTCAAATGGGAGCAGTTTGAGAGAGGATTTCTCTCACTTTGGATAGAGTAATGCAAAGTATAGCTTTCACTTCCTTTTGTGTCTACATGACAGAAAGTGAAATCTCTTCATTGGAACACAGATAGCAGAAAAAAAGCTATACATTATTGCTTTAAACAGCCTTGTCTTCATCATTGTTTTTTAGGATAGAGGTCAGATGCACCAAGGAAATCTCTTTTTATCTACCTTTCATTAACAACTCCTTATGGGCAATGACAAGAGGTGGAAAAATTCACATCATAGTCAGACATTTGAGTACAATGAAAGACATCTCCACTTAACATGTCTACTATGATAAAATAGAATGCATAAACTACATGTTCAGAAAGCTGAACAGACTTAGGCGTATGTGAGCTTATTCAACAAAGCTGTGAAAAGAGCAAAGATAATGTGCAATGCAGAAGTAACTGATAGGAACCAATCAGATTTCAAATTAGAGATGGCAAATTAAACATGAATCACAGTTGGTTGTGCTGGTTTTCTACACTTTAAATATTGCTCTTTGCCCTGTCAAGCCCTGAAGTATGCAAACAATAATATGGATGTGTGTCCTGATTCTTTCCATCTATTACGCCTGTCTCTTCAGTTCACTGTAAATAGTTTGCCCCCATCCACAGTGCCTGCTGTGTGTCAGTTAATGTTTCTTTTCCACAATTTGTTGCAGTTCTTTGATTGACTTTAATTGGCTTGTTTTCAGTTCAGGAGAGGAGAAAAATCAAAAGCTATAACTGTCGTTAGTGGAGGACACAGGGTCATTTGTAAAGCTTGGATGTTTTTGTTAGCGTGGAGTCAAGAACAAGGCAGAAATCCAGGGCAGGCTATGCAAGCATGGACCTTAGAAAGTAGTCAAAGGGTGGTCATATGCTGGTGGTCATTTTGTGCTTCTCCTATAGAGTTCTACATTTCTTGTGCATGTCTCTATTATAAAAAAAACTGCTTATTCCACCTACGCACTCCCAGATGACTGACGTTGTCAGCAAATCGGTGTGAAACTCTATCAGAAAGAGAGCACTACTGTTTGAATTAAAGCAATGGCATTGGATAAAAGATGACCACAATGGCATGGGATTAAGAGACATGCAAATGATGCATCGCAGGATCTTTGGTCTACTTTGAACACTTGCCATCATGACACTGCTCTTTATAACTGTCATAGGAGGGGAAAGAATCTTACTTGGAATAAGCTTTTTACACCGTTCACCTGGATAAAGGACAATGTTTAACTCTTCTCACAAGCGACAAGATTCTATTCTTAGACTAGCCAGATGGATACAGTTATTTATTTTACATTAACTGTGACAAATGCTGGAATCTGCCACACTATCTGCTTGGGTCACCGGGACTCTGATCGGTATGCTCGTTTTAGGTTTGCTTTCTACACTAGCCTCTTGGTCAGCTAAGGCTTTCTTTTCACATCTGTTACCAGAACTAACTGATTTAAATAGTTTCTTGTTAGAGCAGAAACAAGCCACCCTTTCCCCTTATGCTTAAAATACTTCCTAGTCAAGTCAATGTCAAGTTATTATACATTTATATTTTCCATCTTAAAGGAAAACTATAACAGTTTTTTTTGATGTTTTAAAGCTGTTTGTGCTGTATATTACAATCTTTGCTAAATAAATAAACATTTAATAGATGGCAAAGTATTTCTAGTGCTGAGAAGGACTGGGCTGGGGGGGGGCAAGAAGGAATTTGCCCCATGGGTCATTACTAATGAGATTAGTTTGGACTGGCGCCCCTGAGAGAAGATGCTTCACCATTCAGATATTGATCAGGGCAGGACCTGCAGTGAGTGATATATGGTGGCCATTATACAGCTATCTGCTCCCCATTCAGACCTCTGATAACAGCTTCTGGCAGTGAAAAGTCTTCTGGTACCAACTTCCTTTGTGACTCTGAGTTGTCATGTGACTGATGGCTGAAAATGGCAAAGGAAGCTGATGCTGGACAAACTGAAAAGGTGTGTCACAATAAACTGTTGAGGAATTTACCAAAAAGGTAAAGAGAGAAACTGGAGCATTTGCCTACAGTAATGAATCAGCGTCTCTTTTATGTTTGTTAAATTAAGCTTTGAAAATAAAAGATGAAAGCTAATTGATTGTAATTGGCAACTGTTCCAGATTTTGTCTGCTCCAGTTTGGATAAATTCCCTTCTATTTGTTTAGGAACACCCACCATTTACCGTTCCCACCAATCACTGCTGCATGGTAAACCTTGAATCAAAAACTTTTTTCAGCCCACCAAAAACTGTCCCTGCCATAAAAAGACCACTTGGCTGTATTTTTTCCCCAGGTCAAAAGTTG
Source organism: Nanorana parkeri (assembly GCF_000935625.1). Lineage (NCBI taxonomy): Eukaryota > Metazoa > Chordata > Amphibia > Anura > Dicroglossidae > Nanorana > Nanorana parkeri. The sequence goes on along the minus strand of NW_017306435.1, from coordinate 1,124,934 downwards.
CCAGTCCTCCTCTTGTCCAGAGCACTATGATTTAGCAAATGTGGCTGCACAGCACCAGTAACTTATCTTGTGGTTAGTTTTGTTTGATTAAAACTAGGGATGCACCGATACTAGTATCTGTGCCGATACCAAGTATTTGGGCGAGTACTCGTACTCGCCCAAATTCTCCGATGCCTAGCCCAATACTTCCTGTATCAGGAAGCCGGGCAGCGCGTCATTACACGCTGCCCGGGAAGCCGGCAAATCAGAAAGCCGGGCGCCGTGTAATGACACGGCACACGGCTTCCATGAATGGCCAGAAAGCCTGCTCCATGCTTTCTCGTCACATAGTGAGGCGACTTCTTTGCTAATCTGGAAGCCGGGTGGCGAGTCTTTACACGCTGCCTGGCTTCCCGTCTAATCAGGAAGCCAGGTGTCGAGTAATTACACGCCACCTGGCTTCCTGAATGGGACTTCCGGTACTCGGTATTGGCGAGTACCAATAAAAAAATATCGGTACTCGTACTCAGTACCAAAATATCAGTATCAGTGTATCCCTAATTAAAACTGATGACTGAGCTGTCTGATAAAAGATTAGTCACATCAATGTGCCATTTAGTTCGGTGCATAAACTGCAGTTTGACCTATGAAGCTCTGTAACAAGCAGTCTCTGGAAGACATGCCAATGGGACACTAACAGGGATGTTCACAAAAGGGTGACTAGTTTGGAGAAGGCAGGAGAAGTGAACAATCTAGGACAACATATCTGAACTGGAAAGTGAGCTGAATTGGAGAATTTGTCTAAATCAGCTATTTTGGCTTAGATTGTTCATTTCTCCTGCCTTCTCCATCTCTTCACCCTTTTATGAATAACCCTGTAAATCTCCATTTGCTGCTTAAAAAATGAATACACGTATTATTAGGCAATATTTCATATTTAGTTCATTTTTTTTTACATTACATTCCCTTTCAAATGCCAAGGTGTTTATATCGAGCAAAGCATGTATTTATACAGCACAAACATCTTCTTGACCCAATCATAAAGTACAGTATTAGACAGTTTTAATGTAATTAACGGTTTCTTGCCGGAAAAAAAAAGCTACACACTGTGATCAATGAGAAATGAGGCACTCATTGTGCTGGCAGAGAATAATTAATGAAAGACTGAGACTAATGGTTATATTTTGTGAGAGATGTACAGCTGTCTTGCATTAGCCACAATTCAGGTTTTTCTCTGTTCAGGATTTCCTTTGAATTCCATCATCTCTAAATTGTTTTATTTCGTTTGAACCCTACCTGCGCTCTCACTTTTCAATAAAGTTTTTATAAAGAAACAAAATGAAGTTTGACTACGTCTGTGGGACAGAATAAGTTAGCGGCATTTCCCGAAGTTCCAGGCTGCTAGCTAGCTAAAAGGATAAACTCACTAGTTGCCGACAGGGATGTTAATGTATTCACATGTCTGTTTAAAAGTGCATAACGCAGCCTTCGCAAAGTTGAGGCAATCATAAGTATGCAATCTTCAGAATGTATTCTAGTTGACCGTCGGAGTAAATGGCATAATGTATCCCAAAGAATCTCCTACCACTGAGACATATTTCATCTTCTCTGCATAATTCCCTTGAACTGAACAGGAAATAAATAAGTGTTCATCTACAGAGCATGTATATTCATCAATGGCTACTGCGATGGCACACAGCTTCCCATGTTATTGTGTGAGAACTACTTTCATTCATCGCCTCACGCTGATGCCTTAAACTCTCATAATTGTTGGGGTTGCTTATTATTTCACTTTCATCCCTGCCCAGTGTCTTTGACATTGCATTAGTTTATCTCTTTTTCTATTATACTTGTATAAGATCAGTCAGTCTTCTCTGATGTTCTGCTAAATACCCCTTCACTTTGTATTTGCACTCATGCTGCTTTGCATAAAATTCAGCATCACTTTAATCCATGTTAATAATCCAAGATCGTCCTTACCAGAGAAGCTGCTGCGGATGCCATGGAGCTCATTAGCTCAGCTGAAAGCAGGTAAAAGGCTATTGATGCTCAGTTATTTTATACATGCCATATAGCAAAGATAGACTTCTATACGAGACAGCGCATGAGAAAGTAGGTCCCAGAGTGGGAGGAGCAAGAGATAAGGATAACAAATAGCTAAGGGGTAGGTCAGGACCACAGGGAACAATATCAGTGTCATATTGGGGAAAAGAAGGCTCCGCGTGGAAAGCTAACATATAATCTCACAGCAAAATACAAAAGGATCAGTTATAGATGCAGGTAATGGGGATTTGTAACTACAAATACACGTATACATCTGGCCTAGAAACTACCTACTAACTAATTACCTGGTCTATTGATTTAGTCTAGAATTAGGATGCTTTATATTATGAAAGTTAAAGTTTGCAACGCTAAAGAATATTTCCAGAAACCATCTCCCAGCAGTATCTTAATGGCTTCACTTGTTTTTGGACTGTTAATGCATAGTACACTAGTGTAAGGAGTAGCAATGTTAAAGTGACACTAAACTCAGAAGTTAAAACTTAAAAATACATTCAAGTACCCAAACTATTAACAAAAATGTATCTTATTTGTTAATCACTCAGCTGCAGATCCCTAAATCATCTCCTAATTGGTGCTGACACCGTCCTTCCTTCTGGAGGGTGGCTAGTTTTGTTCCCCATGGCCCCTGTTTGTGTTGTAAGGTAGCCATCGCTCCAAGTTCGCTCCCGTGATGGACTATAATCTCAATACAAATGAATAAACTAAACGTAAGATTGTAGTCATTCACGGGAGCGAACTTCAAGCCGTGGCTACTTTACAACACACACAGAGACCACGGGGAACAAAAGTAGCATCAGAATGTATTCAGAATTGATTTGATAATCAACGGCCGAGTGATACACAGATAGGGTACATTTTTGTTATTAGTCTTGAAATTTTGAGCCCTGGTTAGGGTACTTGAATGCATTTTTAAGATTTAACTCCTGAGTTTAGTGTCACTTTAATGTGAAAACTTCATTGTTAGTCATGTTTGGTGCTTCATCCTCCTTATCTGCGCTTTGCTTTTCAATCTCTAAGCTGGTGACTCTTCATGATGTTCCGTTATTACACTCATTATACAAGTGATAACTTTCTGTTACTAGCTGTAACTATCCTTGTTTCCCGATGGTTCAGTATTTGCTGGTATCCTGAGGATACCATGATCTGCTATAGTCTCAGTGCTTCCATGTCTAAGATAATGCTGTGGTGAGTCATTCAGTATGATAAAAAATAAGACAGAGCTTTAAAAGCTAAGCCCTGCTATTTCAGCTTTGGTGTCAGGCAGCCCATACGAAGTATGGGCATGCTCCTGAAAAGCGTCAATCTTGGCTGACTGCGGCCGGTGGATGGTGATGTTACCGGAGGCAGCCGTGGCATATAGTCGGGGCTATACCATGTTCGGTTACCTTACAGACAGGGTGGCCTTTTGTTTGTTGTTAAAGCATGATGATAACGTTTGCTTGTGAGTACATATATCCCTTGTTTTATTTATTTTAATGAACGATTTTACACATGGAGGTGGCGCTCTGTTCCCTTTTGTTTTTTATGTTCTTGGTGGAATCCCCAGAGCCTTGGACGAGTAACCCCTCAACAGCAAATGGATTGTTCAGCTGGCAGCCATTAGCGCCAAGAGTTAAAGAAAACTGGATTGCGTCTGCACATGCGCACGGTATGGCCCACAGTGTCAGGCCAGGCCATAAACCTCTGTGCACACATTCGTGTGCGCGCTTCACGGCATGAGCGTGCGTGCGCATCCACAAATATTGTGGTGCCCAACTGGCTATTTAAGCTCAGTCCCTCCATTCCTCCAGTGCTGAGTACTCTTTAGCTGTGTGCCTTGTATCCTGTACCTGTTTCCTGTTGTGTTGCTTTCTTGTTGCTGATCCCGGCTTGTTATTGACCCTGCCGATCTTCTGGTACTCTGACCCTGGCTCATTTAACAACTCCTCTTCTTCCTGCTTGTTCCTGCGTTGCCTGCACGTTGTTAATCCTGGCCTGCTACCAGACTATGATTTTGTCTCCTGCTTCATTGCCTCCCTGCCTGCACGTTGCTGACCCGGTCTTGCTGACTTCGGCTACATTCAACATGACTCTTTGCTGTGTGTTTATATTCCATTGTACAGCAGAGCAGCTACAGAACTTGCCTCCAGCATCCAAGTCGCCATCCGGCACTCATGCCCACTGTGCCCCAGAGTACCTGTAACAATAATCAGGCCTTCTGGAACCAGAGTTGCAAGAGGGGCCGCCCTCGTCATCTCAAGCTCCATAAGGTACGTGACAGTTGGAGGGACACTAGTGGGTTATAAAATTCACTTACTCCTTTAAGAATATCTAAAACTGATTTTTACAACCCCACTGCTCCCCCTTCCATGTGCTTACCTATAATCTGCTAGTATAAAGTTTCATATGCAATGATCCAGACTTGGTTTGGCTTTGGGCCACAAAGGGACGGCTGGAGTGGAATCATGTTGCTGCTGCTATCCAGGAGCACTATACACTGGCAGAGCCCACAACTGGACCACGCCCGGATCATTTTTTAGGTGCCTATTTGAGAGTTATCAATTGCAGGTTACAGATTTTTGTCAAAAAGTCCTGCTGAGGGTTTAGGGATACTTTAACTGGGTTTCTCATACGGGTCTATTCACTAAGCTGCCGAGGGCAGCCGAGTGAACAACCGACCCCAAGTGAAGTGAGCCGAACACTGTTCGGCTATTCACTTCAGGCTTGTACGGCTGAAATCAGCCGTTCATCGGCTTGCTTCGCATGGCTTCGGGTCGGCCGAACATGCCCAGCATGTTCGGCTGACCCAAAGTGCAGAAAGTGTTTGCCCATTGGAATGCATTGCTAGATTCCTATTGGCTATTTCAATGTGCAATAGCCAATAGTAAACTAGTTTGTACCCGCCCTCTGCTGATGGACCTGATGGAGAACTGCAGCAGAGGGCGGGTACAATGCTAGTTTACTATTGGCTATTGCAAATTGAAATAGCCAATAGGAATCTAGCAATGCATTCCAATGGGCAAAAACATTTTTGTTTTTTTTTTCTATTCTGACACGTCTCCGTGTCAGAATAAAGAAAAAAAAGAAACAGCAGTGTTTCTCTCCTGGCCGGCCGGGAACAGGAGACTCCCGGAGCGCCAGGGAGAGTTTGCTGTTTGGAGATCAGTGTCCCTGGTTAGCAGGTAACCAGGGACGCTGATCTCTCTGCAAGTGGCCGGAGCCAGCCGTAAGATCACGGCTGGCTTCGCCCAGCTGTCAGAAGCAGGCTGTCAGCCGAGCCGCTGCATATGTGTTCGGGTCGACTGAGCCGCTCGACCACGTTCGGGAGCTGTACGGGCTTTGGTGAATAGCCCCTACAGCACCCCTTCAGTTGCTGAACTGAAGGGGTCCTGGGGCCGGAGCTAGCCAAAGGATCGGCCGAAGCTACGGCTAGATCCTTCGGCAGGTTCGTGAATAGACCCCATAGTCTCCAGTGCTCCAATGGTTAGGTCGTCCTGAAATTTGCAACTCTACACTTGATGCACTCTTTCTAAAATAAAATAAAAGCAGGATCCAGTGATGAGCATAAGCTATATCGTAAGGCATCAGCAAGCGGGTACAGCTGATGCATCCAGTCAACAAAATATATAAGAAGATGGAGGAATATAAGAACTAGAAAAACGGCTATGACAACAAAGTAGATACAACTGTAGTAAAAACAAATTAACTATTTTAAAAGAAACTCGCTCTAGAGCAACATCTACCCAAATCCTTTGTTCATTTGTATATCTTTATATCGGGAGGTTCTTCCATTAGTATTGAATGCAGTACTGTAAGCAGCCACCATTATAGAATACTATAACTGGACCAGCAGTGCAAAGGCAAGTGAAACCCTACCTATGTAAGAACCACAATCAGCTACTGTGTATCTCTGATAGGCCAGAATTGGAAATCTTATACTACTGTTTCCTGCCACTGGTTTGAATAGTGCAGCCAGGAAAAGCAAGCAGGCGGTACGGAGGTATCTGATTGGCCACAGCCAGATTTTAGACGCGGGCACAGAACCCAAGGGGAGAGAGGAGACTGGAAGGGAGTTATAGACTAGGCCAGGGAATCTGTAGTGGTTTTACATTACTTTCTCTCCCAATGACAACAGTCTTAAGATGATGGCATACAACAAAGTTGTACAGTCTCCTAGGTTTAGACAGAATTACACAGAAATCTTTACTGTGTGTGATCTGCTAACTCTATAGATAGTCCCTTGGTTCTTCTGCAGAGGAACAACCTGGAGAGTTTGCAGCACCGGGGGCAGGGACGTCTTTAACGCGGGGCATGGCTGTGGGGCCCAAAGCAGCTGCCCCCTGAGCCCGCTGCCAGCAGAAACTTGCCGATCGGATCGCCCGCATAGCGCAGGGATCGGCAAGATGTCCGTACCCCGCTGTCATACCTTAGAATCAGCACAGGAAAAAAAAACCTTCCTGCATGTGGGCAGGAAGGTACCAAAACATCACATTAGATGGGGGGGTTGGGACGTACCAACTGTTCCGTACGACTCGTACGGAACAGTTGGCACGTCCCAAACCCCCCATCCAATGTGATGTTTTGGTATCTTGGCAAACAATGCGCCCCTATGTAGAACTGGTGAGACCCCACAGAGCCCTGGTGAGACCCCACAGAGCCCTAGTTTAACGAGGGCTCTTTGGGGGTCTCACCAGGGCTCTGAGCTTTCTCACCAGGCTGGTGAGACCCCACAGAGCCCTGGTGAGACCCTACAGAGCCCTGGTTTATTCAGGGCTCTGTGAGGTCTCACCAGGACTCTTTGGGGGTCTCACCAGCCTGGTTAAACCCCACAGAGACCTGGTGAGACCCCACACGCCTGAGTGTGGCCTCATGTTTAGGTTTCGACCAAGGCCTCGCAAACTGTTGGGGAGGTGAGAGAAATTCCTGGGGGGGGGGCCCAAGAAAATGTTTGCCCAGGGTCCGATCAGTATTAAAGACGGGCCTGACTGGGGGTGCTAATCTATGAACTGTAAAGGGGGTGTGGGCAAAAACAAAGGAAAATAACAAATAGAAAATGAGCTTCCTCTGGCAAAATATGTGGAAGAATGAGACTATTCTTGTTTCATATATGTAACACATAATACTGTAAAGGTGATACTAATATTAATCTATGGAGTGCATTATCATATACATTTGCATTATTCTCATTAATCTCTCATGCGTCATCCTGTAAATAATATAATGTGAGTAAAACATTCATATGCAGTGCAATTAAGCTTCAAGAAGGTTAAACAATTAACGGTACATTTTTACAAACCTGCTTGACGGGTCCATTTTAACATGCAGAATACCTGTCCCCCCTGGGATTTCAGAGTGTATAAAATAGAAGCTGTTAGACTGTGAATTTTACCAGGTCAAATATAAATATTTAGAGCTTTCTGAAGTGAAAAGAAATTTGCTGGTACAGGGAAGAGTTAGGGTTGAAATTAGAAAAGAAAAAAGAAAATTCATTTTTATTATTCCGAATCTTTCACACTGAGAGAAGTGAGGTGCTGACCTGTCCAGAATAAACGATGGACTTAATTTAATAGCATAGTGGAGAGAGCAATAATATTATATTATATTATATTTAGGGATGCACCGATATATCGGCCGAAAATGGCACTTTTGGCATAATGCCGAAAAGTGCCATTTTCCTGCCACACAGCATCCACAGAGCAGCGCACATCGGGAAGGAGAGAAGCTGTGATAGCCGGCCGAGCGCTGCAGGAGGAGAGCGCTGTGAGCGGCCGGCGTCTCCTCCCACACCACTCAGCCTCCTATCACAGTCCGGCAGAGCGGTGTGTGGGCGGAGACAGGCCGCGCTGTCACAGGAGGCTGAGCTCTCCTGATTATACACCGCTCGATCAGCCTTCTGTGACAGCGTGTCAGAGAGGAGAGCGAGGTACAAACACTCAGCAATCAGTGATTGCTGAGTGTTTGTAGATAATTGAGGATATGTTATGTGTACTATATCCTCAATTATGAATGAATGGGAAGTGATCTACATCCCCCCTGTTCATTCATAGTTGTAGGTATAGTAAACATACCATGTCGTCATGTTATCAATAAACAGGTACATAGAGGAATCCTGTTCATTGATAACAGGGACACAGAAAAAGAGATTGAGGACTTTGTGTCTTCAATCTCTTTTTCTATTTTAAAAGGGAAATATCAGGGGTCTGTTTAGACCCCCAATATTTCCCAGAAGCCCCTAAAAGTAAAGTAAAAATATCAAAATATTTCATAAAGAAAAAATTAATAAATAAAAAGAAATATAAAAAAGTTTATAAAAAAAAAAATATTTGAAAAATGTAAAATAAAAAACATTTTCAGTATCGGTTTCGATTTCGGCCTGCCAATTTTTTTATCTTGGTTTCGTTTCGGTTTTAAAATTTCCATTTCGGTGCACCTCTAATTTTATTATCATACCAGCAAACAATCATACAACACTTTTTAACGGTGTGGTCACACTAAGAGCTGATCCATAATTGGACTGAATTGTACTGTAATGTACTGAATTTGTTCCATCTGATTTCATGTATAGAAAGAAAAACCTAGGCATGTAGCAGGGATTATTCTTCCACAATGTACCTAAACATGTATTTTCTTACTTTCCATATTTATAGTCAATAAATATAAAGAGAAGGGTGAGAAACAAGTAAAATCTACGTTTTTTTTTCATCTAAGAAAACATTGCATAGCCGTGAGCAGACACTGCATTCAAAGTCAATAACGTGTTTTTACCACGTGGGTCCTTATCAAATGCATCAAATCCTACAATATAACTATACTGATGGCAAGAAGATTAGTAGAAGCATTGTTACTAATCACCACCAATGTTTCTAATATTATTCTTCCCATCAATATAGTAGTATTGTAGCATATGTTATGTTTAAACAGAATGTTTTCAATTTACATATAATTCACCTTTCCCTCTGGTGGGAGGGAATTACTGTGTCATCAGACATAGATGACCAAAACTTGGTCTCTGCTTTGTCACACAGTGTCTGGATGACGGTATGCAATGTTCTAAAACATGTGATAAAACCATGTATTTTACTTGTTTGTGCTAATAACCCTTTTCTTTACATTCATTAGATGTGCGTAGGAGCACAAAGATTTTGCACCCTGCTGAATTTGCCGGAGAGAGCAGATGATGGGTGAACTTGCCATTTCTTTTTTTTTTACATATTAATATACAACTGACATATTAGTCATGGTTTTACAGAGCACATAGAAACATTTACAGCTTTCCCTGCCCCAAAGCAGCTTACAATGCAATGCCCTACCAAAGCCACCCATGCTCCATAAGTCTGCAGTAGGGATATTAGATATAAAACAGTTCAGATATAATTAACCAAGCAGTATGTTTTTGGATTGTTGGAACAAACTTGTTCTCCCAGAGAAAACCCAAAGCAACAGGGAGATTTCCCTATTCCCTATTGAAAACCAAATTGAAACTAAGGCCCAACACCGAAAACCAAGAAGCATTTGAGGGAATTCTGGACTTAAATTGTAATGGAAGACACACTAAAGATATACCAATTAATAGGGATGCACTGATACTAGTATTGTTATCGGTGCCGATACTGAGTATCTTGCCCAAATGCTCTGATACTTACCTCCGATACTCCATCGGCACTGCCGGTCAGATTTCCATCTGACAGGCAGTGCCGAGGGAGCATGGAGCTGGCGTCCTTTCCACTCAGGAAGCCGGGGGGTGGGTTATGACCTGCCACCCGAGTCCTGATTGGCTAAGAAGCCGCCTTCACTTGTTGCTAGGCAAGCTGGCTTCCTAACCACTCAGGAAGCCAGGTGGCATGTAATGACCCGCATCCTTAACATGTATTTTCTTACTTTCCATATTTATAGTCAATAAATATAAAGAGAAGGGTGAGAAACAAGTAAAATCTACGTTTTTTTTTCATCTAAGAAAACATTGCATAGCCGTGAGCAGACACTGCATTCAAAGTCAATAACGTGTTTTTACCACGTGGGTCCTTATCAAATGCATCAAATCCTACAATATAACTATACTGATGGCAAGAAGATTAGTAGAAGCATTGTTACTAATCACCACCAATGTTTCTAATATTATTCTTCCCATCAATATAGTAGTATTGTAGCATATGTTATGTTTAAACAGAATGTTTTCAATTTACATATAATTCACCTTTCCCTCTGGTGGGAGGGAATTACTGTGTCATCAGACATAGATGACCAAAACTTGGTCTCTGCTTTGTCACACAGTGTCTGGATGACGGTATGCAATGTTCTAAAACATGTGATAAAACCATGTATTTTACTTGTTTGTGCTAATAACCCTTTTCTTTACATTCATTAGATGTGCGTAGGAGCACAAAGATTTTGCACCCTGCTGAATTTGCCGGAGAGAGCAGATGATGGGTGAACTTGCCATTTCTTTTTTTTTTACATATTAATATACAACTGACATATTAGTCATGGTTTTACAGAGCACATAGAAACATTTACAGCTTTCCCTGCCCCAAAGCAGCTTACAATGCAATGCCCTACCAAAGCCACCCATGCTCCATAAGTCTGCAGTAGGGATATTAGATATAAAACAGTTCAGATATAATTAACCAAGCAGTATGTTTTTGGATTGTTGGAACAAACTTGTTCTCCCAGAGAAAACCCAAAGCAACAGGGAGATTTCCCTATTCCCTATTGAAAACCAAATTGAAACTAAGGCCCAACACCGAAAACCAAGAAGCATTTGAGGGAATTCTGGACTTAAATTGTAATGGAAGACACACTAAAGATATACCAATTAATAGGGATGCACTGATACTAGTATTGTTATCGGTGCCGATACTGAGTATCTTGCCCAAATGCTCTGATACTTACCTCCGATACTCCATCGGCACTGCCGGTCAGATTTCCATCTGACAGGCAGTGCCGAGGGAGCATGGAGCTGGCGTCCTTTCCACTCAGGAAGCCGGGGGGTGGGTTATGACCTGCCACCCGAGTCCTGATTGGCTAAGAAGCCGCCTTCACTTGTTGCTAGGCAAGCTGGCTTCCTAACCACTCAGGAAGCCAGGTGGCATGTAATGACCCGCATCCTGGCTTCCTGATTAGTCAGGAAGCCAGGCTGCCTAGGAACAATTGCAGCCGGCTTCCTAGCCAAGGGAAGCCAGGAGGCAGGTCATGATGTGTCGCCCGGCTTCCTGATTGGCTAGGGAGCCAGCATCACTTGCTGGTAGGCAGCCTGGTTTCCTAAGCAATCAGGAAGCCAGGTTGCACGTCATGACTCATGTCCCAGGTTCCTGATTGGTCAGGAAACCACGCTGACTAGCAACTAGTGAAGCTGGCTTCCTAGCCAATCAGGAAGTCGAGAGGCGGGACATGATGCGCCACCCGGCTTCCTGATTGGCTAAGAAGCCAGCTTCACTTGTTGCTATGCAGCCTGGCTTCCTGACAAATCAGGAAGCCGGATGGCACCTCAAGACTCGCCACCCAGCTTCCTGACTGGTCAGGAAGCTAGGCTGCCTCAGCAAGTGAAGCCGGTGTTCTTTCATTAGAACACCGGCTTCACAGGCAATCAGGAAGCCGGGCAACGGGTCATGATCCACCGCTCTGCTTACTGATAATCGGGACACACGGCACAGGTATCGGTATCGGCGTAAAAAAATATCGATACGCGATACCGAAAAAACGGTATCGGTGCATCTCTACCAATTAATATTATCTATAACGCTATAGAAAACTGATATATTGTATAAGAAATAAAAAGGCTAATAATAGTTAAAAAAATACAATGTGCAAAGTGAGCAGTTTGGTGGGTATGGCAAAATAAACCATGTTCTCAAAATCTACAAACAATCCTTTAGTCAGTATAAAGCCAAGACATCTGCACTGAGAGCAAAATTTATATGCAGAATGGATCAATATCAGCTTGAGCCATTGCTCTGGGATCCTGAATCATTCTGTACAAAGTGTTCTGATCCCCAACAACCATTGAAAAATCATCTTCTAACTGATTTGAGAACTCTAAACTGTTACTGGTAATGTATTTTGCTCTGTTGGATATTTATCAAGTTAAAAAATAAAAATAAAAATTTTACTGTGCAATACTTCTCTGAAATTTCACATCACTTCAACTGCTGTGATTATTAATCAAATGGCAACATTGAAATCACCAAGTAATTTTTCAGTAAATTTTAGTGAAGTAGAGGGAGAAAATTATGATCCTATCAGTAACTGACGACATAATGAGTGACAGGTGGGAGGGCATCTGCACTGACTCCATTCAGTGAACACCTGGAGGATGTTCTAATTTATTGTACAGTGAATTGTAAATGTATACTAATATTTTTTAATTTTATAAATGAAAAAACATATGTATCTTTACCAACATTATAAACAGATTACTAAGTTTAAATATGAGGAGTAAACTTACTTTTATTGTAAGTTATTATAGCAGTAATAATCTAATAAAAGGGCTTAAAGCAGCACAGTGGCTTAGTAGTTGGCACTTTTATCTTGCAACACTATCTGCGTTGCGTTTGCATGTGCTTGTGTGAGTCTCTTTTGGGTATTATGGTTTTCATCCACACTCCAAAGACACTCCAATCAGGACTGAAAGGTTAACTGGCTCCTTTCTAAATTGGCCTGTATATAAGCATATGTGATATGGTCCATACACTGTAAGCTCCTTGAGGTCAGGGGCTGATGTGAATGTACAGAATACAAAGTGCTGTGCAAATTATCAGTGCTATTTAAATATATGTAACAAACAAATCAAAGTGTATCTAAACCTAAGAACACAAATGTAATATATGGCAGCTTACTAGTCCTTAGATGTGGTGACTGCACTATTTTTCTGTTTTTCGTGCTTTTTTTCTTCTATTTTCACCTGGTGATCCTAATAGTAGGACATTTCTTGTCCCATGGTAACTCACTGTGCTGTATCTATTGAGGAGTAGGTTTGTCACCCTATGACAGCAAGTGTGTTAGGACTACAGACCTATCCCCTCTCCTCAGGTCCCCCCAGATAACATAGAGAGGAAGTGTAGTCTTCCACTGAGAGAGAGCGCAAAAGAAGTTATTAGCTCACAAGATTCCTGGTAGGACCAACAGTTATTTGAAGTATGTTAATAAGTATTTATTTCCTATGCTCCTCCATCTTGTGGCCATAATGCAGTATTACATCACAATACATTCAACCTAAAAAGAAAGTATGGGGTCTATTCACGAAGCAGTCGAAGGATATAGCTGTAGCTTCGACCGATCCTTCAGCTAGCTTCAGCCCCAGGACCCCTTAGGTTCAGTAGTATTCACATCTATTGGCTATTGCAAATTGAAATAGCCAATAGGAATCTAGCAATGCATTCCTATGGCCAAAAATTTTGTTTTTTTTCTATTCTGACACGGCTCTGTGTCAGAATAAAAAAAAAAGAAAAAGCAGTGTTTCTCTCCTTGGCGGCCGGGAGACTCCCGCAGCGCCCGGGAGAGTTTTTTTTCTTTCTTTTTTTTGACGGCAACAGAACCGCCGGCCAATATAAACTGTTGGGCGGAGCTAGCTGTCATTGCTAGCTCCGCACAATCGTTTTCTATTTATTTTTTCCACTTTTTAAACTATTTTTCTGTTCTGCTCGGTACCACAGAGGGAGCGAACAGAACAGCCGAGCCGAATGCAGCTCAACGGCATTCGGCTATTCACTCACTGCTGTTCGGCATCTATAAGAATAGACCGAACAGCAGCGAGTAGCCTGCCGGAGGTTCGGCTTAGCCGATCCAGATGTTGGATCGGCTGAGTCGAACTCCTTCTGCACTTCGGGTCGGCCGAACATGCAAAGAGATATTTGCAGTGCAAAGAGCCCTGCAAATTGTTTATAAATAGACCCCTAAGCTAAGCTGATAAAGAGTTCCAAAGAACAGTTTAGTATGCGAGAAGAGTAGGGAGCAAGGATATCATTTACAGAAGAGATTACGTGGCACATGTCATGCAGGTCCCCCCAGATATTTTAATCACTTCCACTTCTGACTCTTCACTGTGGCTATGACTAGCTGTTCAGGGTCATTTATTTAATAGCTTGAAAATCAACCAGTCCACCAGTGCTGATAAATACTGTAAAGTGTATTTTACGAAGGGTAGTGAAGTGAGAAACATCTGCAATGAACCATCGATACCAAAATGACTATTTTATACACCTTGATAAATTGTGTGAAGTATAACGTATAAAGGTCAGAAAAAAAATTGTGATTTTCGTATTTATCCTACAATCACATGTAATTTCTTATGTATGTGAAAATAACATATTCCTTCATTATCCAAATCAAAGATCTGCACCAGTAGCACCAATGTGCTATGTGCATTACTAAACAATTCTCTGTAAACCTCTACAGAGATAAAAATGCATGGTGATTGTAATCACCATGTCAGCCACAAAGCCTTTTTAGATATAGAAGCCAAACAAAAGCACATTTATGCAATGCCTAAATATTACAGCAAGATACATAATTAAAATTACTCATGTGGAAATATTTCAGAGACATCAGCTCCAAGAGCAAGATCTAGTAGAATTGTTGAAATGTTCAATATTTTGCTTTAAAAGATGGTTGGAGAAACAATAGAGCATTTGTTAAACTTTACTTGCTAGTTTTGCTAGTTTAGGCATCGCCCACCTGTTTATCAATATAAGACATAGACTGGCCAAACCATACCCAAACACGGTGGTTCCCCAAAACCTTGGGCAGATGATTTGGGTATGCAGCTTTAAAGGAGAACTATGAGGTTAAGTCTCTTCCCCATAGTTCTCCTTAGGGTAACAGGAGGACACAAACTAGCGTCCTCCCGTCACCCTAGGCTCAATAGACCGTGAGCAGCTGCTCGCGGTATACTGAGACGCCGCAGCTGAAGCGGATCCCGACAATTGTGCCGGGATCTGCCCAGCTGCGTGACTGACAGCTGGCTCTGCCTATCTAAAGGCAGAGCCAGCTGTACCCGCCCCCTCCCCCGTCCATTTCGCCAGTCAGCGCTGGCGGATCGGAGTGGGGAGGGGGGAATCCTGCCCCTCCCCTGTCACGGCAGAGAGAGAAGTGACAGGATCGAGAGGTGAGCGAACGCTGGTATGTGTTCGCTCACCTCCCGATCTACTGAGCCAACCTGTAACAGTCTCATTGTCACAGGTCGGCTAGAACTATGAAGTGAGAGAAAATCACTCACCTCATAGTTCTACTTTAAGCACCAAAAACAAAATGAATTTCATGTAAGCTACCATTTCACCCCTAACTGTCACATATTTCTAATACTTCCACCATCCTTCTAACACTTCACCTACCTGCTATAATAAACGTCTAACCTACACTAAAAATATAACCCCTAATCTCCTAATTTAAAAGGTTATTAAACCCTCACTTTATTTGCATATATCTACTGCTAGCAAGCAGATGAAAACGACAGGAAAGAAGATCGGATTAAGAAACATAATTTAAGGTAAGTGCTTACACTAACATTGGGGGGAGGGAAAAAAATGTATTCTTTAAAGTCACTTTAAAGCAGTATTAAACACTTACAGTCATCATGTTTCAGAATTGATGGCTCCAACTCTCTCAGCTCGACTTCCCTGAACTTTCTGTCCAGTACAACATCACAAGGGACAAAGCAGTCTTCGGTAGCTG
The DNA here is from genome assembly GCF_000935625.1 of Nanorana parkeri. NCBI lineage: Eukaryota > Metazoa > Chordata > Amphibia > Anura > Dicroglossidae > Nanorana > Nanorana parkeri. Next base: position 1,109,247 of record NW_017306435.1, on the reverse strand, counting down.
TCCATCTACTAGGTTGGAGGAGAGAGGAAGAAGAAAAAAAAGTGGGGAGCCTTGCTGTGCCTGAGTGGTTTGCCTTGCTGTGCCTGAGTGTTTGTGGAGACATACACAGCTTACTAGCACATGCATAGGTGGCACCATAGGACCCTGCAAGGCAAAGGATCCACCCTACAACAGGATATCAGGAACTGTGCTCAGGGAACCAACTGATTCTTCAGGAAGCTAAAACTTGTAAATATCAAGGAGCATTAACAATTGTAAGTGATGTTATAAGCATTTGAAATAGTTTAAAAACCTTTTGACTTTAATATCACTTTGACTCCTAAAATGAAACCTCCACAATAATAAACACTTAACCTATCCCCAACACTGAAAAATAACCCCAAATCTAACTCTGAGGATGAACGCTTTGTCAATCCACCTAACACTAAACCCTTAATTTAACTCCTAACATTAAACCTTTACTGCCCAATATAACACCTAAAGCTGAACTCCAAAAAAAGCTAGTGTTTGGACTTTAAGCAATATTTTGCTGACACCACCCTGTTCCTAGCCTGTGAGCAGCAACAAATTATTGATGTCATCCCTCTGCTCACTCTGTTCTCTCCTCCAATCAGCTTGTTCTTTTTTAGTATATTTGCATGCAGCTTAACTGACTGGCTCCCAGTCCTGCCCCTCCCTTCCCCAACCTAAGTATTGCTATACAGAGGAGTAAAGAAAAAGCTGAAATCAAGACAAAATCAGGTTTTTCACTAGCTGTATTAAAAAAAATATTTAGTAATCAAAACAGCTGCATGTATTTTATATTTGCCTGGAGCTCAGCTTTAAAATGAATCTTCAACAATGAATCAAAGCCTAACATCTAACATTATCCATTTTCCTTGTGTATATTTTATTTATTTATTATAGTCATTATATTTTAATTAGGTAAATATTACACATGAACATTATGTAGTCTTCTATCCTGCAGGTGGAGCATAGGGGCTCCTTTCTACATGTTTTCCTAACTACCTGTGGTGAAAACAAAAAACATCTTTTTTTGAAAAGTACAAACACAATGAATGAGTCCGAGGACAGCCGTACCTGAGATATCAATCACACAAAGAGCCAAAAGGCAGGCAGCATCTCCTCTGCTGTCTCTTTTGATTTCCAACAGTGCTCTAGAAACCCTCTGCCTTCTATTAAATGTTTATGTGTAATACAAAGAGTAAGACAACTGCACCAATACTTATCCTGCTCCCATTCATACCAGTCACGTTCCAATTTGTACTGTCTGAAAATTGAAGCACCTAAAACCTCTGTCGTGTGTTGAGGGATAAACTAGTGCAAAAAGTCATATATGGTAGGCTTAGCTCTTTTGGCATTTACTAATAGCTCATTCTGGGCTTCACAAAACCTTACGCTGGGTCCAGTTAAGTTGCCCTGATTATCTTTTTTTTCTCCTTTTACACTTTGTACATGCACCGTGAATTGCTCAAGTGCCAATCACAGGTCTCACAACAGAGGTCATTTTAGGTTAGGAAGTAAAGCTGTAATTTACTGGCTAGAAGGGGCCCTTGTTATCAGATCAGTGACAAGACTCCTCCAAAAAAAGTCTTCTGATGTACCCTAGCTATATCCTAAAGCAACATTTGATTTAATAGACATAACTACCTGGGCTCCATGATAAATGAAGGCAATGAAGTGTGCCAGGAAATAAAAGCAAGGATAGCTGCTGGAGAGAGATGTTATTATTCACTAAAGAAAGTTTTGAGATCAAGGACTTTGTCACAAAAATCTAAAATTCATATTCATAGAACTATTCTCAGTCCCATTGTTACATATGCAACAGAGATCTTGGTACTCACAAAAGCAGAGCTGGACAGACTCAACAGGCAGGAACATTGTTTTGAGGAGGATTTTGGGGGGAAAGGTTTAGTGCAGAATGCAATACGAGGCCATAAAAATGTATCCTAGCATTGTAAACATCCAGTTGAAGTACCACTAGTAGAATCCACTGTCTTGGATGGCTTTGCCATGTAAGAATGGGATAAAGAATGCAGAAGATTTTAGGGAAAATTTTAAAGGAACGAGAAAGAGAATAAGAACAACAAAGATATGGATTCATCATAAGGAAGAGGACCTAAGAGTCAGTAGATGAGGATTAAAACAAATGGACAGGGAGGGCTAAAATGTACAGAAAGCCAAGGTCTTCTGAGCTACACAGATATAACTACCTGCATGCTATGCACTATACTTTCCCTCAAAGGCAAACCCCATCATGCAGGCTTTTTTGTACATTAGGCAAATTTGCTCAATTACATGCTTTGGGCGGTAAAGCTCATGCTGTACTTCCAGGCTGCTTGGAAGTAAGAGCTTGCTTTTAAGGTAAAGAAAGAGCTTTAGCCATGGTAAGTTTTTTGTGCCTGGAGTTGGACTTTAAATATGGCTTTACTGCTTGTTCTGACATTGAAAACTGAAGTGTCTATGAAAATGTCTATGTCCATAACTTTTTAATATGCACACTCCATATACAAAATGCAAAGCTCCAAGAAATTTCTAGCCTCTGCCCGGGTGTTAGTGACAGGTGGATATGAAAAGCCTGGGAATCTGCTTAATGTCTGCCTTAGTGGATAATGAGCCCAGAAGAACAGCTCTTTGAAACTAGCTGCAGATTTAGGCCTGGTTCACTCCTAGGCAACATAATTTTTGCATGTGTGTATGCGCCTGTTCAGCGTGCGGTTATTTGCATGTTTATTCACGTTTTGCACATTTTTACACGCACCTGTGCACGCATACATGAAGATGCGCATTTTGACTGGCAGCTTAAGAAACATTGCGGGCCGAATGTGTATACAAACGTGCAAAAACGGGCACAAATATGTGCAACATGCTTCTGCCGCGCGTTTTCGGGTGTTTCCATTGAAGTATATGGAGGAAAAACAAGCTTGAAACTGCCAAAAGAAGCTCATGTACCTTTTTCTGCATTTGACGTTTTCCTGCTGGCGCTTTTCTGCTCAAGTGTGAACAGGAGCCATTGAAAATCTTGGGATTTCTTGTGTTGGGCATTTAAAAGTGCTTTTTATACTGCTCAAGAGCCTTGAGCCAGGCCTAAAGGTGCTTTGAATGACACTGTCAGTACAGAACTGAAGCTACAGTTGACAAAAATAATATTTTGATAGGGTTCCACTTGTTTATCCTTTTCCTACTTCTAGGAACCTCTGAAGGAACAAGCATCCTGGTAGAGGTGTCCATACACCAGCAAAGCAGTTAACCCGGATGGCAGGATATTTACCAGATTTGTCCATTCACAGAAGGATATGCAATGGGAGTCCTTTTTGACCTTTTCACAAATTGATTACAAGCTAATGATGTCTAAATCATACCAAATATTCATCAGGAGTAGGCTGACCATATTTCCTTGAGCCAAAAATGGGACATCGGGATGGCAAAACGGGATGGTTTTAATATTCCGTATTCATGAAAAAGTAAGATGATAACAAATGTTTTATGACAATATAGTATATGTGTACTGCATAAAGATTTGGATAAAATTAATTATTATGCTGTTTCGGATTCGGAGGCAACGAGCCTCCAAATTCGAAACTGCACATTGCAAGAAAAAAATGTGTGGTGGCCATATTGACCGCCGGCGCTTCCGTATGCACGCATAGAAATGTTGGGCATGGCCATCTTTGTGCAGATCATATAAAATGGCTGCCTAAAGTCTCAGCCGGCGCTTATTCTTCCTCCGTGGCAGCACTCACTGGAAGGAAGTTATGTATAGGCACAGAGTGCGCTCTGTGCACCTATACGTAACTTCCTCCCAGTCAGTGCTGCCGTGGAGGAAGAATGAGCGCCGGCGGACACTTCTTAGGAGTGCGCCTCCTTAATGAGATCGCCTTAATATCAATGCGGCCCGGTCTCATTAAGGAGGCACACAGAGTCAGTTCGCACTTTTTTTAAAAGAAACGACGGGACAAATTAAGAAATAACAGGACATATGGTCAGCCTAATCATGAGTGCAATATGGTTTGGCACCTTACAGTAACTGCAGTACCATAACTGATTCTTGCTACAAGTACAAGCAAACTGAGCATCACTATCAATAACTGGGTGATGTAAGAATTGAGAAGTGGGTCACAAAATTTAGTCCAAATTCCATTAAAAAGGGAGTCTTCATTTCATTGCACATGCTCTGAAAAAATAGGAAGAAAAACTAATAAAGGGTTTAAGGCATGCTTTGATTTTCCCTGGAAATGCACGTGTATGGTGATCCTAAAATGTCCAGGTCCATGAGGCATCTTGTTGTACCAAAGATCTCCTTGTGTCCCTAACATTGCTTGCTGTGAAGGGTTTAATTTAGGGTTGAGTATGAGCAGAGATATTCTGCTATGATGAGATTCCTTGGTGTATATAAAGCCCTATTTATTGCAGCCAACACTGATTACATGATTACAATAATCAACTATAATCCTTCCTGAATTTTTGAGTATTTAGAACTAGCAACATATTTTTTTGCTGTGTCGTTAGAGGATTAAAGCAACAAGTTCATATAACATATCGGATTTAGCATCTCATAAAAGGAATCATAAACAATTTCACCATGAGCTATATTTTCCTTTCATGTTCTTTGAGAATGCAAAAAATTAAACAATTACTAATTAGTGGCACAAGAATATCCTACTTGTTTGCATTACTGCAACAAATACTTTCAGATTTCGATACATATTTTATAAAGGTTTAAAATGGAAAGTCTGCTGCACTTTCAGATTTTTCCATTTAATATTTTGACCTATTTATAAAAGAAGCTTGCAATGTCACATTTAGCTGTTCCTATTCACTAGATTGTCATTTGTGGTGAGGCTAGCAGACAGTGTGGAGCAATTCACCCTTGAAAGTTACAAACATATGAACTGATATTGTTTAGGTTGTCCTGTATGCTAGCTCAGCTCGCTCTGTTCTTCCATCCAAGCAGTGGAGCGGCAGCCTTCTAATCTCATATAACCACAGAACAGGTGCTTTAGGATGGGGGAAGCAAGACTGCTGAGCAAATTGCTTGATCAACTTCAGTGCTTCTGCTGTAAACCTTTAGGACAAATTGCTCCAATGTGCCTGCAGCTACAGAGGTCAGTGAGGGCTTGTTTTAAAGCTCATTTACCGCTTGTTAAGTATATTTAAATGCTCAAATGTCCATAGCCTAGCCACAGATTTAATTTAAAGTGCACCTGTCATGAGTGATCTCCTTCTTAAATTGATAGTTGCCTGGCTGTGTTTGGCTTCAAAACTTCTGAGTCATAGACCTTGATCAAGCCTGCAGCATATAAATGCAAGGGATTGGTATTCCTTATAGCTATACTTTAAAGTGATTCTAAAAGAAAGCATTCAAGTACCCTATTAACAAAAATTTAACTTATTTCTGAATCACTCAGCTGTAGATCCTCAAATCATCTCTGAATTCATGCTGACACTGTCCTCCCTTCTGGAAGGTGGCTACTTTTGTTCCCGATGTTCCCTGTGTGTGTTGTAAAGTAGCCACCGCTCGTTCACAGACAGTGATTTTTGGAAGTCTTCCTGAGCCCATGCGGTGATGTCCATCACAGAAGCATGCCTGTTTAAAATGCAGTGCCATCTGAGAACCTAAAGATCACAGGCATCCAATATTGGGTTTCGGCCTTGTCCCTTGTGCACAGAGATTTCTCCAGATTATCAGAATCTTTTGATGATATTATGTACTGTGGATAATTATATATTTAAAGTCTTTGCAATTTTATATTGAGGAACGTTATTCTGATATTGTTCGACAATTTATAGACGCAGCTTTTCGGTGAACCTCTGCCCATCTTTACTTCTGAGGCATTCTGACTCTCTAAGATGCTCTTTTTATACCCAGTCATGTTACTGACCTGTTACCAATTAACCTAATTAGTTGCAAAATGTTTTTCCAGCTCTTCCTTGTTAGTACCACTTACTTTGCCATCTTTTTGTTGCCCTGTCTAAACTTTTTTGAGACTGCCAACAATTTCAAAATTAAGTTTTTTATTTTCTATTGTGAATAAAATATGGGTTTATGGGATTTGCAAATCATTGCATTCTGGTTTTATGAAGATTTTGCACAGCATTTCAACTTTTTTGGAATTGGGGTTGTAGTTAAACCTGCCCTCTGCCTCTGCTCAGCGCTGAGAGATCTTCAGCTAGTGTCCTGTGCTTGAGTGTCTGATCCCTGATTCTGTTCTTGAATCTGCTTGACCCTCCGACTCTGCCCTCGACCCTGGTTTGTTGTCTGATCACCGCTTCTGCCTGCTGGTTTGGTAGCAATTCGCCTGCACAGCTCTGACTCCGGCTTGTCTTGACGCAGCTCCTGTCTCCTGATTCTGTAATACACCACCCACTAGTTGCTGACCCTGCTTGGCTGACTCCACTACCTTTGCCTGCATTGCTGAGATTCCACACCCTTCCCTGGCGATCATCCATCTGCTGTCAGCTGCATTGAATCACCTGTATCACCAGTTCCGGTGTCTTCTGTATCTCCGCCTGTTGGCACTCGTGCTCCTCTCACTTTCTGTGTCAAGGGTGCTTGGACAAGGCCCTCCTCATCACTTCAGACTCATACTAAGTGCATGACATAACCACTTCCCTGTGTCTTTTTAGGAAGCTTGATTACATCTACTAAACAGATGAAGAGTAGAGAAGCTTTAAACTATTTTTAAAACCACCCTTCTCACACACAAAAAAAATTATATAATTCTTACAGCCTCAAACCTAAATAATGAATGTGGACACCAGCACAAGTACACAACACTGAATGTCAACCAGCAGGTGATAATGCCACAAATGGCGGTATGCGTCAAGCCAACCGAGGTAACTTCCTTACAAAACAAACAGTTAAGTCTGCTTCGCAGCAAGCATAAGTGCTGAATGTAGCGCTGACATATAAGTGTAAGCAAGGCCTAGCTGCTCTCGCAACCTAAATCAGCGGATACTTTTGCTGTTGCCAAGGTTTTTCTTGGCAACAATAAAAGTATGTGCTGATATTTGTGGAGAGGTCTAGAACGATTTAATTTCCTTTCATATATTACACTTTTGAGTGTGCAGATACTTCTCTATGCCCTCAAATAACTAAAGCTGCTTACACACATTGACTGTTGTAACAAGAAATAAAGAACTTAAGTGCCATGATAAATCAGAAGTGCTCGTTTTGCAGACCACTCTAGGCAGACTACTGCTGGTCAGTGACAGATTGCTTTGGGTGACTGCACATCACAATTTATTGTTAGACAGTGATCTTCCCACACTGTTGATAAGACAACTAGCAAAGAAGAAGAAAAAAAATGCCATCCAATTTAACCATTTAAATAGCTTGTCACATTCCAAAAAACTGCATTTCCAGCACTTGGGTTGCATCAGTGAAGCAAAACCAGACACAACTTGACCACAAACATCATTCAAGAACATCATCCTACAACAAACAAAATTATTAATTTCTGCAGGATCATAATTAGGGCCCATGCTGAAGGGCTTCGGACTGATATCAGTTTGAGATGCTTCTGAGATCATACAGAATTCATTGACCAGTGCATTCAAAAAGTAGTTGACCTCTCGCTGACCAGAATGTGGCCTGCTTTAAGCAGGTTATGCATTCCCATAGATCACGTGCAATGCAGCATATATGGGCATATTCAGATATTTTCTGCTTCTGTGTTTTATACATGATCTGCTAGTTTACACATACTGTATGTGCATTTCCTTTTGTAACCCTTGCATGTGTATCTACTATTTGCATGTTTAACTTTTTCGGGAAACACTAAAAAAGGTTAAAAAAACTGAGTGAGAAAGTTTATGCAACATAATATCCAGTGATCCGCTGCTGGAGTTAATATGACTGTTATAAAACCTACAGAGCAAAGCTAGAGAAGGAAATATTTATCCAATGAAACCCTTGAGAGCTTAAGAACTATTACACGGCAGAGCACCCTCTACTTATACTGCAGGGTTTGCTATAACACAGCTTCTCTATACTGCGCATCACCCAGTGCTAACATCTACACGCTACCTACTATGATGGCTAATGCTCCTCTACTGACATTTGAGTATTTGCTCAGACACATTCATTAAGTGCCGCCTAGGATCCTCTGCTACACTTTGATATTTTATCCAATACAACATCTCTGTTTTCACTTTCTTCTAACATCCCAGTGTTTGATGAAACACAGCTTGTTTATTTCCATGAATACCCCATACTAAAATGTATACACTAGCTGAGAAAAGGAGAACTCACAAATAGGATTTTCTTTCCTCTTTAACCACTTGCTGACCGTGGTGTTTATACCCCCTTCCTGACCAGGCCATTTTTCAGTATTCAGCGCTGCAGTACTTTGGCTAACGTTTTTTACGTCATGCAACGCTGTACTGAAATGAATTTTATACCATTTTTTGGGGACAGATAGAGCTTTCTTTTGGTGATATTTTTTACTATATAACAAAAAAGTACTGAATATTTTAAAAAAAAGTGTTTTCCCTTTATTATTTTAGGAAACATTTATTTTTACCCAATTTTTTGCTAAAATATAAAAGTCAGGGTCACGTCGGGTAAATAAACACCAATCATGCCAAGCCTTAAAATTGCGCACGCCCGCGAAATCGCCAAAAAAACACCATAGCCAAAATTGGTCAGAGGTGACGCTTTAAAAGATTTTACCGCTCATCAGTTTAGTGTTATCAGTGATTGATGGCCCTAAAATTATTGCTCTCATTGCGACGTTTGCGGCGATATGTAACACGTGCGGCATAATTGGAGCAATCGTCGTTTTTGTGTGTAGGCGCATCTAACGCATTTTTGCGCATCTATGTGGGGGTGGTGGGTTTTTTTGTTTTGTGTGTGTACATTTTTATTTATTTTGTGAGCATTTTTTTAAAAAACTTTTTTAAAACTTTTTTTACACTTAACTTTATTGTTATCACATAGGGTGCTAAGAAGTACCCTATGTGATAACAAACTACAGTGAAAGGTCCCCTTTATGGAGACATCAGGGGTCTCTAAGACCCATAATGTCACCTAGGGACCCCCAGAGAAGCTGATGAAGTACAGATCTGCTTCATCAGCTTCTCTCCGGTTTCTGTACCGGAGAGTGAAGGAGGAATGCGGAAGTGATGTTATATTCATCACTTCCTGCATTCAGAGACCGGGAGGAGAGCGGAGGGAGATCGGGTCGTGATCTCCCTCCGTTCTCAGTGCACGGACATCACCCGGACAGGATGGATGCCCGGGATCGTGGGGACGGCGGCGGCGGGGACAAAGACGGTGACTAGAGGTAAGGAGGGGGCACACCTTCACTTGTATCATACAAGCGATCGGGCATCTTTACAGATGCCGGACCGCTTGTATGTAAATGGCCATCGCTGGCCGTTTAAAATCCTGGCGGGTTCCCACTTGTGTGCACCAGGGGGCACGCGCGGGCACGAAGGGCGTCTAAAGAGGTGGTTAAATCAGACCTTAGTTTTTATGGTAGAACAGTCCAATGTTCAATGTTTATACGCTTTTCATCACAGCCAATGGGCAACCCCAACCACACCTATACAACTTCTATACACTTGATACAACCTAACTATTATCACCTTAAGGTCAGGTGCAAGACTTTTCCCAATCACAGCACAGTGCACTGTGAGAGCCATGATTGGGCAAAGTAATGATGACTTTGCCTAATCATGGCTTAGACAGCTAAGTCCTGTCAGGTGTCGGCAAACCATAAACAATTGGGCGAGGCTAGCAATGATGTATCGCTAGCTCCGCCCAATTTTTCATATTTTGCCGGCATCTGTCAGAATGCCATTCTGCGGCTGGAGTTCAATGCGAGTGGACGGGAGGGTGAAACCGCACACTTTTTTTTTTCTTTTTCTTTATAAATGTCTTTTTTTTCTTTATAAATGTTGCTTTTTTGCTGCAGCAGGTTCTACACATCATACAGATGCGCCACTTTACAGGCAGTTTAAGGGGACCCCCCAGGAATGATATTTAAAGAAATGTTTCGTTTTTATTGTTTATATTTCATTTAAAAAATGGGTAATTTGTTGTGTTTTGGGGCATTTAATTAAATTTGTCACTAAATTTTGGGGTTTAATAAGGAGTTGCGCTAATATTGCGCAACATAAAAATTTTCAACTACCACCATTTTATTCTATAGGGTCTTGGCATTCAGAAAATATATAATGTTGGGGGGTTTTACGTCATTTTCAGGCCTAAAATGTGGAATATAACATGGGTGCAAAAATTGAAAAAAGGGCCTCAGTCATGAAGGGGTTAAGCAATGTTACAATCACTGCACCGTTAAAAACTGTATTTTTAAAAAGTGTTTTTTGCATTGATACATGTCCCCCAGGGCAGTACCCAAATCCCATTAGCCTTTTTATGGCCAATAACTTGCATATAAGCCTTCAAAATGGGGACAAACTTTTTCCATGTTCTAAAGTTCAAACTCGAACCGAACTCAGGTGTCTTCAGCCCATCACTATAGACAACCCGAAATCAGCATTACTTGCAGTTATCAAGTTGTTTCCTAACTCCTAGGGAATGATAACATGCACCTGGATGGGAAGAACTTGTTACGAGTTATAAGTTGTGAGCTAGGCCAATCCATTTCTCTTTTATAGAGCCGAGAGAAAAAGTTAAAGCACTGCAATTGTGCTGCTGTCACCGTTGGGCAAGGACTGTGAAGGATCCTGGTGCTCATGCAACTCTTTTCTCAATAGGTCAATATTCCCCAGTCGTTCTCTTTACCAGCCAGGGATATACCTGCTCAGCTATGGCCATTCTAACTTTGCATTTAAACTTACATCTGAAGCAGTTAAATGAAAATATCCATAACTGCATAGACATGAGTCATAATTGAAATACCTATAATACCAATAATTTTAAGCTGAGTGCCTCTGAATGTAAATGAAAATTGATAAAATCAAATTATTTTTTTATGAGATTTTTAATAACTTATAGCGAGATTACAAAAATCAACATTCCCCAAGCAGGGTTGTCCCATATGCACGGTTAGTAATTACCTTGAGGCTATACAATAATTAAATTGCTGTCCATTTTTTATGCCTAATATTTGCATATCACAGGTGAGGTTGGGCAAAGCTACTACATCCAGGGAATGGGTTTGTAAATGGACACTATTCTAATTTTATACAAAATACAGGCATAAAGCACTACTTATAATGCTTAATTAAAACTAACTTCTGAAATATGTTAATCTCCATAACTATTTTGTTGTATCACACTGGGATACTGCAACACTTAAGCAATATATAATATCATTATAATATTATAAATAATATAAGAATATATTTTTAACATATATCAGGGTGGTTACATGTGGAAAATTATATTATTTATAATATAATAATGGGTGATTATTTAAATGTAGATGGTGTCAGACTGTTTTCAGTCTGATCCTGATTTGACAGTTCTGCTTTCTACTGTTTCTTCTAAGCTCTGGTGAGTGTTTGCTTCTGCATGCTGCTGGGGAGTGTCCCTGGTAGTAATGCGAGAAGATGCACGAATCAGGGTTGGGGATGTTTGTACCTCCCTGACCAACCACTAGGAGGTTTGTTACCTGTGATGCATGATGGGAGAGGCTATAAATGTTCAAGAGTCACCTGGGAAAGTCAGTTGAGTTGAACCTTTCCCCGGGCTGCGGCCTAGGGGAAGGGTTGGTGTGGGTTGTTTGATCTTCCTAGGCGTGCTGCGTAGGGACTTGACCATGTGCTCAGACTGAGGCCTTGGTCTGTGGCTCAGTGAGTGAAGCTTGAGGATAGAGATGGCATGGAGCAACTTGAGCAGGTATGGGGAGACTGAGAAGTTGATCCTCTACTGAAACCTAGTGATTTCTTCTGGAATAGATTGGTAGCAATAACTTACAATAGACACGCACATATATACGCAGATAACCACAATCAGTTTAAAGGTCCTCTATCTGTGAAGGCAGCAAATACTTTATTTTTGGAGTCTACAACGTCATGGGTATCCTGTGCCCTAACCCTCTCTCAGTGAGTTGTTCAATATAAGTTCAGCGAGAATCATATAATTTGTGTGGAAATCAGTTTTATTGGTTTCAACTGGAGGGTCGGTAAGTGCTTTTGGGGCAGCAATGGAACTGTACAGCCTAGACAGGCTAGGAGGGCCCAACTCATTAAGTGGCTCCTTGGAGGTGAGCACTACACACAAAATTTCTATGAATGTACATCTTCCTGCTGCTGTTCACAGTCTGCTGTGCAGTTTGCCACACAAAGAGTGTTACCTCTTCTGCCCAGGGTGCTATTTTCTTATTACAACACTGAGATTAACCCATGAATATATTATAGAGGAGCCCTCTCACTTTGCAAAGATTTAGAGAGCAGACATCCCAACCTGCAAAACCTTATTTCAGGGAGGTTCCCGTCTCATTTGAGGAAGGTGCCCTTTCTGTTTTTTTTTTTACAGCGGCCGTCAGAATATAAAAGAAATAATAATGGTAATAAAATATATATATATATATACACACACAGTAAAATAAAATCCATATACCAATAATACAATAATATTATATATTTATTTTTATATACATCAGATTTGTGAATTGATATTCAAGTATCTGTCAGTGTAAAGGTCACAATTTATTAGACAGCCCAAGACCTTTTTAAAAAAAACGCTGAGGAGTAAAGTCTCTGATACACAGTTAACTAGTTGCTATGGGCAGCAAATAAAATAAATGTTCTCTATAACTAGACAACCAAGACATATAATTGATTCTATATTATCCACAAAGGGTTAACAGCACTCTCTCAACCCTGCAGCAGTAGCTCTCAGTGCCTGTACCTGCTCTCAATAGTAGTCTATGTCCGCCCTCTCTGTGCAGCAAGTAGCTTCTGCCTTCTGAGAGCCAAGCCTCGTTCTGAGGCTACTCTAGAGATCACATGACCTTCCTCCAGGAGGCAAGCCTCACTCTGAAACCTTACCCACTGGTATCTTACCGGAAAGGTTTACTCAGAGTAAACCTTTCAGGGAGAAAATGCCTCTCTCGCGAGCGTCAGGGAGCCGCTATCTAAAAGAGGGAGACTCCCTGAACATCAGGGAGACTTGAGATCCCTGAGAGAGATATAATCATTTGTACTATCACTGCCTATTATAGTATCTACAGAACAGAAGTAGGTTAGCATATGCAATAAACTTTGATAAACTCGTCGTATATTGCTGACCTGGAGGGATTTTTTTCCCCCCTCAACAAAACTGGAGTGTATTTACATTCAGCTCAATGGTTCAGTGATGATCAAATCATTTTGCACAAGTGCCCAAGTTAAATAAAATGTAAAAATGCACACTATCTGAAATGCTAAAAACTATATTTGTATTAGAAGAAACTGAGAAAAGATTGTCTTTCCCCCTAGTGATGTGTTGCCATGGTAACCAAATTCCTTTCCTTTACCATATACTCTACTGAAAGTTTGTCGAAAGTATAAATGTGGCCTTCTTGGAAATTATTTACAAAGACATCTCCAAAGGCTGTGGAAATATTTAAGGACAACTGCAGTGCTTTTTATTGTTGGGTAGGGATGCTATTCTTCATTTTGCCCAAATACTCGGAATCGGCACCGATATCGATACTAGTATCGGTATTGGTGCATTCCTAATATATATATATATCATTTTTTTAAAGTTAAAAAACATGGACTAAAACCCACCCCTGTATAACGATGACGCGTCTATGTCTCCAGCTTATTAGGAGCTTGTTATCTCGCTGCTGAGAAATGACAACATCACAAATGACTCCGAGATATCATCTGAGCCTTGGCAAAGTCACTGAATGGAGCCTACATAGGGATTTTTAATGATTATATATATATATATATATACACACACATATATAGATAGATAGATAATGTAAAAAAACACTATACATGTACTTTTAAGAAGGGCAAAAAGCTGCATCTGGGAAATGGTAAACCAATGAATATTTTTGGTGTGGGTAAATAATTTGAAGACATTATAAGGGAAGAAATACAAACATAATGAGAAGCCAGCAGCCTATTAAGTATGGGTTTACAATATTAGCTTTTATGAGAAGATAAGTTCAAAGTTGGATGTTGAAAATGCTACTTTTATGATATCTTTGGATTTTTTTTACAGCATTTGATACTGTTCCTTATAACAGCCCTGTACAGAATCTGAGGATATGTGTATACAGAAAATGAGAAATAGTTACCTTAAAGCAGAACTCGGGAAGAAATGTTGTTAACCCTTGCAGTGGGGCTAGCCCTGCACTGCAAGGGTTAAGTGCTCGTTTTGTTTAGGTAAAAAAAAAAAACCTCCAAACTGGCTTGCTCTTAGACAGGGCCCTTCTGCCTCACTCTTCCTCCACTGCAGGGATCTATGGTCCCATGAGTCATCACATCCAATACACTGTCTATATGACATACCACCGCTGCAGCAGAGGTTGAGGCAGGCAAAAGAGACTGGTCTAAGAACAAGCTGGCTCAAAGGATCGGGTGAGTATGTCTTTGTTATTTTTGAACGTAGACAAAAATGATAATAAAACCTTGCAGTGCAGCGGTAGCCTCAGTGCAAGGGTTATGAAACTTTTTACCTGGAGTTCTGCTTTAAAGGAGGACTATGAGGTGAGTGAAAATCACTCAACCTCATAGTTTGAGCCGATGTGCGACAATGAAACTGTCACACGTCGGCTCAATAGATCGGGAAGTGAGCGAACACATACCGTTGCTCACTCACTTCTCGATCATCTCCCTGTAGAGAGCCGTGACTGTCACGGACGGGGGAGGGGGTAGGTACAGCTGGCTCTGCCTCTAGATAGGCAGAGTCAACTGTCAATCATGCAGCTGGGTGGATCTCGACAGTAATGTTGGGATCCGTCCCGGCTGCGGCTGTCTCAGTATACCGCGAGCTGCAGCTCACGATATACTGAGCTTTGGGTCATGGGAGGATGCTAGTTTGTGTCCTCCCGTGACCCTTAAGAGAACTATGGGGAAAAACACTGACCCCCATAGTTCTCTTTTAAGCAAAAGAGTGGTTGTACATGGAAGACATTCCCATTTGACTAATGTTAGCAAACAAAGCAATGAATACAACTACCTTTAGTTATTATTAAAGATTTTTCAGTGTGTCCCTGGTGCCCCCAAGAGCAAGCACACTCAAGAGGCTGACCTTGGGATCATGACAAGCCCCCAGTATCCCACAATGCAATGCATGCACCTCTGTATTGGCTTTTGAGATACAGGTACATAAATTGCACTGGTGTGCTGCAGTTGAAGTTTGCCTGCTGATTTTAACTGGGGTCAGGATGTCCTGGGTCAAAATGAAACAGCTAAAGGGGATTGTTCGTTGTTTTGGTTTTTCTATGACAGAACTGCTTTAACAAAAATAACATGTGCTTTAAATGTCCAAAGTCTAAATTGTTTAGAAGCACTGAGCAGAATCTAGTAAGCAGTAATTTCTACTTACCACAGTAATACTTCAAGCGAAGTCAATTTCAATTAAACAATTAGGCACTTAGTGAAATGCACCCAATACTGTAATTCAACTTAAAAATACTATACACTACTGAGCACAGTGCAATTACAGGGAATGAAAGAGAAAATAAGCAGTATTAGGCATTTTCGGCATTCACACTCCAAAGTCTGGATGGGGGACCCAAGGTGCAATCTGGAACCTCCAGCCAAAGAATGGTAGGGTGAGCAAATATTTCCGATTTCCTGGAAGAGATTTGTAATACAGCCGTCCCTGGCAGCAAAGAATTCAAGGTTTTTCTGTGAATGAAAATCTGTCTCTCCTAACATTGAAGAACAGGTAACTTTCTGTTCTTACGGCACTGGAGTGTGGAGCAGTAGTGTGCTTCAGTGATCAGGAGTATAAATGGATGCATAATGGATAAGAAAGAAAAAGAGAGTGTGATAAAAACGATGAGCACACAAAACAGCAGAAAGGCAAAGAAGATTGGGTGGCTATAGGATAAAGGAATGAATGTAGACAATTTGCAATAGCTAATTGTTTTAAGGACTAGTGCCCACATCTTATGTGTTTGAAGAGCTTGTTGACGACAACATTTGTTTGAATGTGACAGAATGCCATAAGATAGCTGGTTACATAAAAGGAAGGATTGTAGAAGATGTGAACATTACACTGAAATAAGCAGCTGAAATCAACAAAATACAGCAGCGAGCTAGAGAGAAAAACAAAGCAGCAGAAGGTGCAGATATCTGGCAAGCAGGCTGCAAGAGAAATCACAGACAGGGATGCAATCAGAAACCATAGAACCTCTTGTTACCATAACACTTAGCAGTAACATCCATTCACCTTACTGAGTATAGATAGAACCCCTGGTGACCTCATGGTCAATGACTGAGAGCCCCTGGTGACCTCATGGTCAATGACTGAGAACCCCTGGTGACCTCATGGTCAATGACTGAGAACCCCTGGTCACCTAATGGTCAATGACTGAGAACCCCTGGTGACCTCATGGTCAATGACTGAGAACCCCTGGTGACCTCATGGTCAATGACTGAGAACCCCTGGTGACCTCATGGTCAATGACTGAGAACCCCTGGTGACCTCATGGTCAATGACTGAGAACCCCTGGTGACCTCATGGTCAATGACTGAGAACCCCTGGTGACCTCATGGTCAATGACTGAGAACCCCTGGTGACCTCATGGTCAATGACTGAGAACCCCTGGTGACCTCATGGTCAATGACTGAGAACCCCTGGTGACCTCATGGTCAATGACTGAGAACCCCTTGTGATCTCATGGTCAATGACTGACTTGGTGTTGTTTGTAGGGTAGAATTTATCTACTGGTATGTAACATGCAAAACAGCTCTGATGGCAATGCATATAAGAAATAAGGCACATTTTTAGCACAGCTTTCACACCTTGTTAAAGTACATTTTTGGAACAAAACACATCTTCGAAATTTCAGCAAGATGCTAAATACAATTTATAATCAGCACATTCCTTTCCTTCAACAAGATATGGAATATTTTTTTAGTGCAATGACTCAGTCAGCATAATGTGCAACAGGAAGAAAAAAAGATACACTAGATGAGCCATAGATCATTGACTGTAAAAACGGGAAAAGAAGATGTTTACCTACCTTGCTAAACTCAGAATTGTGAACCAGGATGTTATAAAGCCAGTGCACAGGATTGATAAAACAGACTCGGGTATAAACTATGTCTATAGTATCATTGGTCTAATTATTGAGTCACATCTAAAGTTTGCTGGGATGGGTTAAAATGTGGCTGATTTACATTTGAAAAATCTTAGCTAATAGAGTTCTGGGGCCAATGCGAGCTGACCTACTACTAAGGCTTTCAATGATCAGAGGAAACACAAGGCATATGCCTTATCACAAGCACTATATATATATTTGAGTTCCAGGGCCAGGCTGGATGAAAGCACTCTAATAAACAAAGCAGACCATTAACCAGAGCCAAAACATATATGAAATAATTGAATAAGTCTTCTCATCAAAAACAAATATTTCAGTTTTGTAGAGATAAATAGCCCACCAAGTCCTCTTGTCTCTTGAAAACTAAAGCGACCTAAATAGTTCCCAGTTTGCTCTGTACCCTCTGCAGGAAGAGCCTCAATTCTGCTGCTTTGATCCCACTCTTATAAAGTTAAAGTGACATTAAACCCTCAGATTTTTTAACATAAAACAATACTGTAATGTGCGCCTTACTGTAATCCATGGTTGTTTCCCTTCTCTTTGCTGCTCTTCCTTTAAAATCAGTATCTGTTCTCATGCTGGGCAGAACTTCTGTTTTGCAGCAGACTGCCTTGTCTCAGGAATGGATACACGGTGTCTGTGTATACGTTTGTATAGCTTGAAACCTGAGCCAGCACTACAGGAAGAGGCCCTGAGCTGAAAAGGGAAGTTCTTCCCAAGCATGAGAAGACATGAGGATTTAAAAGGAAGAGCAGCAAAGAGAAGGGAAACAACCATGGATTAGAGTAAGGCACACATTACAGTATTGGTTTATGTTAAAAAATCTGAGGGTTTAATGTCACTTTAAGGAAGAATTCCAGGACTATTCATAGCTATACTGTTCCCTTAAAGCTGAGCCCCAGCCTTACTTTTAGTCTTGCACGGTTTTATTTTGTACGGAAATTACTTACTCTGATTTCACTGCACACTGTGAGCTTCTCATTATGTGCATTAGAAGCTGCAGCAAGTCAGATAGAACCCGTCTCATTTCCTGGCTGGAGGATGTCCAGCATCTTCTAGCACTTTCCACCCCAGCCTGACTTTGCCTGGCCTGCTCCTTTCATTCACTGGATTTAGTTTCTTTTAATCATGGAGGATCAACATCACATGTGGGGGATATCTAGGGGGGTCTGCATGCAAATGTAGTTTGCTTTGCAATGCTTACTCCTCCAGACTGACAACTGCCCATGAAGGCATTGAGATACTTGTACATAACTCTTCCCAAGAGCCGGCCCACTACTTGCATCAGAGATGAGGGCTCTTGAGAGGAGCAATGAGGTAGGGCTGTTTTCAGGAAGATACAAACAGCACCCCTGTCGAACCCTCCCACCAGCCAGGATCAGTCTGCATATCGTTGAGCAGCTCATTTGGGCAGGGTCCTACTCACCGACTGTTTCTGTATGCCAATAATGCTTGGCAGTGTTTCTTAATTGTCTTGTCTAAATGATTGTACAGCACTGCGGAATATGGTGGTGCTATATAAATAATTGTAATTGAGCAGCACAGAGACCCAGTGATGACATCACTGGGTCTAAAATAAAGTGTGTAATAAAACGTCATTAGAATTTTGATAAGGGGCGGGGGGGTGTCATGTAGTGCAAAATGTATGCAGATTAAAGAGTAGGCTTATCTGTTCATAAAGAATGAAAATGTGAACTAAGCTACAATGTCCTCCTCACACCCCCTGTCTCCACTGCACCATCTCCCATTGCCCATTCCATCTGGTATAACAATCTGGACACTTGAAAACGTCACTTCACGGCCCCAGAGGCTGTGTAGCATCAAAATGCCTGCAATAGCTAGCGGTCATTAGTCAGCACTGTCACATGACTGCACATACCAATGAGGATGTCTTCTTTCTTCCAGGAAGGGTCATTAGAGATTCTCATTGGTCTTTACTAACAGCTAGTCTGACTGTGCTGATCGCGGATAGCCTCTGGGGCTTTCAAGTGTCCGGATTGTTACACCATCTGGCGATGGGCTTCACAGCAACTTAGTGCAGCGGGGTTGTGGGAATGGGGAGTGTGCTGTGGTTTAGTTCACCTTTTGAAATGTATTTATTAAAAGATGAACTTATCCTTTAATCTGCGTGTATTTTGCATTCCCTGCCCCATGCCATCAATAAACTATGTGAGGTAGTTTACCTTTTCATTTTTTCAGCATACTATTTCTGCAACAGATCCAGAGATGTCATTGCAGGTTAAGCAGGTTACATTTAATTTATATCTCTTGCTACCCTTCATGTTAATGGTTTAGGCTTTTGTCCCTCAACCAGTAGAAGGTATTGTGCATTTAGGAAGATATGATCAGCAGCACCAAGGTGACAACATCTGCATATTGAAAACTAGTTACAAGGGAAAAGCTTACATATTCTGGACAGATAGAAAAACAAATTCAGTATATTTGTGTACACTTACAACACTATTATCCAAATGTATTTCGACTGAATCTGATTTTCTTCTCTAATAAAAAACCAACAGAGAGATTGAATAATCATAATTACCGCAAAAAAGAGGAAACAATTGGGTATCCAAGCACAGAGACCTTCCCCCACATTTTTTAAAGGGATAAATGAAGTTGGTGGGCTAATGAACTTCCCAGCATGTACCAACAGATATAATATCACCTTTGAATAGACTGACCTTTTAAGAAAAAAACAAAGATACAGTAACCTTCTTTTAAACCATTTGTGAAACCACATAAGAAACCCACCACCAATCCAGAATTGAACAATAACATTTTACTCCCTACCAGCAATTGGAAAGAATAGTGTATGTATGCTCTATTAATGGATGTATACACGATATTGGCCTAGAACTGAAACAATCTAGCACTACTTACACAGCAAAACTGAGACAAAGTATAGCTGTCTACTTAACCCATTAATTATTGTACATAAAATTATGCTGAGCCAGCACTCTGCACAATAGATTCTGAATACAAAGTAAAACAGAGACACAGCAATCTTTACTAACCCAGTTAGGATGCCATGTACGCCCACACACTGATATTTTACAATTCTATCTTCTAGATTCTCAATGAAAGCTAAAATTACATCTCCAATTTAACAGCAAATTCATTTGTGTTCTGAACAGACAGTCCACCTGTTGGAATGCAATTACACTTTAAGACGACTGGATAAAGTATGGAAACCCTTGCCAATCATACTGTATGCACCAATCGCCCTAGAGATATTTTTACACTGGCAGTACCAATTCTTCTTAGGTATACCTCTGCCCCAAAATCAATAGAATGGAGTAATATGAGAAGGCAAACCGCCGGTTTCCAAAAATTGTTTGCATTCAGCATCTTCCTACCCCATCTTAATGTGTGTGTATATACTGTATATGCAGTATATATATACATATATATATATACATATACATATATATACATATATATATATATATATTAATATATAAA